>NW_027181881.1:50643768-51226272 GCF_029961685.1 Aristolochia californica | reverse complement strand
TAAAAATTAATTTAATCTGAGCCACACCCGACCCGTTTTCCAATCGGCCGCGAAACGGCTACTAACCTGACCGAGTTAGCCCGGTCTTTACCACCCGCTCGCCACTCGTTCCCCATTCTTTCCCTCTCTGCTCATTTCGCCCCGCTCGCCTAATCGCTTGTCTAACCCATTCGGACGCCGCCGCCGACGCCCAGCCCTGTAGCCTCGCCTCACCGTCGTCCTCTTCCTCTTCCTCTTCCTCGCCTTCACCACTCGTTTCCAGCGGCGCCTCATCCTTTATCCCTTCTTTTATTCTGTTTTCCCTCCTCCACCGTCTCCGGTGACGCCGTCGCCGGCTGGTTGCCATTCCATCGCAAGGTACGAACGACGCTTAATCAAACTCGCTTAGCCTCATTCCCATTGCTTTGTCTGATTATTCGGCATTCTTTGTTCTGCTTCGCCCATAGGGTTATGTAGGTTATTTGAGTCACTCGGAGCCACTCGAAGAAGCTTACACTTCCAGCGCTGATCCCTGGAGAGGAGGATGTCTGCGTGCCA
Source organism: Aristolochia californica (assembly GCF_029961685.1). NCBI lineage: Eukaryota > Viridiplantae > Streptophyta > Magnoliopsida > Piperales > Aristolochiaceae > Aristolochia > Aristolochia californica. The sequence goes on along the minus strand of NW_027181881.1, from coordinate 51,225,735 downwards.
TTTCGGGTAAACATTCTACTCGTTTTCGATCTTTCGTTGTTGTGTATCATCTTGTTGGTGGAAACGAATGTTGTCATTCCCCTCTTTTATCCACTTATATCAAACTCTTTGTTTCCATAAAATTCTTTCCTGGTTGACAATTGTTTTAATAGCTTCTTGGAGCATGTCTCTCTCTTTATTTTCTGGTATAGTGAGTGTTTGTTGTTCCCCCTTTTCTTTCGATTTCCTACATTTTTTGTAAGAGGCATTTTTTTATCCTTCTCAAAGTTTAACTTTTCTTTACTACAGCAGTTTTGAGTTTTTGGCAGAACTGATAAGTTGCTGAGCTTGTTATGTTGCACTCGTGTGACTGGGATTGTGTTTTTAAAGCCTTTTCCCCCTAGCCAAGCATCTTCAAATTAAAGAGGGTGGGGGGGTGGGGGAGTACCCCACATGTCTAGAGTTGTTTCAAGTAGAATGGGGCAGTGATCAGAGGATTTTTCTTGTTGAATTTTCATATAGGTTAAACCAATGCTGGTCTACTAGGAATTTGTCTAGCTAGGCCATTATTGGAGAGGATCTACCATTCGACCATGTGAATTCTGCTCCAGATAAGGAGGGTTCGATCAAGGCATGGCATGCAATAAAATCTGAGAAATTGTGCATTGATTCTTCTCAAAGCCATATCTGATTACGTTGAAATCACCACCGATCCCGCATCTTAGAGTTGCAGTTTTGTATGTAGACTGATACTGTTGTCCAGTGAGCCAGTCCCATCTTTGACTGATTAAAGTGGATTGCTAGTGTATGCTGTCCCTCCTCGGAGTTGATCAATTCCAAATGTCGACGATCCCTGAGAATTGCCAATTCCCCTGCCAAGCTCTCTGCTTTGGCTTCTATCCGGTTTTGGCTCCTTGTGTGCCAAATGTCTTTCGCATGTTGGATGGTTAATTTAGACAAATTTGTTTCTTGAAAGAAGGCCACTGTTATTTTGTTTTTTTAACATCTCCCTGACTATTGCCCGTTGCTGTGTAGACCCAGACCTCGTACATTCCAAGACATAATAATGTTCATTGTTCATTGACTCGGGTGTTGTTCTGTAGCTTTCTGATTCTCTCCCGGCATAATGCGTTGATGTCTACTTTGCGCATTTTTTAGGAGGCGCCAAATTTGTTCATCATCGCTTCTAAGAATAGGTCTAACTTTTTCTCAAATGTTTTTAAACTGGTCATTGTCCTATTTTGTATTTCATGCTCCTTCTTGTTGGTAAGATTTATTTCCTTGGGAGTTCTCTGTATTGGTTTTTTTCATGTCGTTTTCTCAAATGTCTCCACTGTGCTTGTAATAATGCAGATTTTAGTTGACTAAAGTATGGCTTTCTCAACTGTCTTACCAAGCTTCTCAATGATATTTGGCAGCCACTCGATGTTTCTAAGTAATAGCTTCTGTTGGTCAACATTTGAATGCCTTTGTCAGCTAAATAATAGCTTTGTCTTAGTTGTAGTCTCTTCATTATATGTATCTTTGGATTATCCTCTTTGAGCACAACTGTTTTAATAACTTTCTCTTAGAGAACTAAGAAGATGGTTTTGTAATTTTTTTAATAACTAAGAAGATGGTTTTGTAATTGGGTCCTTCAACTTTTGTTTGTTCCTCTATGATTTTGCTTTTGTATCTTAAAAACACAGCTCTCTGTTTTTTGAAAGTTTCCATGTTGAAGCACCTTGTTCTTTGATTGGCCATTTGTATTTGAGACTTAAGTTGCTCATAGAATGTCAGATTTAGAGTATGATACTAGCCCTGGTATTGGCTTGGGACTTTTATGTGTAAACATAAGCTTATGTCTGTGTTAAGCTACCAAGTTACGAAAACCAGTCATTTGAGGTTACATCTAATGTCCTACACTACGGAGAAAGCTGGCAGTACAGAGAATTGAAATGCAAATTATATCCGTGTTTATTATACCCTAATGGTTGAGATGTGGCAACTGGTTGACCTTATTTCTGATAGATTTGTGAATTTTAGTCTATAGAATTAAAGCTACTTTATTGTGTCTATTGCTTTTTCTGTTTTTTTAAAAACATATGACATTTTTTTTTAATTTGTTGATGGTCAGAAATTGAAGATTTAGGTTTCTGCAGTAAATATAGTATCATCACTTAGATTCTAATTGGAGTGTGACCTGCTCTTCTTGGTCCTGGGTCGAAGTCTCGCCAGCGTTAAGTTAGTTGTAGTTAGTTGTATGGGTTATGGGTAACTGACATTTACAAAAACACTAAAAACATTGTATTCGCTTGTGTTTTTCTGCCAATCATGCATTGATCCTTTGATGTGTTTGGGTTGAGAAAATCTCTTTAATTGGTGCTTTTCATTTGGTTCAACTGGTGGTTCGGTAAAAAAGTAATAATGGTTTATTTTGTTAGGTGGGATCTGAGTGTATTGTTAAGATATACCAGGAGCTTCACCGCTGTTTCTGGACGATGATTCCCCCTCCTTGTAATCTTACTCTTTTGAGCCTTTTAATATGACTCAGCATTATTTAAAAATAAAAATAAAAAATGATCTCTCCAGTAACATCTTCTAGATGCTTGTCATTGTTGCTCCATTGATCCTCCCTAAACATGCCTAATCCACCTCCAATAACTTTTTCTATGTTGTCATCCTTCAATGCTACTCGTAGGCAATACAGTGCTAAGCAAAAGATACAATTATTTTCACACAGACTACTTTCTTTTTTATTAGTTGATCACATCATTCATATAAATAGAACTTTCCTAAGGAACAAAAATTTGGTTCAGCAAAGGTTGGCTGGACTTGATTCCAGCATACCTTTCCCTATATCTTGTTCCTATGTCTTCATTCTTTAAATCAAATACTAAAATATCTATTATCATAACTTTGGTACTCATGAGCATTAAAAAAAATGAAAAAACTATAAGTACTCATTCTTTTCTTGAAAAGAAAACTATGAGTACTCTTGATCACAAAAGAATAAAAGAAAACCCATTGGAAAGAACAGGGGCAGAAGCAACAAATGCCAGTAACCAAAAGTTCTAGGGAAGGGAATGACATCTCTAACAGCATTAACACCAGTAATTGTCATGTCCATGTTGTCAAACCTCACACTTAAACCAGAAAGTTTGGCAATTCATGCTTTCGAATATCAACATACCACTCATACTGGTCCTTAGCCAAACCCAGTTCCTGTACCCTGAAAAAATAGTTGATCAGGAAACAGTGAGAGAGAGAGAGAGAAATGATATGAGGAAATCAAATGAAATCAAAGTAGATCAGCAGCAATGATACTATCAGAGTGCACTAACCAAAAATAATTGAATGCCTATTTAGATTCTCTATCTATTCAAAAAGCTAGCACAACAGTTTTCAGGCTTGATAAATAGAAGAAAATAGAGGAGAGATGAGAGGTAAGCGAGCAAGAGGAGATCGAGAGATAGAGGAAGATGATTCTCCCGAGCACCCCATGAATTTCTAGAAGAGATGATGCTTCCAAAGAAAAAATTTCACTTTAGAGAGAGAATCAGGACAATCGGGCCGTTCAACAGTGTTTAACTTATTAGCGATCGAACGAGGTGTCGAGATAGGTGGTGCCGCCTCCATTTCGGAGCATGAGGAAAAGGAAGATGGTGGCTATAAAGATCACAATCGCCAATGAAGTAGCTGGTTTGATAGTCGCCTTGTCACCCGTGGTGATGTCTGAGCAGAAAGGTAGAGAGTTAGAGACGGTGTAGGGTAGGACAGTGATGGTGTAGATTTAGTCACAGACTGGTAAGATCATCAGACAACATCGCGAGTTGTCCTGCCTTAGTCACTCGGTTAATTATTTTCAGAAGTAGGTCTTGGTTGTGGGACGATCCAATTACTATAATCAATCCCGGCCCACTTATTATCCTGTTGCCTCTAATCTGAGCCACTCGGCATTTGACTCGCAACAACTCGGACTTGACTCGGGCAGATTTTCATGCGTTACGTAGCAAAAAACCCGTTACGAGATCGTTACATCGACTATGTAACCTCCGATACGCCATTACATTTAGTTTGTAGTGCCTGATACGATCATTGTAACGGTCAACTTCATCGTCAGTGACGGCCGATACGATCATTGTAACGGTCAACTTCATTGTCAGTGACGGCCGATACGATCATTGTAACGGTCAACTTCATTGTCAGTGACGACCGATACAAATCAGACTCATTTTTTATATTTTGCCGAAATATTGGATATCTTGGTTCTATTTCATCATTCTTTAGATCAAATACTAAAATATCTATTATCATAACTTTGGTACTCATGAGCATTAAAAAGAAAAAGAAAAGTAGCCTAGGAGATGGATTAGGCATGTTTTTGACAGATCAGTGGAGCAACACGACAAGCGTCTAAGAGATGTTACTGGATAGATCAATAAGAAAGGGAGGCAAGCCAAATACAAAATAATTTGTAGTCTCTTGTGAAAATAATTTTATCTTTTGATTGCCACTGTATGATTGTCAGTTAGTAGAACTGTATATGTTGATGTTTTGTTTTTGTGTGTGAGACTGGGATTTACTTGTTTGACTTTGCATGTGAAGGAGTTCCTATTGAAGAGTCTAATATTCAAACTTTGAGAAGTCCAGTTTTTGCTTGTGGTAGTATCCTTGGATAGTTTCATGATCTAATGAAAATTTTCAAGCTGGTGGTCATGTACCAGAGACCAACTACATATTTTTTTTTTCTTTAATTGTATGCTCGTCTTTTTTGTCAACTAGGTCTTATTAGGTCATTGATGCCAACCGACATGTATGACAGCCAGAGCCCTGTGATAGCTTCTTTTGCTACAGTTTGATGTCTCGCGGAAGTGATGAAAATAATCGAAGTGGGTGCAGCCGCTGTGAAAGAGAGCTTGGGATTTACTCCCGGTTTCCTTGGCTCGCTACTCAGCTCCTACTCCAAGTTGCGTCTATACAATAATGGCCGCTCAGTCCACTCAGTGGTTCTAAAACGACAGGTGTGGTCTTCCAATGGGTATCTGCAGAACCATCTGGTTAATTTTTATGCTAAATGTGAGAAACTGTCGTGTGCACATAAACTATTCGATGAAATTTTCGCAAAGAATACGATTACCTGGACTGCATTGATTTCAGGATATGATCAATGTGGAAGATGTGATAAAGCTCTGAAGTTGTTCTCCCTCATGAATTCTCAGGACCCATTGTCTCCTCCAAATGAATATACCTATGCAAGTGCTATTAGTGCCTGCAAAAAACAAAATTGCCTGCTCCATGGTACGCAGGTAACGAAGAATGCTTCTTTTTGGTTGGGTTTTGTTCTAGCTAACTGTAAGTACTAATGACCTGAGAACTTATTTTAGGTGCATTCACATGCGTTGAAGAGAGGCTCATTAACCCATCTCATGGTCTCCAATGCTCTCCTCTCTCTATACATGTCTCAAGACTGGGTCACAGAAGCCGAGTTAGTCTTTCGAGAAATCCGTGAGCCTGATGAGATCTCATGGAACTCACTCATTACTGGCTTTTCCCAGAATGGATTTTTCAGAACCACTATTGAGACATTTCAAAGAATGAGGAGAAGGGGTATCGCTGCATCTTCTTTTGCGTTATCGTCTTTAATTTCTGCTTGCATACAAGGCGAATTTAGAGGTAGAGAACTCCATGGAATAGCTATTAAAACTGGACTAGATGCAGATTGTTTCACAGGGAGTGCTCTAATCTTGATGTATGCTAGAACCAAGCACATGGATGGTGGGATCAAAGTATTTGAAACATTAGATTGCAAAGATGTGGGCTCTTGGAATTCTTTGATTGAAGGGTACGGCGAAAGTGGTGAAGGAGAGCAGGGTCTTCATGTTTTCTGCAATTTTCTTGAGTCAGGCTTAAAAGCAGATGAGATCACCATGACCACAGTATTGGGTATTTGCACAAAACTGGTTTTGCTAGAGATTGGAAAGCAGGTTCACGCTCTCAGTTCAAAAGTTGGCCTTGCTAGGAGAACATGTATGGGGAACTCCATGATTGATATGTATGCCAAGTGTGGAAACATTGAAGATGGAATGAAGATTTTTCAAGACATGGAAAAGAAATCCACTGTTTCATGGACAACGATGATGGGAGGATTGGCCTACCATGGAGGAGTTAACAAGGTATTAAGATTGTTCGAAGAGATGAAGATAAATGAGGTGAAACCTAATCGAATCAGTTATACTTGTGCTCTATCGGCATGCGCTCACGGTGGGCTCGTCGATTATGGGAAGAGTTTGTTTGATTCTATGGAAATTGAACCTGAGGAAGAACACTATATCTGTATGGTGCATCTCTTAGCAGGATCTAGGAAATTTGAGGAGGCTGAGGATTTCATTGAAAGGTCTCCAAAACTTTTCAAGGATCAATTATGGAAGAGCCTTTTGGTTGCTTGTAAGAATTCCTACGAGTCCGAGAAAGGGCTGGAGGTTGCAGAAAATATAATGAAAAATGGTCTACCAAGTGAAGCATCCTCTTTGGTACTCCTGTCACACGTGTTTGCAGCAGGAGGTAGATGGGATGAAGTGGAGAAACTGCGGTATGAAATCAAACAAAGAGGGATGAAGAAAGAGCCAGGGTGTAGCTGGATTGAAATTTGTAATTGTCAATTTCTAATTTAATTATTTAAAGAATCTCTTACCATCTTTTGACCACATATTTTTTCTTTTCATTGAAACAATTGAAGAGTTGGAAGTTATCTAGATAAATAAGAATATGAGCATATGTAGTCCATCACCATGAAGATTACACGATACCTGTGACAATTACGGTTGCCTCACAAAGCTAATAAAGCTTTAAAGCAATAGACGTGGAAGTGCAGGTCAAGGTGGTCAAAGCAATAGATGCTCTCACCAAACCGTTCACTAACACACTTACTCTTCTTGAAGATCAAGATTGGACTCTCCTCTCGGAGATTTTACTACTATACAAAATTAAACTACTGTGTTTTAAAACGTATTCATTCCATTGTCATCCTCGTATTTCTCATCATTATTATTACAGCCTGCCCTACCATTTCAGACTTGGCAACATAAACTCAACTCCTTTGCTCTGCTCTATCATTTACTACTCCATTATTATTTCAACCTTTAACAATTTCCTCATTGCCTAAACCCTATATCCTAATCCCTTAAACCCCTTACACATCAAGAACCCAAACACCCCAAGAACCAAAAAACCCCTAGAACCCTAAATTCATAAACCTTGGGCTTTAGCTCTAGGTACAAACCTCCCCTCGTGAAGCATTTAGAGAAATGGTTCATTAAACTAACTAAAGGAAGCTTGGAAAAAGGAAGATGCAAAAAATTCAAATGATTTTGAGCCCGAGAAATGCTAGGTTTTCTCCCTTGCCTCTCAAGTTCTATGTCATAGTTGATGCAAAATCTCCATCCACATGAATTAGAAGGTTCCTCTTCCACTACTGGATTGATAACAAGAAACATTGAAGTCGAGGCCTAATGACAAAATACTCTTCTATATTATAGGGTGAAAATTCCTACAAAATAAGGTAATGGGTAGTTTTCACAAAACAAAAAAAATGATGTAGTGAGAGTTGTTTGAAGAATTCTTCCACTTGGGTCTAACAACATATATGGGAGGCTCTTTTAGAGCTTCTATCCCTAGTAGAGATGGTGTAGCAGCCCATGAGAACTTAACACCCATTGGTCTAGCACATACAAGCTCTTAGCCAAGGTCTTGACCACAAGATTGAGGACAATTTTGCCCTTTGTTATTAGTTAGCATTGTCACAAGCTTTTATGGAAACTACCAATTGCAAACTTGTACACATGAGCTAGCGGATTCTCAAGGCAGAAGGGAACTATTCAACTTGGTAATCAAATTACACATGGGGAAGGCATTTGACAAAGTAATCTCCAAGTTCTTACTATTTCTGTTCAGGATAATCTTGTAATCTATCCCCATATAAATTGGGTCTCACATCATAAAGTATGGGAGCCTCTTTTAGAGCTTTGATCCCTAAGATAGATGGTGTAACAACCCCATCAGAACTTAAACCCATTGGTCCAACAGATATAAGCTCTTAGCCAAGGTCCTGACCACTAGAACCCCAAAACCCTAAAATCTAAACCCTAAACCCTAAACCCTAAAACCCTAACCCTAACCCTAAACCCTAAACCCTCAACCCTAAACAATAGAAATTGGAAGTCTATTTGACTTGAAAACCAAGACCACACAACATTCGTCTTGTCATTAATCAAAACACTAATCAGTTGGAAAATTCATCAGACAACTTTTGTTATCCATGACATTAGCTTTCTGGTGGAAATTTTCAGGCTTCATACTCCTAGGTTAACAACCTGTGTTTGGGACTCACTCGCAAAAGGGGGCCTGGTCTGGGCAATTTACTTTCTCATTTAGTAGGATCTCTTGGCCTTGTGGCCTACTTGTTTTGTTCTTTTTCTCATATTTCACGGCCTTCCTTGTTGATATGTCATATATAGTTTATATATTTTTTTCATTTTTAATAAAATTGATTGCAGGCTTGGAGTCATTCAAACAAGAAAAGCCAAAAGCTCAATCCGCACTACTACCTTTTTTTGTTTCTTATCCCTCCTTTTTCAGAGACTTTTGTGTATATTTCTTGACTTTTAATAGAAGTGGTGTCTTCTATTCCAAGAAACGACAAAATGTTCAATCCACGAGTTTAAGAGTTTAGAGTTCTGTTGAAACCAGAAATGAATACAACAAACTAATTCATCAAAAATAGTGGAAATTGGGAAACTGAGGAAGTGGCCATAAGAGTGTAACAAAATAAAGCAGAAAAATAAAACTATATTGAAGATAATAACATTCTGAATGAGAATATAGACACCTGAAATACATTTAGAAAAAGTTGACTCCAGAAATTATCTCTTTCAGTCTGTGCCGCATAAGCAGAAAGAGGACATGAAGAGAAAGGACAAGGAGAGGGTGTCCAACTTCTCTCCACATCTTGGTTGGGCCTCTATTTCTTGTAAATGACTTTCCACTAACAACTTAGAAACTTAGAAACTTAGAAATATGATATTTGAGCACTTTTGGCAATTCTATTTGCATTTCAATGTTTGAGCAATGGGGTCCATGAAAAGACGGGTCTAAACTCCCCCCAACCAAAACCTCTTGTTTCTCAGCTTTTTGATTATGCTTGATATAGTTTCCCCCCCACTCTCTCTATCCTTTCCATGTCACTGCACAGCCTTTTCTACCTCTAGCATCTGTCTCTTTCATTATTTTTATTCTCATGTACTAATTATTAATTGGAAAGGGACAAACTTCAAAAATCATTTCTAGTGCTCAAATTCTTATATGAGCAACCTCTTCTCCATATGAATTTTTTGGTTTTTTTTTTTTTTTTGTTGCAACTGATATCTCATGGTAGCTCGCAACATTCTGTAGTTGTTGATTGAGGTACATACATGGTTTGGAATTGGATATTTGGTTGTATGGAGCATGTGGAAAGGGGTCAAGTGGAGTCTCCCGAACGAGGATTTATTTTATTTTATTTTCTTGAAAAAAAATTCCAAATGAAGATGTTCTGATGATGGAATGAGATTCTGGCATCTGATGTTGGAAAGTAAGTCCAATCATTGTAGCCAAGTAGCCTATAGTTATGGAAGTTAAAAATTTTATTTTTGAAGCTCTTATATTAGTTATTCAATCAAATAAATGAGAGTGACATTTTCTCACTTGGAGTAACTTGCACACCTTCCTCCACCTTTTTCGCCTTAAAATGTAGTATTTTTGTTAACTGGATTGTTATTCCAGGATTAGGAGTGTCGCCAATGTTAGGAAATGCAAGGCCTCATATATCAAGCTCAGTGGGAAGCATCATAGATGGAGGTGGAAATATTGGGAGGACCTTATGTAGGAGGTGGGCTCTCAGTGCCTGGGCTTACTTTGCGGGTGAATCTGTCTGCTAAAAATGGTTCAGGTAATCTTACTGTTCAAGGATCTAGCAGTTTAATGAGTGGTGTACTTCAACAAGGTAGTTTTTTTGCTGTTGTGTTGAATGATTGTTGCTTAGTATCATCTTAACAACATTATCCAAGTTCTTTCTATAAGATGTATGTAGTTGTTGTCTGTGATTGGACCTATAACAGATGATTCAAATGCATAGATTGATAGCTTGTAGGCACTTTTATTGAAGTTTAGGGAGTTTCTGAAATCAGAGTTTAAATATCCTTTTAAGGACAACTGAGCCAAGCCATTGTTTTCAAAAGGATACATTCGCTAAAAGTTTTGGTTCAGTTATCTTCTTATAGTCTTTTAAATGCACTTGTGGCAAGGGAACTTTGTCCACTTCCATCTCTTTGTTAGTGTGTGTATACGTACTTGTTCCAGTAATATTTGTTTTTACTTACTGCTATATGGTAAAGGCTACTTCTGTTAGGGTTTTAGAAAAAAAGGAATTAAAAGGCCATGGAAAAAAATGAATATTCATTACCTTTGCATGGGGAGGTATTGTACTTCTCAAGATGAGAGATGTTCTTCTATACTTGTGCATTACATACTCATGCACTAGGTTTTGCAGCTTCTTTCACTGCTTGGGAATTCTTATTCATCAACAGGGGGTGCATTGTCACAAAGCCAAGTCCTTAGTCGGAATTGAGGGGAACGATGAGGTGTCGCTCGACGAAACTTGAGAAGCCAACGACAGAGCTCAAGGCTGGGTCTCCGACGATTCTTTCCTCGGCAACGGAAGGGAGGAAAGATAAACGACCCCCTCTCCTGGCATAATTGAAGAAGTGGAAACGTCAGATGCTGAGGCTCGACAGAGACAAGAGGACCGAGGAAAATCGCCGGTGATGGAGGAGGATGGGCCTTGGAGCATGGTGAAGGGAAGATCTGCAATCCGAAAAAGAAACAGCAGAAGAGAAGACACAACGTGGGTAGATGGCGACACAGAACTCTCGATGGAGTTGAAGTAGGGACAGGTAGTTCGTATAACGATAAGGAATGGGCAAAGACGATCGTATATCTCTATCCCCCTACCTCAATCTCGGACTTTGCCCACGTTTTTGAAGGAGATTCCGGAAATGCTCTGAGATTTCGTGAAATCCGCATCGATGAATATTCTTTTACCATCTTCGTATTCCAGAAAAAAAGTATCACAGAGCTAAAAATTCTCCAGAGGAGAGAACTAAAAGTCATGGCGCTCGTCTACTTACCGGAAACTCTCGGAGATTATCATTCTTGGAAAGAGTTGTGACGTTCGATACTAGCTATCGATAGGGGTGGCATCGAACCGAGCCGAGCCCGAACCTGCCTATGTTCGAGTCGAGCTTCGAGCCGAGCCTCGTCTCGAGCCTAAAATTGTTATCGAGCTCAAGCCCAACAAGTTTGAGCCGAGCTCGAGCCTCAACATACATTTAAAACTTTTCAAAAAATATATATCGAATAAAATGTATATAAAATTATGCATACATTTTACATAAAATTGGGCATAACCTATATATATAATATGTGTATAAGATTGGGAATAACATCTACTTAAAATTGAGCATAATCTATATATATAATACTTATATAAAAATCGGTATGACCTCTACTTAATATTGGGCATAATCAATATACATAATACTTACATAAACACTCCATAAAATTGTCTATACATTCCATAAACACTCCATGAAATTGATTATATACTCCATAAAATAGTCTAAACACTCCATACACTGCATAACGTTATAAATAAACTCTATAAAATAATCAAACACAACAAAATTAAATGAAATATCACTATCAATTTACAATCACCCAAATAAAAACTATAAATCCTTTAAATAAAATCCTATTACTATTAGAGACTTACTAGAAAATTACAAGAAATATTTTAAATTTGTCTTAGGAAAGTTAAATGGACCTCTTATTGCCTTTTCTAAGGAAATAAATAAAAATTAATAATTAATCTAATATATTATTATACTTATCGATAAATTTTTAATCACATAAAATGTCAAACATAAAATTGCTATGAAAATTGCCTCATGCTCAAAGTATTATATCATCAACTGTCAAATACTTATTTAAATTTTTCTATATGGTTTTCTAACCCATCTTGGCAAGAAAATCTTACTGAGAAAATTATATGATTTTTTTTAAAATAATTTATAATTAGAAAAATATTTTGAAAAAACATGAGTCACTAATGGTCCCTATATTTATACTAAAAATATCTTTTCAACATTTATTGAAAAAACCACTAATAGTCTCTAGAAACGTATTTCTACTAAAATATATTTTTAATTTCTTTAAGAGCCATGAGGAATGGACAAAGAGTTTTTTCTTTTCCTTGTTTATGATCTTGCCCGTAGGGGTGACTTTGAATAAATTATATATAAAATTATGCATATATTTTTAAAAAATATAATGATAGGGGAGGTTCAAGATTGAATTTCAACAATGGATTAAAATGCACCAATATTAATCTTTTTTACTCCAATTGTTGTCTAGCTTGTTTTGTAATTTTTGAATCTCCCTAGATGAAAATTTATATTCGAGGAAAAACTAAAAATATTTTTCCTATGATAAATATTCCCAAAACAACCTTTAAATAAAATCTTATTACTATTAGTGACTTATTAGAAAATTATAATAAATATTTTAAAATTTTCTTAGGAAAGTTAAATGGACCTTTTATTGTTTCTTCTAGGGAAATAAATAAATATTAATAATCAATCTAATATATTATTATACTTATCGATAAATTTTTAATTAAATCAAATATCAAACACAATTACAATGAAAATTGCTTCATGCTAAAAGTATTACAACATCAACTGTTAAATACTTATTCAAAAATTTTTTATACAGTTTTCTACCCCATCTTGGTACGAAAATCTTACTTAGAAAATTATATGATTTTTAATAAAAAAATTCAATTAGAAAAATGTTTAAAAAAAATGAGACAGCAATATTTTATAGAAACTTATTTCTATAAAATTTATTTTTAATTTTTTCGAGAGGAAAAAGTTTTTTTTTTACTTTATGATCTTACACGTGCGAGATCATCTTGGCGCGGGGGAGGTGGGAGATTATTACTCCCCTAAAGTTTGGTTCTGGTTTTCCGTTGAGACGACACGGAGGGAAGGGGGTTACAGCGTCGGGGAGGACCTATCGTTGGGGATGACGGCTGTGACAGAGGCGGCGGTGACGGAAGCGGCGGCGACGAGGAGAGGAAGAAATAGAACGGACGGCCACAGAGGCGGCCGGCAAGCAGTTGTTACGGCGGTAGAGGCGGCGACAACAACCGACGAGGGGAGGAAAAAATTTCCCCCCCTCGCTCTCGCTCTCGTTCCCGCTCCCGCTCCCTCACTCCCGATACCGATTCCGACTCACCTTGAGCCGGCTCACGAGCCGACGAACTGAACCTGACTTCAGTCGAGCTCTGCTTGTTAAAGTAAACGAGCCGATTTCGGTGCTCGAGCTCAGTAGATAACGAATCGAACTGAGCCGAACTCGAGCCGGCTTGGTTAGAAGCCACCCCTAAATATCGGCGAGAAATTTGCTCAGAAAAAAATAAACCATTTGCCTCTGCCTCTTAGGAAAGATGTTCGTCCCCCCCCCCCCCCTCGTTCCCGCTCCCGCTCCCTCTCCCTCACTCCCGATACCGACTCACCTTGAGCCGGCTCACGAGCCGACGAACTGAACCTGACTTCAGTCGAGCTCTGCTCGTTAAAGTAAACAAGCCGATTTCGGTGCTCGAGCTCAGTAGATAATGAATCGAACTGAGCCAAACTCGAGCCGGCTTGGTTAGAAGCCACCCCTAAATATCGGCGAGAAATTTGGTAAGAAAAAAAAAAACCATTTGCCTCTGCCTCTTAGGAAAGATGTTAGTCATCCCCCCCCCCCCCCCCCCCCCCCCCGCGCTCTCGTTCCCACTCCGCTCCCTCACTCCCGATACCGATTCCGATTCCGACTCACCTTGAGCCGGCTCACGAGCCGACGAACTAAACCTGACTTCAGTCGAGCTCTGCTCGTTAAAGTAAACGAACCGATTTCGGTGCTCGAGCTCAGTAGATAACGAATCGAACTGAGCCAAACTTGAGCCGGCTTGGTCAGAAGCCACCCCTAAATATCGAAGAGAAATTTGCTAAGAAAACTCTTAGGAAAGATGTTCGTCATCCACCCCCCCCTTTCAATGTCTATCACCGTCAAGCCCCCACCAGAAAATCCCCCAAACTCCCGATCAACTCCTGGTCATAAATCTACCCCCGGAATTTTTCGAAAATGGGAAACAGAAACTCAACACCACCCTCATCATGGAATCCCCCTTGGCGAGATGGAATAGCATCAGATTCACTCTCTGGTTCGGCGAGTTTCTCGGATGGAACCCGGTAAGTGGCTGGTTACTACGAAATTGAGAGAGGAAACGGAAGAAATTTTGGGGAACAAGAAATGGCTACAAGAAGAGGAATTATTTGCGACGGAATGGGAAACAAACTCCTGCAGGACAGCCTCTCTCGGCCAATGGGTTTCGATCTGTGGCCTACCAATCGAACTATGGACGGAGGAGGTACTAAGGAAAATTTTTACCACCTTCGAAAAGATAATACAATGGTCGGAATCCACGGCGGAAGGCTCCAAACTTGATGTTGCGATGGCTTTCGTCGACCCAAACTGCCGATGGAGAGAGGCGTGCTATCAAAAATTGAGCTTCGATGAAGGCTTCGTATGGCTGGAGGTGTCTTTCGGGGAGCTCGGTGTGCTGCGTCCGCCGGAAGGTTACCGGACGCGAAAGAGAAGAACTATTCCGGACACTTCAGCTAGCGTAACTCCGGGACGAGTTAACTCAGCGTGCACCCAACGGAGTTTCTCCACTTTAGGTGAGCCAGCATCACTCTCTAGTCCTGACTCACACAAAAACTCGAATGCGCACTCAGAGGGGCGTTTCTCGAAAAACACCCCGATCCCGGATAATGAGGTACGTTTGTCAGATAAATTTAATTTTATCTCGGATTCGAAGGTTGAAAAAGGGAGTTCTGGTGCAGAGGTTTTTAAAACAACCTCGAAACCCCAAAAAGATAATGAGGGTAGCGTGTCTGTGCATCTAGATTACCACTACGGACCCAACGAGCAGAGCACTCGTTCCCTCTTCACTTTATTTCAAAATTCAAATCAAAACAAGGAAATCGAATCTGATACGGTCTCCGAAATCGAGTCCCTTCAAAATTCAAAAATAAAGTATCGGCGTATCTTGACAAAAGAGCCCGGTTCGGAAATCGAATCTGATACTTTCCACCTCTCGGATAATATTGGTATCTTTCTTTTCATCCAGGTCCAACATTAACCAACAGAAATATCCCCCCACTCATCTCGAGATTACAGAAAGGAAAAAAAGAATATAAATTTGAACCTCGAGACAAAAGCCTCGCGGGAATCAGTAAACACATCAGGCTCTGAATAGCCACGAATCTGTCTTCATCTCTTTCGGAGAATGGAATGAACCTATTCCAGGAGTTACTCGTAAGTCTTCTTCCTATTCTTGCCGAGCAAGGCTCAGACCCTCAGAGAAAAGAAAGGTTGGCGAATGCGATAAAATTATTGAGCACTCAAATGGAGACTGACCAGTCAGACTCTCCAGACCAAGGAAAACACCCTAGCATGCATCCAAGCTCTCCCCCTATGCGGACTACTTACCAGAGAAGTAGAGGACACCTGGAAACTAATTTACCATAGAGAGAAGCTACTAGCCTTGCTGTAAAAAAGAATATAGATACGACTCCTTCTCCCACTGATAGAGCTGAGTGTATTGAGAAGGAACTTCACATGGAGAGTCAAAAATATGATGAAGAGACATGGTAAAATATGATGGAATTAGCACGCCTAATGGGCGTGATGTATGAAGGACAACTGAATGGGGACACTCTGGCGTTGGGAGTTCATGGCCGAGGTAGCAAATGATCTTGTTGTCTTGGAATGTCATAGGGATTGGCACTACTCGAAAGCGTGGCACGATATCAAGTTACCTCTCTCAATTCAAGCCTTTAATAGTCATATTCCAAGAAACAAAGTGTCAAGAGATGACAAATGCTATTGCCAAAGAACTTTGGTCGTGCCCCTCAATTAAGTGGGCAACGGTGAATGCTATTGGCCACTCCGGAGGTATTTTTGTTGCATGGGACACGACAAAGTTTGACTCTCTTAATATCATGGTCGGTCGCTTCTCTTTGGGTATACATTTTAGAGATCTCTCCACTGACAGAATTTGGTGTGTGGGTGGAGTATACGGTCCAACCAGTTATAGGGATCGTAGCCTATTCTGGGAAGAGTTTAGTTCGCTTCTGGAGAATTGGAATCTCCCATTGCTCCTTGCAGGGGATTTCAATGCCATCAGATACTGTCATGAGAAGAGCCCCCCGGCTACCCGCATTACAGCTTCTATGCGAGGCTTCTCAGACTTCATTGGGGGGAATGGTTTGGATGAGATTCCCTTATCTGGGAAGAATTACACATGGACAAACGGTCAGCAGCAACCCATATTATCAAAATTGGATTGGTTCTTGACCTGTAACAACTGGCTACAGATGTTTGGGAATGTTACTGGGAGATTTCTGAATAAGGTTCGAGTCTTGGTAGACGGGAGTGGGCATTCCCCTTAAAGCTGCGCTTCGTCAAAGGCAAAATTAAGGAGTGGGCCACTAGTCGTCATACCTCTTTGGTTGCTGAGAAGGCTTCCCTTATCTCTCAGATTGTAGCTCTGGACTTGGTGGAGGAACAAAGGTACTTAACTTCCGATGAATTTTCGCTTCGAGTCTCTCTCAATTTTAAGCTCAATACTATCCTGCTCCAAGAGAAGGTTTGATGGAAGCAAAGAGCCAGATTTAAATTGCTAAAAGAAGGAGATGCAAATACCAAATTTTTCCATGCCGTTTCCTCAGCAAAAAAGAGATCCAATCGAATTACCTCATTATGCATTAATAATGAGGTAACGTCGTGTCGGATCTCAATTACTAACGAGCTGGTTAAGTTTTTTACAGAGTTATATTCGGAGGAGTGTACCAGCAGGTCGAAGCTTACACTCATTAGCTTTTCTCGCATCTCCACAACAGCTGCAGTACTAATTGAATCTCCCTTCTCTTCGGCCGAAATTGAGCGGGCCGTCTTGGGCATGGAGAGTGATAGGGCTCCGGGCCCAGATGGTTTTAATGGGAACTTTATGAAAAAGTTTTGGGCTCGTCTGAAGGAAGATATAAGTGCTATGATCCACGGCTTCTTTTGAAACGGCATCACATACCACAGCATTGGCGTGTCATTTATCACATTGGTTCCGAAAAAAACTAGTGTTGAGAAACTTGAGGATTTTTGCTTCATAAGTCTTGTTACGAGTGCATATAAAATCATTGCGAGAATCTTAACACATCGTTTAAAGGCAGTGCTTTCCATCGTCATCCACAGAGGTCAAGGCGCCTTCCTTAAGGGAGATTTTAGATTCCACGATGGTTGTGCACGAGCTTATGGACCATTTCAAGCGTAACCAGAACCCGTGAATCGCCCTAAAGCTTGATCTTGAAAAAGCTTTTGATAGAGTTAATTGGATCTTGCTTGATGAAACAAAGGAAAAAATGAGATTTGGAGAAAAATGACGATTTTGGATCAGGAATTGTGTGGGTTCAGCATCATATTCCCTTATACTCAACGGCTCGGTATGTGGATATTTTAAAGGAACTAGGGGTATTCGACAAGGAAACCCTCTTTCCCCGCTCCTATTTAACATAGTAGCAGAATTCCTGTCCGCTATGTTCTATTCAGCGGTCGACCTTGGACAGCTATCCCCAACAAGTCCTCATCAGGCTTTTAATATTCCAATTCAATACGCAGACAATACTATTATTTTTGGAGTCGGTGATATGCACAGTGCAAGGAGGATAAAGGTAGTATTGGGGCTTTTTGAAATAGCATCTGGGCAAAAAATTAATTGGGGGAAAACCTCTCTCATAGGATTTAATGTGGACTAGGAGAATCTTGCAGAGATGGCAAGTTTATTTGGTTGCTCTACTACTTCTCTTCCTGCAAAATATCTTGGTCTCCCTCTCTTTCTTGGGCGTATTTCTCAAAGCTTATGGAACCCGGTGGTGGAAAAAATTGAAGCTCGGTTAGCAACTTGGAAGGGGTGGCTCCTCAGCAAAGTAGGTAGACTGATCCTCCTCAAGTCATGTATTGCTGGCATCCCAAACTATGTGTTGTCCTTTATACCTTGCCTGTCTTCGGTATGCAAAACCTTGGATAAATTGAAAAGAAGATTCCTTTGGAGAGGTTCGAGTGACTCCTTTAAATATCACCTGGTTCGATGGGATGAAGTATGTTGGCCTAAGAAATTAGGTGGACTAGGGATTCAGAAATCAAAAGAAATAAACAAAGCTTTGCTCCTTAAGTGGATATGGAAGTTCAACACAAATTCATCAAACCTTTGGAAGGATGTGGTTCGTACCAAGTTGGGCTGGAATTCTTTTTGGTGGATGTCCGAGGGAAATCGGAGAGGGCTATCCTCAATTTGGAGATCTCTTTATTTGCTTCTTCAGGATTTCTCCTCAGCTTGTAGATTCTTTGTAGGCAGCGGCAGGTCTCTTAAATTTTGGGACGATTGGTGGACAGGGCAGGAACCTTTGAGACACTCTTTTAGAAGTCTCTTTCTTATTTCCACTCAAAGGGAGATAACAGTGGCAGATGCTTTCGAGGGGGGTGGTTTGAGCCTCCACCCCCGAAGGGGTCTTTTTGATACAGAGGCTATGGAAGCAAGTTGTTTATTGGATTCTTTGAATCATGTCAGGATGAGGCCTTCTAATGTAGACAAGCTAATATGGTGGCCTGGCAAAAGCGGTAAACTCTCAGTTGCATCTGCATACCGACACATTAATGGTTGGGACTCAACGCAGAATGAGCATGATATCTACTTTGTGTGGCGTCTTTTTGCCCCTCCAAAGGTAAAATTTTTCATGTGGAGTGCTTGCCAAAATAAGATCCTTACGGCTTATGTACTTCGAAGAAGGGGTCACCCTTATGTCTACTATGTCCTTTTTGCAACATTGAAGCAGAATCAGCCAACCATACCCTGCTATTTTGCTAGTTCTCTTGGAAGGTGTGGACCTCTGTCTTGTGCAAAGTGGGTTTGCAAATATGTATATCTGCAGATTTGTTCTATTTTAGCAAGTCAATCTTTGGCTATCCCCTTCCTGGGCTCGGTAAAATGATGCTATCAACATGTGCCAGTTTTGTGCCATGGGGGCTTTGGAATGAACGTAATAGGAGGTAGTTCGAGGCTAAATTTGAATCTGAGAAAAGAGTAGCAGAAAAATTGACGAGTCAAATTTCCACCTGGCTCTTGACGAAAAAGTTTTTTTGCTCTTTCAATGGCACCTCCATTCGTGAAAACTGAAGCAACCTGGCAAGGATGCATTTGGGGACCAAGATTCAAGTTATGAAGGGGTGGGCGCCCCCGGAGGTTGGATATTTAAAATTGAATTTTGATGGTTCTTCTTTAGGCAATTCGGGGATCGCAGGTTTCGGAGGTGTGATTTCAGACTCATCTAGCAATCAGTGTATTTCTTATGGGGGTCCATTAGGTATCTCCGATTCAACGTCTGCAGAGCTACATGGTCTTCTCAATGGGCTCCGAGTGTTCAAAGATAAATGCAGTAGCCCAATTCACATTGAAGGGGACTCCAAGGTAGTCATTGGTTGGGGTCGCGGCACCTCCTTTCTGCCATGGAGGCATTGGGAAATCTTCCAGGAAATTTTAGAGATTACCTCATTATTTTTTTGTATTTGGTCTCACATTCTGAGATTTGTAAATTCGATAGCAGATGTGCTTGCCAAGTAGGGAGTATCCCTCCAACATCTTGTTGTTAGGTATCTGCTCCCTTTTTCTTTGTAAGTTTTCGCCTTTTAATGCAATACATCTTTATAAAAAAAACAAAAACAAAGCCAAGTCCTACCAGGGAGTAATCCACTGAACTCCATGGGTATGTTGAATTATGTGAATGCTAGTGAGAGTTCTCTTTTTGACATTGATGATTTTTCTCAATTGAGTGTACGCCCAAGCTCAGTTGAAGGACCACAGGGACAACTAGGTCTATTTGGAGCTAATAATTATATTTACTTTCAATTTTCTGATCATGTGCTTCAAAATGGATAGTAACTTATTGTAATACATTAATTGATACATGCTTGACTAATCTGTAGGTTATCTATGAAAGCAAAGTGTTGGCCTTAGTTCTATAAGCCAGCAGAGCCAAGAATTTATGTCATATCTTGCAAGGATATGAATGGAATGAAATGAAACGGGAAGGGCATTAGGGTTTAGGGTTTGATCTGGTTGGGTTATTGAGTTAATCCCTACCAGACATTTGCAGCAATGTATTTGTTACATTTGATCCTTTCATGTACTTGTCGCTGCCTCTGCTCCAAAAACTATGCGGACTATGATGATAACCTTCTTTAGTGTAGATGATACTACTCTCCCCACCCCTTACACTATTATTGTGCCCAAGCAAGGCTTCATTCCAGCCTTAAGCATATCATGCACTTTATGGAATGATGAAAGCCTCATCGTGGCAGAGGTTTGCTCTAAGAACTATGATGTATTATTTCTTTTTGTTTCACTTGCATTAATTCAAAAGAAAAAGTTCAACTGTATAAACTTCATTATTAAAAACCTGTGTACCTTTCAAATTATGCACCATAATCATGTGCAGCTTAGGATCTTGTTCAGGAGGGATGAAGTATTTGGAAAATAATGAGGGGATGCCTAGGGAAATGTCTTGTTGTGGCTCATCACTCTCCTTTAGTGTTTTCATTTTGTTTTCCTCCCTCAAATTTTTTTTTTTTATATTACTTGTTCTGCATATATACATAAATATAATTATTTACTTCCTAGAAGAGCCATGAGATTCCTTGTCCTTGATTAGAGTTGATGACAGACTTGTTGAAGACCATGTACCAAGTTATCATGAAAAATCTCTGTAGGTCAATTTTATCTTCAAAGTCAACTAAGTGGGTTGATTATTTTGCAATGTGCTCACAAGTATTTCAACTTTGTCATTGTGTCGGAAAGTTTAGCTCTTACTTAGATAATCATTTGATGCTAAGGTTGTTATAGCTATAAGTGGCTTATTGGAAATTTTTTATCTCCAATTTTATAGAGAAAGAGTAGTATTCTTTATTTTTAGTTCCTTTATAATGTTTAAGATTTTATTTTGCTTCTGCCAAATTTACTTCAGTTTTTTTAGGCATAGATACTCCTCTGTATCACTTGTTTGTTTGGTGGAACTTTTGTAACATATCTCATACTTTTATGTCATTTTTAAAGGTCTCTATTAAAAAAAATCAAAATTGACTAAGGGGATATGTGTTTAGCAACATTAAACTAATATAATTTGTCATTATAAGCAATATGACCAACTTAAATGTCTTTTAACTTCCCTAAAACAAAATTCTACCTCTTTTAGAGAAAACCTCAATAATAAAAACTTTTGTTCATGTCTAGAAGAATTTAATTGCATGGTTTGTCCCACATTTAAAAGTTTGTTCTCAAAAGCTGAAAACCTGAAACTGAAAAACTATGGGATTGTAGGCTTGATCTTCCTACAGCCTTAATGTTAGCTTCCTTTGACTATGTAAATATTTATTTATTTTTTTCAGTTGAAGCAACAAAAAAGCTGGTACATTAGTCATTTTTGGCTTATGGCTTTGACATCAAATTCACTTAGCCAAAAAAGGGTTTCCATGTGCATTTTTGCATTTTATTTTTCTAATTATACTTTGCTTTATGTTGCAGGAATTATTGAGTGCATTTGGAAAGGCTTGGAGCCAAAAATGCTATCAGGAAAGATAAGTTGAATGGCTTACAGCATATTCTGGGAATTATTGATGGAGATTCTTCAGTAAATGTTGTGATAATATTCGGCTCAATTCCAAGGGTATTCAGTGCAAGACCGATTTGGATTAATATATTAAATCCCTTCTTCATTTGCTTTTGTCTGATAACAATTGCATTTCCTATGATTAGGTGGGGCCGGATTGTGTGGTGAGGCTCTTATGGTGAATAACCTCAAGCGAGAACCTTAAATATTTGTAAAAGATAATGCTTGATACTAGAATTAGGTTTAGGACTAGTTAGAATTCAATCTTACTTGCATTAATGATTTCTTATGGTTTTCATTCCATCCACCTGACAAAGTATGTGTACTACTATTTGACTCTTCAAGAAATAACCATTTTCAATGTTTAATGCTGAACTTCAGTTACTTATTGCTGTAAAGGCCCATATTTTGTGATGAAGAAATGAGTTAAGCTAAAATCTTATGGCTAGGGAAGTAGGTGGTTACTCAACCCCAGTGAAACCGACTGGCAGAAGTGTTTAGAGGGTTCAAAGGTTTAGTGCTTGAATTGAAGAAAAAAGCTTTTATGAATCTAGACGAGTATGAGTGAATAATCGTGTACATATTATCTTTTTATAGAAAATTAATCTATTCATCTTCTCAAACTAGCACACACTGTGCATAAGTTTTGCCACAGGTTAGTTTTTGGAATGGCAAAGATGGATATTTTCATTTATTTATTTTCTTTCAACTTTCTTGTAGAATTCCATATGATTCAGAGGCTTATGGGAGTTCTTCTTCCTCTTGATGAGTGCCTTTTACTTTGTCAATGTAGTGTCTCATAGTTGCTTCTTGGTCATAACATGAAGAGCTTAGGTACAAATGCTCTTTATATATCTAACTCTTGATGTAAACCTGTCCTTTTACTGATTTTACCTTCTTCATGCTTTTTGAGATTTTATGAGTACCTTTTACTTTGTCAATGTAGTGTCTCATAGTTGCTTCTTGGTCATAACATGAAGAGCTTAGGTGCAAATGCTCTTTATATATCTAACTCTTGATGTAAACCTGTCCTTTTACTGATTTTACCTTCTTCATGCTTTTTGAGATTTTGTGGAATCAATCTTCAGTTCCAACTCTGTGCTGTAACATTAGCCCTACTGGACAAGTTGAGCTGTCATTGTTGATCGGCACCATTTTGGATATACACTGCTCGCCTTTTCTTTTGAGAGGAGAAAAGGAGGTGAGCTTGTTGTTTTGAGTTTCCTTTCGTTTTTGAGAGCTTCACCCTCCAAATTATAGATCCATTTCCTTTTCATGACAAGTTGTTCAGGTAGGCCTGAATCGTGTCGAATTTTAGTTGGACTTCCCATTTCTAGGTTTTTGCCTAGATGAATTTTCAATGGATTTGAACCTTTTTCGAACAAGGTGAACTATGTTCATGCCTGCTAACAGTGGATTTAAGTCAGTTTTGGATCGGATTCAAGATTGATAGTATTCTTTTTAAACAATATTTTTTAAAATATTTCTGAACCGTTGTAGTTATACTAAAAAGAAAATAAGAGGGCTTAATCGTGCATGAAAACCATGTATGAATACCCAGTTTGTTTACTCATTTCGTTCCATTATACAGTACAAAAGCAATTGACAAGAGAGTGTTGAATGCCTTACACTTTTGTCCTTTTCCCCCAAAAAAACCCAATCAAACCAGGTTGATGTTGAGAAATTTAAGCCAGCATGACATAGCCTCACAGAATCAAGAAACGGAACGGCAATTTGTACAGACTTCATCAGACAAAGAAATCCCTTAAGAAAGGCATTTCTGACATCAACTTGGTGAACAGAGCCAAATGAGAGAGAAATATACAGGTACAAACAGATAAATTTTAATGGGTCTGCCTCGCTTTTTGAAGTGTGTTTGATGGATCAGTTCGCTAATTAAGTAGTGTTCTTCCTCATGTGGTCGTAGAAGTTTTAATTGTCTTCTTATCCTCATTTGGTCACCGTTGTTTTGCTATAGAAAACCTGGCTGAGGACTGGAGATCAGCACTGATGTAATCGAAAGGGATTATTCCTATTAAATTACATGGACAGTGAAGACTTGATAGAAAAGGACAAAAGATCTCTTGGAATGTCCATGGGATATCGAACGAGGACGTATCACGTAATCTAGAGACTAGAAAGTGAGGTGGAAGACGCAATTACTGGCCCTAACGTCAAAGTCAGAAAATGGCCGGCAGCATCTGGAGCTGAATCAACTAGATGCATTAATCTAGAGAACTTAAAAGTTGTAGAATGGACTTGGAAGAATTACAGTATGAAATAAAGACTTAAACAGATTCTTTATACATAGTTTTTTCTTCACCCCTCTTCCTCGTCTTCGTGGTATAGTTCTCACTACTGCTATTGGGCTGTCCTCTGTTTTCAGATGATGAAGGTTGCTCCGGTATTTCTTCTGTTTCTTCTGCTAGCTTTACGGGAGGTTGGATATGCTCAAACTAACTCTGTATTGAGCAGAAAAGATTTCCCTCCTTACTTCGTCTTCGGTGCAGGAAGCTCAGCTTACCAGGTAAGAGTTCGTCTTCGTCTTCTTCTTTATTGCATCGTTTCATAACAGACTCGATTATGGCGGGCTTCTTCATCGAAGATGGTTGAATCTTGCAGGTCGAAGGCGCCGTATCGGAGGATGGAAGGTCTCCTAGTATATGGGATATCGCCACTCATTCAGGTTGATTTCAATAGTACTGTTGTGATTGCATTTTACTGTTATGTGGGACATCTCCACTCATTCTGGTTCTTGAATATGATCAGGCCGTTTTTTCGTCGACAACGCAGATGTAGCGGCTGACCAGTACCACAAATACATGGTAAATCACCAAAAAAGCTTACAAAACCTCAATTTCTCTACCTGTGAAACTTAAATCTACTACTTGAAACCTACAGGAAGATGTGAAGCTCATGACTGATACAGGCCTGGACGCCTACAGAATGTCAATCTCTTGGTCAAGGCTGCTCCCAAGTAGTATCTGAATAACTCAAACTGCGTTAATGTCTTTTGCCAAACAAAAGCTTGACTATTAAGAGGATGCCCTGTCTCGGCCTTTATTCACAGATGGGAGAGGAGCTATTAACACCAAAGGACTGGAGTATTACAACAACCTCATCAACGAGCTCACTGACTATGGTATAATTTTCCTTTACGAATCTTCCCTTGTTCCCTCTGAATAACAAAAAAAATCGATTTCACAGGAATTGATCCTCGTGTTACACTCTACCATTTGGATCACCCTCAAGTACTAGAAGACGAGTATGGGGGATGGCTGAGTCCAAAAATGGTGTAAGTCTTTGCAGATTACAACTTGAACTCTTCAAATTTAATGAGTCTTTTAACGATCAAATGAAAAGACTTTTGTGACTGTTGTGATTCAGGGAAGACTTTACAGCATTTGCAGATATATGCTTTAGAGAATTTGGTGATAGGGTCTCTTACTGGACTACCATCAATGAGCCCAATGTGTTTGCTCTTGGTGCTTACGATAATGGGTTCCTTGCACCTCAGCGATGCTCAGAACCATTTGGCTTCAACTGTGTAGCAGGCAATTCAACTGTGGAACCATATATTGTGGTTCACCACACCTTGTTGGGTCATGCATCAGTAGCTGCTCTTTATAGGGAAAAGTATCTGGTATGTCTTCTCTAGGTAGTAATGGAGTTGATGCAGTGTGGTTATTCATTATCTCGTTAACTCATCCTGCTGTTCAGGCCAAACAACATGGGTGGATAGGCTTGAATGTCTATGCCATCTGGGTTTCTCCTCTCAGTAACTCCACTAGCGATGCTTTAGCTGCCCAACGAACCATGGATTTCTACAATGGGTGGTATGTAGTTCAAACTACTCCATGGTTGTTACATGAAGTGGAAGAACAGAATTTGTTTTGGACAAGGAGCAAAACCAACAAAAAAATCATGAATTTGCAGGATCCTTAGTCCCCTCGTGTTTGGAGATTACCCCAAATGCATGAAGAAGAATGTAGGATCAAGGTTGCCATCTTTCACCGAGTTCCAAACCAAGCAAATCAAGGGTTCATTCGATTTCATTGGCCTGAATCATTACCTCACATTCTACGCAGAAGACAACTCCAATGGGCAAAAGCCTGAAGTTCGAGATTTCAGCATAGATATTTCTGCAAACTTCACTTGTATGGATGTTTCCTCAGTCTCTTAGACCTGAGTCTTCCTATCATTTTTGGTTTCTGCGTTTAGAAGGTCATCACTGATCAAAAGCTTCCATATTTTGTAGTTAGACGGGAGGACGCACCATCAGGCCAGGTGAGACTGGAGTAGGAAACCATTATGACATTGTTGATGTGCAAATGAGCAAACTTCTGTGTCTTATTGACATTACTACAAACAGGTTGTCCCATTCAATATGCCAAAAGCTCCATGGGGTCTGCAGAGTTTGCTGGAAAACATAAAGCAGTCTTACGGGAACCCTCCAGTTTTCATCGAGGAGAACGGTAAGAATTTCTGACTTGCAAGAAATCTAACCTATGCTGTATATGAACTTCGCACTTTTCATCATCTCTGTTTTCATCATCAGGTTACGGACAACTCAACAATGAGACACTGAATGACACTGCTAGAGTCGATTACATAACAGCATATCTTAATGCAACACTAAATGCTATCAGGTATTGATCATATGGCATCGCATAGCAATTTAGGCAATGTAGCAGAAGAGTGATGTGTTGGGTTATGTGCAGGAACGGTTCAAACACTAGAGGATACATCTTGTGGTCTTTCCTGGATGTTTTTGAGCTTCTTGGAGGGTATCGTCAAAGGTATGGTCTGTATCATGTCGACTTCGAAGACGAGAATCTGAAGAGGACCCCCAAGTACTCTGCTCACTGGTTTTCCAATTTCCTCAAGAGAAACGAGAAGCAGGCTAAGATAGAGAAGGTGGGGTTGGAGAGAGAGTCAGGAGTGGAGTAGAGTTTCTCTTGGTGGGTCTGTGTTTTTGAGACAAAACTTAAAACTTCGAATCCAATCCCTTTAATAACTCATGTACAGTATCTACAGACAAAACATGAGAAGGCAAATGCTTCATTACCTCTACTTGATATACATCTGCTCGAAGTCTCTAGTGTGTTATTCCGCACTAGCAGGTACCTTATTACCTTTCTGAGAAGCTTACCTGATCGAGCAATCAGAGAGTGCCAGACTGAGATGTCGACGATCCTGGATCAGATTCTGAAGGTCCCGTTCTGCAGTCAATCGATCTTGTACAGCATTAATAATTGGACGAGATCACCCTTTTTAAAAACCAATAATCTATTTAAACAGCGAGTCAATGATACAGCCGATACAGACGATGGAATTGGACCGATACAGCTATGTTGCACGGCTAAAATGAAGAACACTAGCGGCTCTAAAATGGTATTTTCAACGAAATATGGTAACAGCAGCTTCAGATGGCTCAAAAAAGCCAAACACTTGAGGCACATCAATTCTGCCTGCCGGAATATTCTGCCGGTTAACTACAAGCTTAATGTGAAATTCCGTAGGCAAGTTGCATTTGAGAAGGGCAATTTTTGAATACTATCTCGTTAGATACAAATACGGTCGGCTAGATTACGTGATTCTATATTTCTATATATGACCTTGTAATATAAATCTACAGGATAACTATTGTAACACCGTTAGCATATTCTAATGAAAAATGGAAATTACTTTATTACTCTTTTAAATCATTTACAAAGATGTATGGCGGAGGATGTGTTCTGCAATTTGCGCTCTTATATTGTGGACGAAATGGGGGCGGCAGTCCCTCTCCCACAAGAAAAACTACATTTATTTTCTATTTTTCTCTCATTCTCCCTGGACATCCAAACAAGAAAAATACTATCTTTCTCTTTAATTTTTTTTCTCTCTTTTATTTGTTCTTTCTCTCCGCTTTCTGTGTTCCAACACAACCAAAGCTTGTTTTTCTTTTTCATTTTCTCTTTTATTTTCCATAAGCATCAAAAAACATTTTTTATTATTTTTTTCACTTTTATATGTATCCACACAAGTTTACTTTTTCCGATATCTTTGTTCCGGGCTAAAGGAATGGTCTACAGCTTCTGGAACAGACGAATCGAGAGCTTCGACCTGTCTCGCTCAAAGTAGCACACGACAAGGCCGATTACTTGAACACCGTTAATTTCATGTTTTCGAAAAAAATTCAAGTGCACTTGAATAAAGTGGGTTTAGCAGGATTTTGGTAAGAAAGAATCTCCTTATCTCGTCTCCTTTGCCTGCCGATCTCCATCTCTCATTTGAAGCAGTCTCAGATAATGCGGTTTGCTTCGACACTTGTAATTCTTCTTCTTGTTTTATGGGACGTGGGGTTTGCTCAATCACATTCGGTATTGAGCAGAGAAGACTTCCCATCCTACTTCGTCTTCGGTGCCGGAACCTCAGCTTACCAGGTAGACTTCGTCTCTCTTCTTCCTCAATCCTCCTTGATCATTTTTCTTTCTGGGTTGGAGGTGAATAGCAGACTCGATAATGGCTGCCGTACTCTTCTTAGTTGTTGTCTACCCGTTAGCTCGATCTCTACTAGTGTGTATGATGAGACATCGTTGAAAAATACAGGTAGAAGGCGCTGCAGCTGAGGATGGAAGGTCTCAGAGTATGTGGGACATTGGGACTCATTCAGGTTGATTTCTTGCATTATTAGGATGCTAGCTTAAATCGGGATTTTAACTGTTATGAACGAGTAATGCAGTGGTTTTGTGTATGATCAGGACTAATGCCTTCAGCGGGAAACGGAGATGTAGCAGCTGATCAGTACCACAAATATAAGGTACACCGTCCATAAGTACTGGTTTCTAGAAATGGATATATCTTATCCATTGCCCACTGTAACAACCTTAAACCCTAACTAGTCAGTTCAACACGACTAAATCAGAAAATTAGATAGATCCAGTTTAGATTAGGATTCGGATGACCCGGCAGTTGCATCGGTCTGATCAGTTCTCTTCCTGTTTGAAACCTTCAGGAAGATGTGAAGCTTCTAACTGATACCGGGCTGGACGCTTACAGAATGTCAATCTCTTGGTCAAGATTGCTCCCTAGTATTATCTTAACAACTCAAAACCCTCTCATTTACTGAAATAAACTTTAAATAAATGGTTGCTTTTATTGCAGATGGGAGAGGGGCTATTAACCCCAAAGGCCTTGAGTATTACAACAACCTCATCAACGAGCTTACTGACCATGGTATAATTTTTCTTTAGGAACCTTCCCTCGTTCCCTTGTAAAGTTTTGTTTCTTATGCCCAGTTAGTGCCTTTTTTCAGCAAATGATGGAAAAATATTTTTAGTAAAAATATTAGTACATGTTTCCTATAAACACTTTTCTAGTTGGAAATTCTTACAACGGAAATCATATAATTTTCCAAGTAAGGCTTTTTAACTAAGATGGGCCAGAAAGCTATATGAGATTTTTTTGAATAAATACTTGATAATTGATGATGTAATACTTTCAGCACAAGGCAATTTTGTATTCGACATTTTATTTTACTAAAAATTTATCATATAAGTATAGTAATGTATGAGATTTGATAATTAAATTTCATTGATTTCCATAGAAAAGGCACTTTAGGTCCATTTGATTTTCATTGAATTTTTTTAAAATTTTCCATGTAATTTTCTAGTAAGTTACTAATAGGATTTTATCTAAATGTTTCTTAGATGTGTATCCTTGGAAAAGTATTTTTAACTTTTCCTAGGATATAAATTTTCAACCAAGGACACTACCAAGGCCTAAAAGTATATGTTTTCCTACCATATGGACTTAACAAAGATTTTGATTTCACAGGAATTGAGCCTCATGTTACACTCTACCATTTGAATCACCCTCAAGTACTAGAAGACGAGTATGGAGGATGGCTGAGTCCGAAAATGGTGTAAGCCTATAAACTGGTGTAACAGGTTAATACATCTTTTCCTTCCAACTAAGAAACCTCCTGACTTCCGCAACTTCAGGGAAGATTTCACAGCATTTGCAGACATCTGCTTCAGAGAATTTGGTGATAGAGTCTTCTATTGGACTACCATAAACGAGCCCAATGTGTTTGCTCTTGGTGCTTATGATAATGGAATACTCCCACCTCTACGATGCTCAGAACCGTTTGGCTTGATCAAATGCAGAGCTGGAAATTCGTCTGTGGAGCCATATATTGCAGTTCACCACACCTTGTTGGCACACTCATCAGTTGCCACTCTTTATAGGGAAAAGTATCAGGTTCGTCTTCTCTGGTTCCTCATACGGCATCATGAAAATGTTAATTTATTGGAGCTAATGGGGTCTTGGTATTCAGGCCAAACAACATGGGTGGATAGGCTTGAATGTATATGGTGTCTGGGCTTCTCCTCTTAGTAACTCCTCTGCCGACGCTTTAGCTGCCCAACGAGCCATGGATTTCTTCAATGGGTGGTATGTAGCTTAAACTCCATGGCTCATGAATATTAAGTGAAAGTACAGAAACTGGTACGTACAAGGAGCAAAATCAACAAAAAACAGTGTCGATTTGCAGGATTCTCAGTCCCATCTTGTTTGGAGACTACCCAGAGTGTATGAAGAAGAACGTCGGACCAAGGCTGCCATCTTTCACTGTATTCCAATCTGAGCAAATCAAGGGTTCGTTTGATTTCATTGGCTTGAATCATTACCTCACATTTTACGCACAAGACACCTCCAACGATCCAAAGCCTGAATTACGAGATTTCAGCATTGATATGTCTGCCACATTGGCCTGTACGGTTGGTTTTCTCTTTCTCTTAAAGGGAGACTTATATCGCTTGTATCTTTCTAACCAAAAGCTTCCATACCTTATAAAATTCTTTGTTGTTTAGCAGTTGGAAAGAATGACACAGCATCAGGCCAGGTAAGATAGTAGGAAACCAATGCGACACTGATTTTATGTTAACAAGCATACTCTCCTACCTGAGTGGCATTTCTACAAGCAGGTTCCGCCTGGTATGGATTTGCCAACCAGTCCATGGGGTCTATACAATCTTTTGGAGAACATAAAGCAAACTTATGGAAACCCTCCAATTTATATCCAGGAAAACGGTAAGAACTGTCTCACTAGAATTCCAAAACGAGCTTACGGACTTTGCAGTTTTTCTCATCTCTGCTGCCATCACCAGGTTATGGACAGCCCTACAATGAGACACTCAACGACACTGCTAGAGTGGATTACGTGATAGCCTACCTCAATGCGACACTGGAAGCTATCAGGTATTGGCATCTCCAATTACTTCATTATCAGTTTAACCGATCTAACGAAACTGTTTGAGTGATGGATATCTGGGTTGGGTTCTCCGTAGGAATGGTTCAAACACGAGAGGATACATCTTGTGGTCGTTCCTCGATGTGTATGAGCTTCTTTCAGGCTATCAGACAAGGTACGGACTCTACCATGTGGACTTCAAAGACGAGAATCGGAAGAGGACCCCCAAGTACTCTGCTCACTGGTTTACCAATTTCCTCAAGAAGAAGAAGATGAAGTTGGAGACGGTATTAAAAGCAATGGATTAGAGTTTCTCTTGGTTACTAAGTTTGATTCATTAGAAAATCAATTGTTGTATCAAGACCCTAAAAAGTCTAATGAGGTATATTGATTATATTCACCTATCTATCTCTTATTAGACTTGTTTAAAATAAATTTCATGACTTTTTGGTTTATGGCATCTACCCCAAAATCTCCAATCATGTCATCTATAGGGGTATAAAAATGGTATATAAATGGAACAAAATAAATTATTTTGTGTATTATTGTATTTTGATACAATTTATTTATAAGTATATTGGTAAACAAAATACACTATTTCATTAATGATTTTTTTACTTATTCATTAAATACGTAATTAGATAAATAAATGGAATAGTTACAAAAAAACACTTAAAAATAAATATAATCAGAAAAACAAAGATAGTCATATACACAAGATCTTAATAACAATATCATTTTAGTGTATAATGAAATTATTAAAAATAAATGTAAATTTATAACTGGAAAATTAGTTAATCGGGTATTTGATAATTCTTATCTATTTTTATTCTATCTAAGAAATAATAAATTAATGATTAAAATTATCAGAAAACTTAATAGGATAATTTTTTTATTCAATATTCTTTCCATTTAATAAACTATAAACAAATCATCAACTCAAGGACTAAATTGACAGCCCTGTTGTTGTCCATGTTCAAGTTGACTACTAAAGATGGGGAAAGGAGGAAATTTTGGTGGAGAACATGGACGTGGAGTAAAATTTTTTGATGAATTAACTATGTCATGAACTTATAAATAACATAGATAAAATTCATGAACTCAAGATCATACCTCCTCGTATGGTGTCAATTTCCGGTGAACAAAGTGTTTCGGCAAACATAGGCATGTTAAAGCTTACCTCTACTAAACCAGATTCATTCTTATAGTTCTCCTACGTAAAACAGGGAAACACTAAACTGCCACGGGTCACAATGTAGTGGTGGTTCGTCAACCGTCTACCAAACTTCACTGGACGAAGGGATATCTCCAAACGAATGGCTTGGAGAGAGATGGAACTGACTAGAAGCATTGTGGTCTAAATGGAGCCGACGCTTATCTATCGTTCAATCAATTGTCTAGGACGCTTCCAGCGCGCTCGAGTGCTTGAATACAGCTTGTAGTAATAAAGAGAAGCTCTTTAAGCATCTTTCACATCATCATAATTGCCAAATCTACAATGTTTGAAGCTTTGCGTCAGATGGTGAGGGTTGTTTGGACACTAGTTATTATTCTTCTTTCATTATGGGAGGTGGGATTTCCCGAAACTAATTCAGTATTATTGAGCAGAAAAGATTTCCCATTCTACTTTACCTTTGGTGCCGGAAGCTCAGCTTACCAGTTAGTCATTCTTCTTCTTTCTGGGTGGGGGTAAATGACAGATTCGATGACCGCCGTCTTCTTCTTCTTCGTTTTTCTCTGTTTGTTCGCTCTCCGTACGAAAAAAGGTACTGAAATATGTAATGGGAGATGGTTGAATATTACAGGTTAAAGGAACTGTAGCTGAGGATGGAAGATCTCCCAGTATATGGGGCATCGCAACCCTTTCATGTTAATTTTAGTTTATTCTTATATACTTGCTTAAATCTGGATTTAACTGTTGTAAAATGTTTGATCAGGCGAAGTGTTGTACGAAGGCAAAGGAGATGAAGCAGCTGACCAGTACCATAAATTCAAGGTAACCCCGTCCATAAGCTCAGTTTTATAGCTGCCTTCTATTTCCCTTCCCAACACGCCTTCCAACAGGAGATATAGTCATATTTGGTTAATAATTTTTTCTTGACACCGAACCTCCGTAACCCAATTACCACCACAAATCAAAACTTTGAAAGAGTAATTAGAAAAAAAACGAGATATAATGCTAGGGTATAACGACGGATGATGAAACTAAAAAATTCTAGACAAAATAAATATGAGTGCTTATGCAACTTGAACTGAGATGATCAAACTTTTAACCGCAAATTTAAAAACGTGTGTCGGTACAAGGTTGATTTTATGATACTTTTATACATCTATCCTATATTTTATATGACAACAGAGCTCCAATTCAATTAAAAAGCCCCTTCATGAGCAGAGAGAACGCAAACAAATGGAAAGCCCTCTTTTTATAAGTGAGACTCAAAAAATACGATAAACAATAAAAATATCAACTCCTTCGCTTCCAGGTCCTTCACCTTGTCCAGTACCGCCGGTCGGACGCCTGACATCACCTTCCGGTAGATTTTAGCCACGATGCCGCACTCGCTGTAGGTTATCTCACCATCTCCAACACGCACATTCCAAAATATCAAAGAATCCATCAAGCCGTAGTTCCGCCATCAAACGAAATTCTAAAAAGACGACAGATAGAAACCAATCTCGAGGCGGATAAAAACCCTTGAATTAGCGCAACACATCGCAAAAAAAAAAAACAATGAAAGAAGGGGAGTAACAATTGTTTAATTACCAAAAGACGAAGCGCTCGAGGGAGCGAGCTTGTTTCCCTTCACCGGATCCCAAGATGCAACAACAAGGTCAGAAAACAGAGAGCAATGGAAATCGATAAAGACGTAGAGAATCCACGAAGAATAAAAGTTGAGAGCGGCAGAGGGGGAGGGGTTTTATAGCACTGCGCCGTCCTCCGTCACAGCCTCGACACCGGCGCGACGACTTCCTCCGACGTACGACGCTGGTGCACGCACCGCCGGCCTTTGAGGGTATTCCGTTGCGCGCAGCGGCAACGTTGGACGAAATGAGTCCAGCTCGCATTCCGGTCCCGACTCCAGAACTCTGGATTCAAGTAAACGAGCCCTCGTTCGGGTCGGTTCGTTTACGTAAACGAATCGGAAACCGATCTCGAATTTATTCGAATCAAGCCGGAACTGAACTGAGCTCGAATTATTCACGAACCGGCTCAGTTCAACTTCTTCTACCAACCAAACTAAGAAATCTTCTTGACTATTGCAATTTCAGGGAAGATTTTACAGCATTTGCAGATATCTGCTTTAGGGAATTTGGTGGTAGAGTCTTCTACTGGACTACCATAAACGAGCCCAATGTGTTTGCACTTGGTGGTTACGATATGGGAGTCTTTGCGCCTGTGCAATGCTCAAAACCATTTGGCTCTCACTGCAAAGCTGGAAATTCAACTGTGGAGCCATACATTGTGCTTCGCCACACCTTGTTGGCTCATGCATCGGTTGCTGCTCTTTATAGGGAAATGTATCTAGTAAGCCTTCTTTAGTACATCAAACTGCATCGCCACAATGTTTAGCTGCTTAACTCAGTTAACGGAGCTAATGTTGTGTTGGTATTCAGGCGAAACAACACGGGCGGATGGGTTTGAATGTATATGGCGTCTGGACTTCTCTTACAAACTCCACTGCCGATGCTTTAGCAGCCCAACGAAGCAACAATTTCTATAATGGATGGTAAGTAGCTTAGATCTGTGGTCGAGGCAGATACATTGTTATATGCAAAAACCAACAGAAACCATCATCAATTGGCAGGATCCTTGATCCCATCGTGTTTGGAGACTACCCAGAGAGTATGAAGAAGAATGTCGGATCAAGGCTGCCATCTTTCACAGAATTCCAGTCCAAGCAAATCAAGGGTTTATTTGATTTCATCGGTCTGAATCATTACCTCACATTCTATGCACAAGACAACTCCGACGATCCAAAGCCTGAAATACGAGATTTTGGTATAGATATTTCTGCCAAATTTACATGTATGGCTACTCTTTCATTCTCTCAAATGGAGACTTGTATCATATTTTTCCTTCTCAACCAAAAGTTTCCATTAATGATCAGATTATTTATCTTTTTGCAGTTGGAAAGGACGATACACCATCAGGCCAGGTGAGATGAGAGTAGGAAATCAATGTCATATTGACTTTATGCAAACGAGCAAACTCGTCTCCCTTACAAGCATTTCTACAAGCAGGCTGTCCCTGGTGTCAATGTGCCAAGCAATACGTGGGGACTAGAGCCTCTTTTGGACAACATAAAAGTAACATATGGAAACCCTCAAGTTTATATCCAGGAGAATGGTACGAACTGATCGTCGCACTAGAATTGCAAAATGACTATTCGGACTTTGTCATGTTGTCATCTCTGTTTCCATCGTCAGGTTACGGACAGCTCTACAATGAGACACTCAACGACACTGCTAGAGTCCATTACATAGCAGGCTATATCAATGCAACAGTGAACGCTATCAGGTATAGGAATAACCAATTACTTGTACATCAGGTTAGCCACTTTAACGGACTATTCAAATGTTCTGAGTAAATGGGTATTCTGCAGGAATGGTTCGAACACTAGAGGATACACCATGTGGCCCTTCCTGGATGTTTTTGAGCTTGTTACAGGCTTTCAATCAAGGTACGGGCTCTACCATGTGGATTTCAACGACAAGAATCTGAAGACCCCCGAAATACTCGGCTCGCTGGTTTACCAAATTGCTCAAGGGAAACAAGAAGAAGACTAGGATAGGGAAGCTCAAGTTGGAGAAGGTGTCAGAAGCAGTGGAATAGAGTTTCTCTTGGTTTGCAAAGTTTGTGTTGGATCAGGCATAATTTTGGTGGTCAGATTCATAAAAAAACACGTCCAAGAAGTGAGAGAATTGGAAAAACTTTCAGCGAAGTCACTTAAACCCCAGCGAGTCACATGTTCCATTTTAGTTCCTAATGGCAGGGGAAGATTTTCCATATTCCGTAGAATGAAGATATCTTCATCAAATTTTTGGTTTGTATTATCCATTCACGTACTAATTATCACAACGCAGTTACCCACTTTATTTGTTTTGTGTGCTTGCTTCTTGCTTCCATCATTTATTAATAAATGCCTTCCCCATGTTGATTAAAAGGATTTTTGCAACTATGAGAAATGGGTCAGTTTCAAATAAGAACTTGTGAATATTTTATTTTTAAATATGGCTACAAACCTTATAATTAAGATTTAGTTGTCAAAATAAGGCTTTACGTTTGCTAAAGTTATTTGGTTTAATGTAAAATAATAGATTTCC
The DNA here is from genome assembly GCF_029961685.1 of Aristolochia californica. Classification (NCBI taxonomy): domain Eukaryota; kingdom Viridiplantae; phylum Streptophyta; class Magnoliopsida; order Piperales; family Aristolochiaceae; genus Aristolochia; species Aristolochia californica. The sequence continues at coordinate 51,189,300 of NW_027181881.1, read as the reverse complement.
CTATGTACAATAATTTATACAACCAAGGTTTTTAACCCAGGTTTTTAGCCATGATCAGCACCTGTGCGCGTTTGTTTTCAAAACGGACGATATTATCAATTAATAGCGTTTTTTTATACTCGTTCACCTCTACTAATTAAGGAGAAAAACATATGATTTCCACGCAAGTTAGTGAGAATCAGCCAGGCCAGTGCCACTTTCATTGATTATTCATTTATCTGCTAAAGAATCGTTTCGGGCAACGTGCATAAAAGCTGCAGAGCACATGAAAACTTTAAAGCTGGTCAACCTCAAAGGGCAAGAACAGATCCATGACCGGCAGCTTCTTTTAATTTTTTACTCTCGGCCATGTCAACAGAAATTTTATTCCGACGTGGCCGAAACACAGAGGGTAAACCTGTCGCAGGAGGCGGGTGACCAATGAATAGTACCTTTTCAGTCTTCGCAGGTCTCCCGACGCTAAAAATTGTCTGGATTTACAGCCTTGGTGCCTACATATATCATTGGCATATGTTCCATCTGTTTCAATCTCCAAAGTTGCCATTTATAAATATGGATGCATTTGACTGAGATGAATAGGCTGATAGGAGGAATTTTGTGTCCGAGCCTGGGAGGATAACCTCTCTGAAGCATGCCCATGCCAAAAGCCGTTCCTGCTACTCGAGTCGGAGCCACTTGCACCTTGGTGAAAGGGCCCCCACCAACTCGACTCTCTGTCTACCGGAACCAATGGGTAAGGAGCAAAACGGTCCCTTTCCCATGCATAAAAGCCGCTTCCTGCAGGATTCTCAGACTCTGGGATACTACGACCTGATAATCCTGATGGTGGAAGGACATAGTAGCCAGAGTGATCTGATGACGAATGCGCGCTAACAGAAGCTACCCCTCTTGGACCATTAGATCTTCTGGCACCAGAGAAGACAAGAGGTCGGATGCCCAAGGAGCCCTGTTGCTGAGGGTAGGCACGGGAATTCTGTACACGAGGGTGACCCCGAGCATTGCCAAGATAAGGTGGTAAGATTGAGATAACCGAACTACCAGCCCTAGAGGTAGACCTGGAAAATATTAAAAAAGCAAGAGTAGTGATCAGAGAAGGCAGACTAAAAACAATCAATATGTATTATTACGGAAGAAGAAAAAACTAACTTACCCATGTCCACGAAGAAAAGGGTGTATAAAGGATCCTGTCCTTGGTAATCCATCAGATTCAGGTCTTGTTGGCCTCAACGTTGTGGAAGAAATTGACGCCTGATCAGCACCATTGATACGGCTGTTAGGCGGAGAAAATGGAGAATGGTGATCCCAGCCGTGATAATGGATGTCAACAGCAGGAAAAGAATGTGATGTTGGAACATCGCCGGGCCCAGTGACAGAACTCCACTGATGATGAAAATTAGGGCCATCGGTAGCACTTTCAGCTGAATTGGAGGATGATGAAGGTTGAAGTGGTTGGAAGTAAGCAACATATGGACATGAATGAGCAGCTGATGAAGGCGCTGCATGATCACCAAAAAGGGGATGGGGTCCAAAAAGATCCTGATCTGCACGTAATATCCATGAATAATTAGCTTCTCTCGACTGAGTTTTTTTCTTAAAAACAAAAGTTAGTTGGGCGCCGCCTAATACTCACATGAAGTTGGCGGTGATTCCCCTTCCCTGCAAAACCTCAAAAAATATGAGTTATTTGCATGAAATTTTTATTTTTTTTTGAGTTATTTGCATGAAATATTACAACCAAGTATTGACAGGATACAAAATAAAACACCTATCTGATTCGTGCAGGCTAAAGGTCTAAATATGGTGTCAGCTGAATGCCTCTATCACAAAATACGAGTGAGTGACCAACAAAAAACTAAAAGAAACAGAGAAACTATTGCAAGTCATGAACTGGAATACTAGGGGGGTTAGTGCACAGACAGTAGATCATAAAGGACAACAAAAAGTGAAGCTTACTCCAAGATGATCTACTTTCTTGGAGAATGTGGTGTTTGTGCTAGTCTAGATAAAAGGGTCTAGGTTAGGGAAAGATAGGACAGTTTTTTTTTTTTGCAGACATACAGTAGAAATGTAGGTATGTTAAATATTCTCAAGAGTGAGATACCACCCTTTTGGTATGGAATTTTGCTTTCTTTTGGGGCGCATTTCTCTAGAAAATTCACTCTTCCAACCATCTTTGAGGACCAATTTTCAGTTGCAAATTTTCACTTATAGAGATGATAGAGGATAAATACTGCATTAGTTACTCTTCTGTATTTTATAATGTATAAAACATAGAGCTAGGTTTTTTATAAGCTAGAAAAAAATTTGATTCACTAAGGAGCACCAGTGAGACTGGGGATGAAGCCATGGTGTGGCCAAACACCAAGGCCGAAGACTGTGCAAGTCCAGTGCACAACAATAGCAGCGACGGCCAAGGCCAAGTGCAATGGCACGGCCCAGAGGGGCGCACATATGGCCAGCCCGGAATCAGCTCCAGCGGAAGAAGACGTACTTACGCTTGCCAAACGGATGGGCAAGCAGCAAGGTATGCAACAATCCCAGCAACCAGCCCAGACACAAGGCAGCACGCCAACAGACATTTCTGGCGGGGCGAAATGGGGTTGGGCGCGACCAGGATTCCTGGCGGGGCGAAATGGGGTTGCTGGCGCGCGGCCAGGACTCCAGGCGGGATGAAATGGGGTTGCTCGCGCGCGACCAGGACTCCAGGAGGGCCGAAATGGGGTTTCCTTAGGACGCCAGGCGCAGGCAGGCGCTCGCGCGCGCCAAGGCCACCAAGTGCCCGCGCGCGAAATGGGGTTTCCTGAGGCGCCCGCGCGACCAGGACTCCAACCGCGCACAAAATGGGGTTTCCTCAGGACCAGGTCGCCAGGTGCCCGCCTGACCAGGGCGCCCCTGACACCAGAAACCGAATTTTCGGGATCTGGCGAATTTTTGGGCGTTTTTAGAAATTTCAAAGGGCCAGGACGGATTCTGAGCCTTCTAAAGCCCAGGGGAGGAGGCTATAAATAGGAGGGGCCTCTCCCATTGTAAAGAAGAGGAATTTCGGATTCTTAGAATTCTTTGCTCTTTGAGTGTATAGAGAGAGTTTTTAGCCTTGGCCTTCAAGAGTGTTTGGCCACCCTTTGTAATCTTGTATTCTCAATACAAAGTAGGCTTTTCTGTTCTATATCTTGGTCTTTTTGTTGTCCCTTTTGGCTTGCAACTTCTTGTGTGAAGTATCGGTGGGAAGATCCGAAGCTCAAGGAGGCTGACTAGTTCTTCGGAAGAGCTAGGCCGCACGGGGTAGATATTCCGCTGGGCTAGACGGACTTAGCCCAAATCTGACCGCGTGACAACTGGTATCAGAGCAAGCAGCATTCCATCCATAACGTCCACAAGTGGAGAAGTAGCAGCAAGAGGTATGGAAACACTCTCTGAAAACGATTTATGTTTTGGTGATTTCAAGTCCAGGCTTGTTAGCTTGAAAAATCAGCTTTCAACACTGGAGGAGTTCATACGTGACATTGCGCATGGCCTACACCCTGTCCCTAACTGCTCCCAAAGGTTTTGGACAACGTACATAGTGCCATGGCAATGATGCGAACTGAAATCCAGAGAGTGGACAGAGATGTTAAGACCATCGAAAAAGGAGTGGGGGCAAGACTCACCCTATGCGAGAGAGCCCTTGTGAATGGAGAAGGTTCGCAAGGAGGTGCTAGTTCCTGTTCTGCTGGGAGAGACAGCAGAGAGGCGCCCGATCCGGTACTGCTTTCCAGGAACTCCTAGGAAAGGCAACAGGGAGGTGCCAGTTCTGGTTCTGCTGGGAGAGACAGCAGAGAGGCGCCCAATCCGGTGCTGCTTTCCAGGAACTCCTGGGAAAGGCAGCAAGGAGGTGCCAATTCCGGTTCTGCTAGGAGAGACAGCAGAAAGGCGCCCGATCCGGTGCTGCTTTCCTGGAACTCCTGGGAAAGACAGCAGGGAGGTGCCAGTTCCGGTTCTGCTGGGAGAAACAGCAGAAAGGCGCCCGATCCGGTGCTGCTTTCCAGGAACTCCTGGGAAAGGCAGCAGGGAGGTGCCAGTTCCGGTTCTGCTGGGAGAGACAGTAGCAAGGCACCCGATCCGGTGCTGCTTTCCAGAAACTGCTGGGAAAGGCAGCAAGGAGGTGCCAGTTCCGGTTCTGCTGGGAGAGACAACAGAAAGGCGCCCGATCCGGTGCTGCTTTCTAGGAACTCCTGGGAAAGGCAGTAAGGAGGTGCCAGTTCCGTTTCTGCTGGGAGAGACAACAGAGAGGCGCCCGATCCGGTGCTGCTTTCCAAGAACTCCTGGGAAAGGCAGCAAGGAGGTGCCAAGACCGGTACTGCTGGCAGAGACAGCAGAAAGGCGCCCGATCCGGTGCTGCTTTCCAGAAACTGCTGGGAAGGGCAGCAAGGAGGTGCCAGTTCTTGTACTGCTAGGAGAGACAGCAGCAAGGCGCCAGATCCGGTGCTGATTTCCAGAAACTGTTGGGAAAGGCAGCAAGGAGGTGCCAGTTCATGTACTGCTGGGAGAGACGGTAGCAAGGCGCCAAATCCGGTGCTGATTTCCAGAAACTACTGGGAAAGGCAGCAAGGAGGTGTCAGTTCCTGTACTGCTGGGAGAGACAGCAACAAGGCGCCAGATCCGGTGCTGCTTTCCTGGAAATGCTAGGAGAAGCAGCATGGAGATGCCAGATCCGGTGCTGCTGGGAGAGACAGCAGAAAGGCGCCATATCCAGTGATGCGTTCCAGAAACTGCTGGCAGAAGCAGCAAGCCAACCATGAGTGGGTGGCGTATGGTGATGGCACGCAGACGAGGATGTCTGCATTATGGCGGTGGGAGTATGAGACGAGAACATTCTGGCTCGACGACGGATACTTCCATGCTAGCAAGCTCAGCCCAAAGCAAGCTCGGTGGCAAGTTTTCTTGGCTGAGTTTGACTTTGAGATGAGGTACAAGTTGGGGAAAGCCTATGTTGTTGGAGATACCTTAAGCAGAAAAACGGATTCTACTATGCCTTTTGATGGAGAAAAGGGCACAAGGGTATTGGCAGATATACAGCGCACAACACCAGATTGCATTGCCGGAACACGCTCAGAAACGGAATTTGTGCGTGCAGTAGAGGCAGAAGTGTGTGTGGCGCTATGCGAACAACAGTCAGTAACCTCAACGGGTGATGCGGCAAGCGGCAGACCCTTCACGTGCATCATGCGCGATGCGGTAGCGGCTGTGCGAGACAGATATACGCGCAGCACATGCGTCGGCACTTGTTTCACGCGCGATGCGGTAGTGACTGTGAGAGACGGATATACATGCAGCACATGCGTCGGCACTTGCTTCACGCGCACCATGCACGGTACGGTAGCAGCAGAACCTGATGTGGCGCACGACGCACACATAGACGCAGGAGACATGCGCTTTGTGCAAGGCGTGCCTGCGCACATGCATGACCATCTTGTCGCAGAAACGGAAAATGTGACTTGGCGATTACGAGTCTTAGCAACAATTACACATGTTAGTACTTCGTTGCTAGACCGGATTCGCACTAGATTTCACCAAGACACCCAGACCTTCAGCATTGTGCAAGCTGCAACCTTGGGTGAGAGGAGAAGACTATGGCTTGACGATGGATTGCTCAAGACCAAAGGTAATCGACTTTACGTGCCTAAGTACGCTTACCTATGGCATGACCGCTTGAGGGAATGCCATGATACCTGGTGGGCAGGACAACCAGGCCAAAGACGGACGTTGGCCTTGCTCTCTGGCCAGTACTATTGGCTAGACATGGAGAGCGATGTGGAGGAGTTTGTGTACACATGTTTTATCTATCAACAAGATATGATGAAACAAAGAAAGCCCAAAGGCTTGTTACAGCCTTTGCCCATTCCAAAACGGCCGTGGGAGTCTATTTCAATGGACTTCCTTTCTGGTTTGCGCAAGAAAGAAGGGCTTGAGTCTATCATGGCAGTGGTGGACCAGGTTACGAAGCACGGAACATTCGTAACAGTGCCAAGTAATTGTACAGCAGAGGAGGCTGCTCGAGCTTTCATGGCACAAGTGGTGAAGCACTGGGGTGTGCCCACAACGATCATCAGTGATCGTAACCCCAAATTCACAAGAAAATTCTGGACCGAGTTAATTAAACTATTGGGAATTACTCAAAAATTTTCCACTAGTTTTCATCCTCAGACTGACGGCCGAATGGAGCACATAAAGACCGAGAGGAGCGCCAAAAGGGAGAGCCCCGGAGGACGCAATACTTGGCAAAGTGGCAGGGTCAACCGGAAAGCAAGACAACATGGCAAGACACTGCCGAGTTGTAGCAATCCGAGAAGGAGGTGGCCCACTATCGCCAAGGGATGCAGACGAGGGCGTCTGCCTTATGGCGGTGGGAGTATGAGACGGGGGATGAAGCCATGGTGTGGCCAAACACCAAGGCCGAAGACTGTGCAAGTCCAGTGCACAGCAATAGTAGCAACGGCCAAGGGCAAGTGCAATGGCACAACCTAGAGGGGCGCACACATATGGCCGGTCCGGAATCAACTGCAGCGGAAGAAGACGTACTTAACGCTTGCCAAACGGATGGGCAAGCAGCAAGGTACGCAACAACCCCAGCAGCCAGCCCAGACAGAAGACAGCACGCCAACAGACACTTCTGGCGGGGCGAAATGGGGTTGGGCACGACCAGGATTCCTGGCGGGACGAAACGGGGTTGCCCGCGCGCGACCAGGACTCCAGGCGGGGCGAAATGGGGTTTCCTCAGCACGCCAGGCGCCAACACGCGTGCGGCAGGACGCCAAGCGCAGGCGCAGGCAGGCACGCGCGCGCGAAATGGGATTTCCTGAGGCGCCCGCGCTACCAGGACTCCAGCCGCGCGCTAAATGGGGTTTCCTCAGGACCAGATCGCCAGACGCCCGCCTGACCAGGGCACCCTTGACGCTAGAAACCGAATTTTCAGGATTTAGCGAATTTCTGGGCATTTTTAGAAATTTCAAAGGGCTAGGACGGATTCTGAGCCTTCTAAAGCCCAGGGGAGGAGGCTATAAATAGGAGGGGCCTCTCCCATTGTAAAAGGAGGAATTTGGATTCTTAGCATTTTTTGCTCTTTGAGTGTATAGAGAGAGTTTTTAGCCTTGGCCTTCAAGAGTGTTTGGCCACCCTTTGTAATCTTGCATTCTCAATATAAAGTAGGTTTTTCTCTTCTATATCTTGGTCTTTTCGTTGTCCCTTTTGGCTTGCAACTTCTTGTGTGAAGTATCGGTGGGAAGATCCAAGGCTGAAGGAGGCTGACTAGTTCTTCGGAAGGGCTAGGCCGAACGGGGTTGATATTCCGCTGGGCTAGACGGACGTTGGCCATGCTCTCTGGCCAGTACTATTGGCTAGACATGGAGAGTGATGTGGAGGAGTTTGTGTACACATGTTTTATCTATCAACAAGATATGATGAAACAAAGAAAGCCTGGAGACTTGTTAAAGCCTTTGCCCATTCCAAAACGGTCGTGGGAGTCTACTTCAATGGACTTCCTTTCTGGTTTGCGCAAGAAAGAAGGGCTTGAGTCTATCACGGTAGTGGTGGACCAGGTTACGAAGCACAGAACATTCGTAATAGTGCCAAGTGATTGTAGAGCAGAGGAGGCTGCTCGAGCTTTCATGGCACAAGTGGTGAAGCACTGGGGTGTGCCCACAACGATATCAGTGTTCGTAACCCCAGATTCACAAGAAAATTCAGGACTGAGTTAATTAAACTATTGGAAATTACTCAAAAAATTTCCACTAGTATTCATCCTCAAACGGACGGCCAAATGGAGCACATAAAGACCGAGAGGAGCACCAAAGGGGAGAGCCCTGGAGGACGTAATACTTGGCAAAGTGGCAGGGTCAAGCAGAAAGCAAGACAACATGGCAAGACAACAATCCGAGAAGGAGGTGGCCCACTATCGCCAGGGGATGCAGACGAGGGCATCTGCCTTATAGCGGTGGGAGTATGAGACGGGGGATGAAGCCATGGGGTGGCCAAACACCAAGGCCGAAGACTGTGCAAGTCCAGTGCACAGCAATAGCAGCGACGACCAAGGCCAAGTGCAATGGCACGGCCCAGAGGGGCGCACATATGGCCGGCCCGGAATCAGCTGCAGCAGAAGAAGACGTACTTACGCTTGCCAAACGGATGGGCAAGCAGCAAGGTACGCAACAACCCCAGCAGCCAACACAGACACAAGGCAGCACACCAACAGACACTTTTGGAGGGCGAAATGGAGTTGGGCACGACCAGGATTCCTGGCAGGGCGAAATGGGGTTGTTGGCGCGCGGCCAGGACTCCAGGCGGGACGAAATGGGGTTGCCCGCGCGCAACCAGGACTCTAGGCGGGGCGAAATGGGGTTTCCTCAGGACGCCAGGCGCCCGCGTGCAAAATGGGGTTTCCTGAGGCGCCCGCGCTACCAGGACTCCAGCCGCGCGCGAAATGGGGTTTCCTCAGTACCAGGTCGCCAGGCGCCCGCCTGACCAGGGAGCCCCTGACGCCAGAAATCGAATTTTCGGGATCTGGCGAATTTCTGGGCATTTTTAGAAATTTCAAAGGGCCAGGACGGATTCTGAGCCTTCAAAAGCCCAGGGGAGGAGGCTATAAATAGGAGGGGCCTCTCCCATTGTAAAGAAGAGGAATTTCGGATTCTTAGCATTCTTTGCTCTTTGAGTGTATAGAGAGAGTTTTTAGCCTTGGCCTTCAAGAGTGTTTGGCCACCCTTTGTAATCTTGTATTCTCAATACAAAGTAGGCTTTTCTGTTCTATATCTTGGTCTTTTCGTTGTCTCTTTTGGCTTGCAACTTCTTGTGTGAAGTATCGGTGGGAAGATCCGAGGCTCAAGGAGGCTGACTAGTTCTTCGGAAGAGCTAGGCCGCACGGGGTAGATATTCCGCTAGGCTAGACGGACTTAGCCCAAATCTGATCGCGTGACAACCAGTGCCAAAACAATTTCGGTATTTCTCATCATCCACGAAGGGGATTCATCAAGAAATCAGACCTTTTATGTTTTTAGATATAGACATCCGTGACACTTGAACCCAATACCCTACATCAAGAACCCCCTGATGTGGTGATTAAGGCAACACTGAAACATAGCATAACATTCATTAACGAATTCCTCAGATCCTAATACATGGATGGACCATAAATATAGAACTACGTACAATCAACTCATTGATAGAAATCGATAGAAAGACTACCAAAGATGTGCATTCATAGGTGAATCAGATTTACCTACAATAACAAGATTTTGTTATTTATAGGGAATTGCTGTGTAAGGGTGGTCCTCATCATCTGCATCATTCATTAGGATATGGATAAACCTAACTACTTTATACCAAAGAAGAGAGGGTGGGGAGAGAACCACAGACAGATCCGGGCACCAGAAATCCTAGCTGGATCTGCTGTTGTCAGTGACAGAAGAAATAAAGAAGAATAAGAGGAAAACAAGAAAAAGAATATACAAGGAGGTTGGGGACAATCCCCGGGGCATCTTAGCTGGATCTGGTTGCTACCAGAAGGATAGAAACAAGAAAAAGATCAGAAGGTGAAGACTGGGAAAGGGAGAGGGGTGGGGTGGGGATGTGGTCCATCGCATGTCCAGGGCACTGGTTGATAGCAACCCGATAACAGCAGTACCAGCTGCCAAATGGTGGAGGAAACAACAGGGTAAATTAGGAATTTAGAATACCAGAAGCATGTGAAAAAAATTTTGCTTCTACTTGCCAATGCTACAGTAAATCCACTCTTAATCACTCTTAACACTGGAAAGACAAACTCTAAAGCTTAGATTTTGAAACACCCTTACTCCATGAAGATTACCCCATGGTAGAGAATAATAATCAAAATGAAGAAGCTTCAGCTCAAGTGAATAAGCTCTGAAAGTGCAAATTGGCTGATGAGAGAATCTTGATAATTCCCTGAAACAAACTTAGCCCGATAAATTCATCGAGTCAACAATAATAAAAGTGGCTCAGCATCAACAATGTTTTCAGTCATAATGGAAAGCCCAGTAAAGCACTACTAACTCCAAAATAATGCCAAAAATGAAACATAGATTTGAATTACCAATTCAGAATCAGGTAACAGCAACCATCATTTTCTCATTACCACTAGCAAAGTTGTATCACAATAACCTCGGTCATGAGAAAGAATAGTTATTTATGTCATATAAACTGGCCCAGCCATTCCTAGAGCCTCTTGATTTCTTTTCCTCTTTAAATAGCCTTTTCCTTCAGCTTGAATAAATACATAAGTAAATAAATAAATAAAAATAACAATGCAAATGCAGGGTGAGGAAACTTACTCAAATGATGAAGGAAGTCGAGTAAGCCCACTAAATGGACACCAATGAACTCCCAATGGCTGCAAAAACAATTAGAAGAAATTAAAATGCAAACCTCAATGGTTGCAAGGCAATCTGAAAACATTATTACTTGCATGAATAAACCTGTGAAAAAAATAGCATTGGTCAATCAGCAATTCCTATATCATTCATTATCAACGATCAACCCAAATTCGTTAAAACAGTCAACTAATAAAGCATTCAATGCACAACTGATAATGGCAACTTTACCAAACATAAGCAGTTAAATGTCATGTAGTTGTCTAGTATGTCAGTTGATGCAAAACAGGTTAAAAACTACTACAGTTATGCTCTTCTATACACCATGAAGAACCCTACACAAATCTTTCTCTTGTGGATAATAGTGAGAAAAATGAAGCCACAAAGAAATGAAGAAGAAACAAGAGGGGCCATGAGGGAACACATAACTGGCGAAGAAAACTAAGAACAAGGCTAAGTAATTTACAAAAGTAAATTAAAAATATATATTTTTAAAAATAAAAAAGCAGGCATGAAACGAAAGAAAAAAGTAATCAAGAATGAGAAATGAACCAAATTCTTGAAATTTGTAAGAAAAAACATGTAGAAATTGCAGTTCCAAATCATTGTATTCTTAACATATAAAAGTACCATAATCCTTAAAAACAGAATCAACACAAAAACTAGAAGCAAAACGAAAATGATAAAGCATAGAAGAGAATTTTTGTAGTCAACAACCCAACATAGTTGACTTTGATGATGATTGTAATGGCATTGACAACAGTTTCAAAAAATGTAACATCCGAGTAACTGACGTCAACTGTTAATCTAGTCAGCCTCTATAAGAAAGCAATATTTTCATTTCCAGATCCTGATGCTGGTACTATTGAAATATACATTTATGTATTAAAACAAAAACACAAAAGCTATTAACTAAAACACAATTTGTTCAGCTAAATGCCAACTATCAACTCGAAGTTGGAGAGATATTTTTCAATTGGAAAAGAAAATCAAATTTTGTTGAGAGAGGGAATATATGAAGGAAAAAAACAAAACGAGAAGTCACATCCCAGACACTGAATGAACCACATGGTACCAAAAATATTTAATAGCAACAAGCAGTGACCCATCAATAACAACAATAATATTGAATGAAAGTGAACATTAGTGATCAAGCCTAACATACCAACTTTTGGTGTTATTACAAGTATGAGCAGTCACAACATAAGTTAAAAAACTACAAACATGAGCAGTAGACTTGAGAATAGGAATAAACCAAGTATGAGAAGTCATATCCAAAGGTTACTTCCATAATTGTTTTTCTTTTTAAACAAATGAAGTAAAAATTTAGATTAAAAACATATTCATGATATATTACAGAGGGAGAGGCATGCCTCATGCCTCATGCCTCATGCCTCGAACCTCTGGTCCTTCACCAAGGAGTTAGAAATGGAATTGGCACCACAGGCAGTGTGTCGCCACCTAATCTGAAGAGAGGAGCTTAACCCTACAATTTCATCATAAAAGTGCCTGAGACTCCAGAGGAGGAGGGCTGCTAAAGTAACCAACTAACAGCAATCGCCAGCTCCCCCTCAACTATCAATGGATTGCTGAATTTTTTCAAAGAAAAACCTTAAATCAGTAACAACGTCTCTATTTTCCACCTCCTATATGACTGCTGGACCTGAAAAGACGAAGGATGATCATCCACTACCCCTCCAATACCAGCAGGCCCATGATTCCTGTAGAGAAACAAGGAATTGAAATAATGAAGTGAGGAAGAGAGAAGAGAAGACAGGAGAAGGAAGAAGAAGATAAAGCAGCGTGAGAAGCTGCATTCATTAGGAGTTGAAATCGACCCCTAAATCCTTTATAGTGCTCAAGTAAAAAGAGGGACAACAGGACAAGAATGCCCCTTAGTACATGAGTTTATAATAGAATAAATATAAGAGCAACAAAGTGAAAAAAAACATAATAAACTAGAACATCAATATCGAACAGCCCCAGCTTGTTACAAAGTATCATATGCTCATGTTTCCCAAGAGTTTTAATAAGAATGTCTCAGAGGACCTCACATATGGCATAACAATCTTTCCTTGGATAATGTCATCTCGAATAAAATGACAATCGACTTCAATATACTTCGCCCTCTGATGAAACACCAGCTTGTTTGCAATGAATATAGTTGCCTGATTATCGCAACTCATGACCATAGGATCATGACTTGAAGTCCCATTTCAACTAAAACTGATTGTATCCACATGAGTGCACTCACTATGTGTGTCATGGCTCTATATTCTACTTTTGCAATTGATCTAACCACCATACCTTATTTCTGACTCCTCCAACTGATCAAATTACCTCCTACATAACAACAATATCTGGTTGTAGATCCTCTATCTGATCTTGACCCAGCATAGTTAGCATCAAAATATGTCAAAACATCAATTTTATCATGTGACAACTACCACAATCCTTTTCCAAGAGCTCCTTTTAGATACTTCAAAATTCGATAGATAGCTTCCAAATGTATTTTACATGGGGATTCCATGAATTGATTAATCACTCCTACAAAGGAATGTTTGGTCCCGTAACTATAGCATAGTAACTTCCCGACCACACATCTATATTGTGTTTTGTCTCTAAGCTCAAGACTAGTGTCATCATGAAGGGCATTATTAAATTCCATAGGTGTCTCCACAAGGATGAGCACCCAACAATCCACATGCCTTAAACATATCCATCACATACTTCCTCTACGAAAAAACAATCCCTTTTTGACTTTGAGCTACTTCAATTCCAAGAATATATTTCAATTGCTCCAAAACCTATGCCTTGTAGATATATTTTAGCCTCCTAAATCCCCTTAAAATTATTTCTTGATAATACAATGTCATCCACATACACAACTAGGATACAACCCTTAATTGCCTCTTAAGTACAAACATATAATGACTACAATTGCTCCTAGAAAATCCGAAGTCCATAACCATTTGGCTAAAACCATACACTATGATTGTTTAAGACTATAAATAGTCTTCTTAAACCTACACAATTTCTTTGTCTCCCCCTAAACAACATACCCAAGAGGTTGTTTCATATAGTTTTTCCTCCAAATCACCATAGAGAAATACATTTTTAATAATTCAAATAGAGGTCTAGCAAGTGGTGAGAATGTCTCAGACAAATTAATGCCAAAAGTCTGAGTGTACCCTTTTGCAACCAACCAAGCTTTGCATCACAATAATCCCATATGCTCTATACTTGGTGTACACCCAACAAAAGCCCACCACAATAGTAAAACTTGTAGGTACATCACAAGACTCCACGTCCCCCTAGAAACCAAAGCATCCATCTCTTCATCCATAATATGTTTCTACTGAGGAAAGCTAAAGCATCCATCTCTTCATCCATAATATGTTTCAACTGAGGAAAGCTAAAGCATCCATCTCTTCATCCATAATATGTTTCTACAGAGGAAAGCTAAAGCATCCTGCATTGAATTAGGTATAGAAGACATAGACAAGGACATGGCGAATGATCTGTTGGATGGCAACAAGGAATTGAAAGACAAATTTTGAAGTAGGCGAAAAGTAATTGACTTTTTAGCTTGTTTAATGACAACCGATAAGTCTAAATCAGATATAGTAGGATCTGCTGGTAAGAAGGATGATGGTTAGTCCAAAGAAGGAAGCTCATGAGTTTGGACATCTAATGCCAATGCACGTTGCCATCTTCTAAACACATGTAGCGGCTTTTGGGATGAGCCTAAGGTACCTATACTTGAGACATCCATAACAGCCATAGGAAAAGGGTTATCCACATGTACATCAAAAAAAGATGGAGACTAATAAGGGAATACAAATTACGGAGTATGTTCAAAGAAAGTCACATTGACAAACACATATATTTTGCAAGTGACAAGATCATAACATTTATAGCCCTTTTCATTATGAGGATAACATAAGAAAACACACTTGAAAAACTGAGGAGATAACTTATCAGTAAAGTGACTAAAGGAATGAACAAAACAAGTAGACCCAAACACAGGTGGTAGAATATAAAATATTTTGCAATGAGGTTTTAACACGTGTATGGGAAACTTGTCCTGTAGAACATATGATGGCATACATTTGATTAATGTTGATTTCGAAGGCTAACACATAAACACAAGAGATCTCAAGGGAATGAGAGAAGAGAGGAATTCTAGCTCTTGGGAGAGAGGAGATAAGAAACCAAGGGAGAGAAAGAAGAGGAAAAGAGAGAGAGAGATGTATAAGGACGAATTTGAGACAAGAGGAATACCAATCACTCAAAGTACGACAATAAAAACCCACTTAGGGCTACCAATGAAAAAATTTCAATAGACTTCAAAACACCCATATGAAAAAAACTAACCTAAGCAACTTAACTAGGGGTTGGCCTAAAAGGGTAAACGAGAGTAAAAAAAAGTAGTAGAAGAAAGCCAACCAAGTAAAAAGGTAATGGAGGATTAAAGGAAGAGAAAATAACTACCACCATAATAAGAAGGAATCTTTAACAACAGTACTGAAATAACTTAACAAATTTGACCAAGTATGACCCAAGAGGGAGATAAAAAATTAATTCCTCTATGAACATGATGATTAAGAAAATTTTGTGATGGAACATAATAATGGAAACTTTATAAACATAAGACTTCTCATATAAGACAATTACTTTTTAACACAACTTGAGCAATTTAGAAACAAAATATTCATGAGATAAATTCTGGAATAAGAGAGATTTAAGACACTAATATTTGGAATCTATGGTTAAGAAACAAGACTTTCTAATTCAAAATTTTCAATTTTGTCGAGAAGGAAACTAAACTCATATACGGAAAGACTTATCTTAAGGAAACTAATGTGAAGTAAGATCAAAGAAAAAAAACTTTTAATGAAGGAAAGATACTTAAGTTGTTAAAATCTTGACTAGAGTTTGAAAACAAATAAGAAACTTAACCAATATTAGCAACTCAAAAAGTGAAGAAAAATTTGGTTTAAATTAGGATTTTCACATGCAACAGGATACCTATATAACCTTTGATTCTTCCAATGAGGATCTCTCTCTAGAAATATCAGATCGGGAAACGGTTTATTGGGATACAAAGTAGACTCACATAGCTTTTTCTGAGATATAATTCTCAATATAAGTTCTCAGTAATTTTGGTATAAATCATTCATAAAGTTGAGGCTTTCTGTAGCGCCACTCTGATACCATGGTGATTTCTAGGGCCAACACATGAACACAAGAAACCTCAAGGGAAGGAGAGAAGAAAAGAAACCAAGGGAGAGAAAAAAGAGAAAAAAAGAGTGGTGTACGGACGAATTTGAATCAAAAGGAAGAGGTTTTTTGTTGTTACTTGAAACTTTTCTACTACTTGACCTTTGCTATTTCAGATGTCGATTTCTCTTTCTAAAAAAAATTGATTGTAACAATTCTTTTTTTGAGTTGGAAACTAGGCAGAAAAATCTTTTCAAAGGTATGTAATTTGCTATGTGAAAATTATGGTAAAAGAGTGCCAATGAAAGACAAGAATTGAGAAAGAAGACTAAAGGGAAAAATAAGAAACTTCTTTTTCTTTTTCTTCTTCTTCGTCCCTTTTCTTCTCCATATTCTTTTCCTTTTCCATGTCAGATTTTTGCCCTCTCTGATCCATGTTGATTTCTAGGGCCAACACATAAACACGAGAGATCTCCAGAGAAGGAGAGAAGAGAGAAACTCTAGCTCTTGCGAAAGAGGAGAAAAGAAATCAAGGGAGAGGAAGAAGAGAAAAAGAGAGAGAGGTGTAAGGACGAATTTGAGCCAAGAGGAAGAGGATTCAATGCTCTACCCCATGCATTGAGGTTGTATTTATAGTTATAGGAAAATGTTTACAATGATTACAATGCCCATAAAGCTACATGTTTGAAAAGAAAAAAGATATAAGAGGACAAATACCAGCTTGCATAATTATTATTATATGTCATCTCTATGGAAGTTCTCCTTATTTACTAGCCATACCACCCTTACACACATGGGTGTCTTTTAACAATTAAAAAACATGAAGTTAAGACTGCATCACTCCAAAAAGATTTAGGGACATGCATTTGAAACAACAACAAACATGCAACGTCAAGTACGTGTCTATCTTTCATTCTCCAACCCCATTTTGTTGGTGTATAAATACAAAAAAAATTGTGATCAATACCATGAAAAATCACAAAATGAAGTAATCCTATGATTAAAATATTCGAGACCATTATTTGTACGAAAGGTATGAATAGAAGTGACGAACTATTTTTTTATTTGATGAAAAAACTTAGAATACATTAAATACTTCTGACTTCTCCCACAAAAGGTACACCCAAGTAACCCTACTAAAATCATCAATGAACGAGATAAAGTATTTAAACCAAAATGACTAGGTACTCGACACAAGCCCCATACATAAGAACAGACTAACTCAAAGAATCGAGAACTATGACTAGGACTTGCTGGAAAGCTAACTTGATGATGCTTCCCCTTTTTGCATGATTGACACTTAAAAGAAAGGTCAGTTGGCAAAGAAGGAAAAGATTGACGAAGCTTAGCTGGTGACGAATGTACCCAACATAGATGCCACAGTTACATGGAGTCATTTGTTGCACATGCCACTACCTTTGGAATAGAAACATCATCTAGAATGTAGAACTAGCCTTTTTAATGTCCCAAACTAATCATCCTTTTTTTTGAGAAGTGTAAATGTATTACGAAAGAAAAAGATTACAAACCTTGAAGCTAAAGAGGCATTTCCTCCACAACAAGGTGTTGGAGGGAAACGCCTTTTTTTGCTAGAGCATCGGCTAAGTGATTAGCTGATCTTGGAACATGTTTCCAAGTACAATGTAAAACAAAAATTAACTTAAAGATTTCTTCAAATAACTCCCAATGACGCCAAGGAGGTTTGGATGGCTTTGTGCACCAGTTGATAATGACTTGAGAATCTCCTTCAACTAAGAGAGCACCTTCCTTTTTTTGCTTGAAAAGTTTCAGACCGTTGTACAGCCCATATAATTCCACGCTAGTAGAGTCAGATACACCAATTGGGCCCGCATATGTGAAGATAAGATTGGCTTGTTCATTGTGAATAACCCAGCCAAATCCAGCCGGTCCCGGACATCCAAGAGCACTTCCATCAAAATTTAGTTTAAAGTGCCCAGGAGGGGGTTTGGACCATTCAACCATTTCAGGGGTTCTTTTCGGATTAGACATACCTGCAATATTTCGCCAATTTCCTCGCATGTTTGTCCCTTTCAAGTTGTAGAATTCTTTGCGTTGGAGAACCCAAGAGATTACTTGACCGATAATTTGATCACAAAGAATTTTCATTGGAAGAGCTTTCTGATTGAATTTTCGATTATTTTTTTCTTTCCATAAATTCCACGCAATGTGTCCAACACAACAAGAGATTAAATTTTTTCCCAACTTTGGGAGATGAGAGCTAACCAAAGTTAGGATGGTGTTATGTAAATCTTGCGATGGGCAGTATAATATTCCGATTTTATCCATCAATTTTGTCCAGATCTTATGAGCATATGCACAGTGTAGAAGCGTTTGATCTGTTGTTTCAGGAGATGAATTACAAAACGGGCATTCTGGGTTAGGAACATTAGTGCCACGTCTTTGTAAAGCGTCAGAGGTTAAGGCTTTCTTGCGGCATATCGTCCAGATAAAGAACTTTACTCAAGGAGGAATAGGTAGCGACCATGCAAAGGCAGCAGGATATGTTGCTTGGGGAGTCGGATACGAAATCATATGGTGGTACGCAGAAGCTGTGGAGAACATACTTTGTTTGTTCGGCGTCCAGATGAGTGTATCAAAAGAGCTTTTTAATGTCACTTCAGAGAGCAATTTGACCAGGCTAGTGGCTTCCAGTGCTTCAGAATCATTCAATGCTCGCCTAAGATGTAGATTCCAGCCACCCGAAGGCTACCAATGGTCAGACACCATCGTGCTACGAGACCTTGACAGTTGATAAAGACATTGATGACTATCCTTTAAACAACTTGAGCCTACCCACCAATCCGTCCAGAATAGAGTTTCTTTTCCGCACCCAATGTAGCATTTGACGGCAGACTTGAAGGTTAGTAAAAATTTGACAATTTTATTCCAAACAAGTGATAACTTATAAAGCCTTCCCCTGTCCATCCACCAGCCATGAACTGTTCGGGACTTCATTTTAACCATTCTGCACCACAGCAGATGGGGTTGCATGTTGAATTTCCAGGTCCACTTCATGAGCAGTGCCTTGTTTGTGGTAGCAATGTCCCAAATCCCGAGACCCCCCATTATAATTGGTTTACAGACATCTCCCCATTTTACAAGATTAAACTTTTTTCGCCTTTTGGCCCATCCCATAAGAATCTTCTTTTTAAAAACTCTATTCTATCCCGAATAGATGCAAGACAATGATACAAGGATAAAAAATAGGATGGAATACCGTGTAAGCAAGATTTGATGAGAACCAACTTACCAGCTTAGGATAAAAATTCTCCTTTCCATGAAGCGAGACGCTTCTAGAGACGCTCAACAACCGGGAACCAGGAGTTCTTTGTAGGCAATAGTGGAGTCAAAGGCAAACCCAGATATATGCTTGGAAAAGACGCAACCTTACAACCCAGATATGTGATTGGAAAAGACGCAACCTTACAACCCAGATAATTTGCCATCGAATTGAGAATAGAGGATTCAATGTTAAATCCAAAAATTGAAGTTTTCTCCCAGCTAATCTTTTGACCAGTGGTCAATTCAAAGATGTTCAATACAGCTTTCATGTGTTTGACTTGTCTCATGGACCCTTCTCTGAAAAGGATAGTATCATCAGCATATTGTAAAATAGGAACATCATGGTTTGGATCAGCAAAAACAGGATTTAGCCAACCAAAATGTTTTGCAAAACGGATCATAGAGGTAAGATATTCTCCTACGAGAGTAAAAATAAATGGAGATAGAGGGTCTCCTTGTCTTATCCCCCTAGAGGCTTTGAAATAACCACGAGGTTTACCATTTACCAAGACGGAATAAGAAGGAGAGGAAATACAACTCCTCATCCAAAAATTCCATCTTGTGCCATAACCCATACGGTCAAAAAGATAATCCACAAGTTTCCAATCAACCTGGTCAAAGGCTTTCTCAAAATCAATTTTCAGGACAAACCTTGGAAGGGATGATTTTTTGAACGAATCAAGGAGTTCATGATTAATTTCCTTGTAAAGGACTGCTTTCAACCGATTAGCCAAGAGACACCCAATAATTTTATATGAACTGGAAGTAAGGCTTATGGGACGGCAATCCTTGGGTAACTTCGAATTTTTTTTTTGGGAATAAGAACAATAAAAGATGCGCCGATCCTAGAATGAGTTATACCCACTTGGTGAAAATTGTGAATGAAGGCACAAACTAATCATCTTTGTTGTCTACAAATCCTGAAAGACACATGAAGTGGGAGAAAATGTTACAAAACAATTTAAAGACTTGGTAATATTACTTACAGAAGCAAGTTCATAGGACAATGGGGAACAAATAAGACAGACATCAAAGACATGTGAGGTGCAGCATGAATAGTACCTTCTCCCTACAGGGAAAGTGGAACCACCAGCCAATGTAACAGTACAATAAAACGAGATGGAAAAATAAAATCGAATAAGGTTGACATACCTAACATGTGTGTGGATGTTCCTGATTCAATAATCAACGAAGGAGAATGAGACACACTCAATTTTTGCATACCTATGCTTGCCATAGTGGCACTTACAGTGGAAGAGGAACTAGCGTCTTTGGAAGTAGAGGGTGCAAGTGTAATGGCCAATTGGCCCAGTCATTTTAGAAGTTGTTGAATCTCATCTTGGGGGCTAGTATAAGCTATTGTCTCTTTTTTTGTAGCAGTAGTATTAGTCCATGTTGGTTTACAAAAAAATTCCAAACACCTATCCGAAAAATGATTAGTTCAACCACATTGGATGCATTTTTCTATCACCATGTCCACATCCTTAAGCGAAAAAAATTTCTGCCACAACCTCTACCACTTTCTCCACGACCACGAAGGTTCATACTTGTTTGGGATAGAATTGAGATTAAGGGCAGTTGCATCATCTGTTCTATTATCCTTCTCACTTTTCGTTGCCACAACACCTTCTACATGAACTACATAGTTGAAAGCTTGTTCAAGTGTTGATACATGATCATTTGCCAACAATAGAGACCGGATAGCATCATATTCCAGTCCAAGGCCATCAAGTAATTGATAAGTTATGGAGTTTAATCAACGCCTGACGCTGAGTCGGTATCGACCTTCACGGTAAGATCGTCGTGGGGGTTGGAAGGGGGGTGGGGAGCCTCCGAAAGGTCCATGAGATATTGACTGTTGTTTCATTAAGGGTAATTTGGGGATTTTCGGTTGCCCTAATTTTCTCTTTATATTTGGGGGCGTTGTTATTAGGGTTTTATCATCATCACGGAGAAGGGCTTTGAGTTGCAACCCAAGAGAGGTTAGAGAAAAACACCTATAAGTGTGTGCGATTTCTCTTTGTAAACTATTTCATGCTGCAGCGGCGGAAGACAAGACGTAGTCTCACCTTGAGGCGAACTTGAATAAATCTAGGTTAGAGAAAAACACCTATAAGTGTGTGCGATTTCTCTTTGTAAACTATTTCATGCTGCAGCGGCGGAAGACAAGACGTAGTCTCACCTTGAGGTGAACTTGAATAAATCTTATTGTATTTTTTTGCTTGCTTTTCCTTCTTCTGCGATTATTATTATTGCTCTCGTTAGTTTGGAATTAGGGCGTCTAATTCATAACAAGTGGTATCAGAGCTTTGGTTTGTGATTGAGAGCAATGGCTTGTGGAGAAGGATCGGCACTAGGAATCAACAAGTTTGATGGTATGGATTTTGCGTTTTGGAGGATTTGAAGATTATCTATACAGTAAAAAACTGCATTCACCACTTTTGGATATGAAACCAGAAGACATGAAAGATGATGAGTGGAATCCTCTTGACAAACATGTGTGGGGAGTAGTCCAGTTAACACTGTCGAAGAATATTGCTCACAACATGGCGTCAAAGAAAACCACAGCGAGGATGTTGAAGATTTTGTTCGACTTGCTTGAGAAATTTTCTACAAATAATATGGTACATTTCATGAAAAAACTCTTCATTTTAAAGATGACGAAAAATACATCAGTGGCAACGTATTTGAATGAGTTTAGCACGATTGTAAATCAATTGACCTCCATTCAGATTTAATTTGATGATGAGGTCCGTGCTTTAATTCTTGAGGTGTCTCTACCAAATTGTTAGGAGCCTATGAGGGTTGCGGTTAGCAACTCTGTAGGCAATAGGAAGTTGATTTTTAATGATGTTCGGGATACCATTCTTGCAGAGGAAGATCGTAGAAAGGACTCCAGAGAATCGTCGACATCTAATTCTGCCCTAAGTGTCAATACCAGGGGTAGGAACTTTGAGAGGAATTCCAACAAGGGCAATAGTAGAGGAAGTCAAGGAATAGAAGAAGCAAGTCCAAATTCAAAAGGAATATTGAGTGCTGGAATTGTGGCAAATCTGGTCACATAAAAAAGAAATGCAGAGCACCAAAGAAGGATGAAAAGAAAAGCGATGCTGCAAATGCGGTGACTAAAGAGGCACAAGATGTTTTACTCTTGTCTATTGACAACCCTATTGACTCTTGGGTGTTAAATTCAGGAGTTTTTTTTACACCACCGCACATCGTGAGATCATAGAAAATTATGTTGCTGGAGATCACAGGTATGTGTATCGTGCTGATGCAGAACCTTTGGATATTGTCGGTATTGGTAATGTCAGTTTGAGGATGTCAACCGGATCAGTGGAAAATTCACAAGGTGAGACATGTACCAAAACTGATGTCCAATCTGATCTTAGTAGGGCAGCTTGATGACGAAAGTCATAATGTGACTTTTAATGGTGTTGCCTGGCAAGTCACAAAGGGGTCATGGTTGTTGCACAAGGAGTTAAAATTAGAACTTTGTACATCACTTCCAGTTGCAGATACACGTTTGCATTTGTTGATGCTGTTACTGATTTTGATTTGTGGCATTCTAGGCTCGGTCACATGAGTGAGAAGGGCATGAAAGTGCTTAAGTCCAAAGGAAAGCTACCAGGGTTGAACACCGTAAATAACAATTTGTGTGAAGGCTATATTTTCGGCAAGTAGAAAGGGTTAACTTTTTTAAGGCTGGAAAAGAGCAAAAGACTGCGAAATTGGAGTTAGTTCACACAGAAGTGTGGGGTCTTTCAACTGTTACTTCCCTTGGTGGTTCTAACTACTATGTGACATTTATTGATGATGCAAGTAGAAAGGTATGGGTTTATTTCCTAAAAAAAAAATTTGATGTCTTTGATACCTTCAAGAGATGGAAGGCAATAGTTGAGAGTGAGACAGATTTGAAGGTGAATTGTCTGCACTCAGATAATGGGGGAGAATACATAGATGATGATTTCAAGCAGTATTGTGCTAATAATAAAATCAAGGTGAAGAAGACCATTCCTAGAAAACCTCAACAGAATAATGTGGCTGAGAGTATGAACAAAACTTTGAACGAGTGTGCTAGGAGCATGAGATTACATGCGGGATTGCCAAAGATGTTCTGGTCTGAGGCTATTAGCACTGATGCCTATTTGATCAACAGAGGTCCCTCAACACCATTGGATTGCAAAATATCAGAAGAGGTGGTCTGGAGCGGCAAGGAGGTAAACCTTTCTTTCTTGAAAGTTTTTTTTGTATTTCTTATATTCATATTGATTATGCTATTAGAAGTAAACTTGATGCTAAATCTAAGATATGTTTCTTTATTGGCTATGGTGATACCGAGTTTGGTTATCGCTTATGGGATGACCCAAGTCGTAAAGTTATCAAGAGCAAGGACGTGATCGTCAATGAAGGTGTCTTGTATAAAGACAGATTGAGAACAGAGTTTGAGAGCACAAATGATGAATCCAAGAAGTCAGAAGTGATTCAATTGAGAGATCATCCAGTTATTGAGATGAAGAATATTGCTTAGGAAGACCAAGAAAACATATCCCAGAAGTAAATCAAAACATTCCTGTGACTAAACTCAGGATATCAACCAGAACTAGCAAACCACCACAGAGGTACTCCCCTGCACAATTATATTTTATTGACTGATAAAGGTGAACCAGAGAGTTATGAAGAAGTTGTACAAGTTGATGAACCAACCAAGTGGGAGTTGCCCATGAGGGATGAGATGGCCTCACTGTTATCCAATCAGACATGGCAATTGACTGAGTTACCAAAAGGGAAGAAGGCCTTACAAAACAAATGGGTGTACCGAATAAATGATGAACATGATGGCATCAAGCGGTACAGTGCAAGACTAGTGGTAAAGGGCTTTCAACAGAAAAAAACATTAACTACACTGAGATTCTCTCCAATAGTGAAATTGACTACTATTAGAACAGTGTTTGGACTAGTTACAAATGAAGACCTGCGAGTAATTGGATGCAAAGACACCCTTTCTTAATGTGATTTGAAGGAAGAAATATACATGATGCAGCCACAGGGTTTCAAAGCACAAGAAAAGGAGAAAATGGTGTGCAAACTTCAAAAGAGCTTGTATGGTCTTAAACAGGCTCCAAGACAATGGTATAAGAAGTTTGACACCTTTATGAGTAGTAATAGTTTCTTGTGGTGCCAGGTAAATCATTGTTGTTATGTGAAGAAGTTTGATGACTCCTACATCATTCTATTGTTATATGTTGATGACATTTTGATAGCAGGTTCTTGCAAACAAGAAATATATAAGTTGAAAAAGGAGTTGTCCAAGAAGTTTGCAATGAATGATTTGGGTGCTGCAAAAAAAATCATTGGGATGAGGATTACTAGAGATATTGATGTCTTGAAACTATCACAAGAAGAATATGTGAAGAAGGTGTTGAGCAGGTTCAACATGAACGATGCAAAATGAGTGAGTACTCCTTTGGTTAGTCACTTTAGGCTATCTAAGGAGCAATCACCTTCTACAGAGCAGAAGCGAGCCTACATGGCCAATGTGTCTTATGCTTCTGCTATTGGTAACCTCATGTATGCCATGGTGTGCACTAGACCAAACATAGCTCATGCAATGGGAGTTGTGAGCAGATATATGAGTAATCCGGGTAAACAACATTGGGAAGCAGTGAAGTGGATTCTCAGGTATTTGAGAGGCACTGCAGACACAGCCTTATGTTTCAGAAAGTCAGACTTAGGATTACAGAGTTATGCAGATGGTGACATGTCTGGAGACATTGATGGCAGGAAGAGTATCATTGATACAACGGTTAGTTGAGTCTCGAAGTTGCAGAAGATAGTTGCTCTTTCCACCACTGAGGCGAAATGTCGTCGTGACTGAAGCCAACAATGATATGGTATAGTTGCAGTCTTTCTGGGAAGAATTAGGTCTCAATCATGGGAAGAATGTGTTGTATTGCGACAATCGGAATGCTATTCATTTAGCAAAGAACCATGTTTATCATGCCAGAACAAAGCACAAACAGGTGTGTTATCACTTCATTAAATCGGCTCTTGAGGATGGAGTATTAGCACTTGAAAAGATTCAAGGGAATCAGAATCCGACAAATATGTTGACAAAGACCATTACGATTGAGAAACTAAAGTTGTGTGTAACTTCAGTTAGACTTCTCTCTGAGGATTGAGAAGTTGTTGCCACTACAAAGGAGATATTGATGATGGATTAGTCTCCAAGTGGGAGATTGTTATGTTGTAGAGCCTAATTAATGCCTTAGGCCGAGTCGGTACACGTGTCGACCTTCGCAGTAAGGTCGCCTTGTGGGTTGGAAGGGGGAGAGGAGCCCTTGAAAGTTCCACGATATATTGACCGTTGTTTTATTAAGGGTAGTTTGGGGGGTTCCGGTTGCCCTAATTTTCTCTTTATATTTGGAGGGCGTCGTTGTTAGGGTTTTATTATCATCACGGAGAAGGAGAGTCGCGGCCCAAGAGAGGTTAGAGAAAAACACATGTAAATGTATGCAATTTCTCATTGTAAACTATTTCATCTTCATAATGGATTACTGAAACGGCGGAAGACAAGACATAGTCTCACCTTCAGGCGAACCTGTATAAATCTTTTTGTATGTTCGTGCATGTTTTTCCTTCTTCCGCGATTATTATTATTGCTCTTGTTAGTTTAGAATTAGGGCATCTAATTCCTAATAGTAATCTAGCCACCTAAATCTAATTCTTCTCCCTACAAAGTTTTATCAACATTAGTAGTAAATTTACTATAGAATCCCTGGCATTTCAGTAAAGTAAACTATAATGGATCAATCTCCTCTCTGCAGACTAAAATATTTTGCATATAATTCATACATTTTATGAGAGACTACTTTTCTGAGACAGAATAAACGCAAGAGTATTTCACCATAGATTTTGATGTCCCACAACTAGTAACCTGATGGTTAAATCTAGATTCCATATTGTTTACCAACCAGGCAATTACTTGATTATCCTTTGCCTCCTAATCCTCAGTTACAAGATCGAAAAGATCTTCTGATTTTGCCTTTCTTTTTGCTTTTAGAAACATAAGTACAGACCTAGACCAATTCACATAATTTTGTCCATTCAACTTCACACAAGTAATCAGAATGGAATGGGAATCTTACTCTCGTGACTTTCAAGAGGCTTAATAGGACCAACAATCTTACCAGATTCAGCCATTATCTATTCTCAACAACTAAATAACCTAATCCTACCTGCACAGATTTCCTTTTAAGTGGGCCTCAAACACACCAGATCCAAGGCAAAAAAAATTCCAACACTATAGAGATACTATCAATCCAACTATAATAGATTAGACTTCTTCTCAACCACTCAAACAATATTAGAATATAAACCAAGAACAGCAGCGAGATGACGCCGAATGGTTATGGCAGAAAGAGAAAAGGAAAAATCAAATCTTTACTCCCTCAGTAGAACAACTTATGTAAATGTTCCTTGTAGATTTTGAGAATGGAGCATGAAAAGATTCACAAGAAAAATCCCAAGCTCAAACTCTATTATTCTGATACCATGTAGAGAAACAAGGAATTGAAGCAATAAAGTGAAGAAGAGAGAAAATAAGAAAGGAGAAAGAAGAGGAAGAGAGCAGCATGAGAGGCTACATTAGTTTGGAGTTGAAATCGACCCCAAATATCCTTTATATTTGCTTAAGTGACAAGATGGACAAAAGCCAAGAATGCTCCTTAGGCCATAAGTTTAGAATGCACTCAATATAAGACCAACAAAGAGAAAGAAAACATAGTAACTTATAGACTAGTTTTCTACCATGCTATCAGTCTCCTGGAAGGAAGTATTACATAGACAAAAATGACTGAAGTAGCTCTAATCACATTTTCTAACAATTACCTTTCAAAGACTCAAAGATCAACTTTGACTAACTGTCTTATGCTCCATATAGACTTTCCAGTTACCATCACCAGAAACATCTCTATCTAGAGGCTGATAATTATTAGTACGGTTTCACCTCCAAACACCAGTTAGTCCACTATTATGATCTACATGGAATAGTACCTTTTTCTGCTTGTGCCCTTGGGAAAATTTTTAAAAATCTAGAAACACTGGAAGCACCCATGACAAGGCACACTACAAAAGCTGAAAATGCCCAAAAATAAGGCCTTTATGATAGAAAAATGGCCCAACTAAGAGAACTAAAAAAAACAAGAAAACCACAAGGCAGCCACATGTAAGAAATTCTTAAATTATCCTCTTCCTTTCCAAAAACCAAAACACGTGCTGCCACATGTGTTTCACGAATTATTAAGAATTTCTGGCCAGGTCTGTAAAGCTGGCCAATTTTTTAAAGTTTATTTTTCATGCCTACATAGTTTTCATAATTCAGCAATTCCTAAATTGGACAAGAAAACAGACTCAAGGTCCCCATAGTTGTATGTATGAAAAAAAGAAAAAAAAGAATAAGTAATAGAGGGATAACAAACGCCCAGAAAACTGAAGCCTCCAACAAAAATTCCTTGTAAGAAGCATGATAAATCCTACTAGAACAGTTTCATCACACCAGATTTAACAAGGAATTCTTGAGTCTCACTATCCTCATGTCTGCTCCAAGACATTTTTGGAACATCTTCATGTGAAGCAAACTGTGTTTCAGTTTTTCTATTCAGAATACAAAATTTGCTTAGGAGAATCGTTTCAGCACCTGTGAATCCTAAGAGAAGAAATCATACACCTCTGGCAGGCACGCCCATCGTGAATATTATGCACTAGACATTATGGATTCCTAGAGTCTGTAACAACACCATGAAAAAGCAAAACCACAGATATGCTCATTGAGCATGACGGTTTTTTAGCATCCAAGAAACGAAATGGTACAAAGCGCACCATTCCAAAGCTGAACCAATGTGTTGCAAAACATCAGCATACTTCAATTATTGGCAACTTGGAGGAGTAGATTTACAGATCCCAAAGACTGGATTTAGCATGACTTGTTATCAGCATCACAAGAATATCACTACGACTACATTAAAAATATGAGCATAAACTGACAGGAATGCACCAAAGTTACGAAAAGTTCATGGACAATACCAAATAGAGAAAAAAATAGACACTCAAGAGTCTCATATTCCTAATAGCATAGCACACATTAATGAACTTCAGAAATCCTGCCTAATATGTTCTAATATTCAGCATTCCAAGTCATAAGCTGAGACATGGATGGAATTTAAAAATAATAGGGCCTTCACAAAGAATGGTTTCACATTTTATTTACAACTTTGATAACTTAAAAAGACATCAATTGCTCAAAATTTATAATTTGAAGGCCAGCTAATACTTGGAACCCGCGTAAATGAATGGCATAACTCTCTGCTAAACAATATTTAGAACAATTTCAGATGATTGAGTTCATTTTGTAGTGTACCATATCTGAGTAACTCAGATCATAGAGATCTTCATCATGAGTCCAGTCATCAATGCTAAACTCCGGGAATGATCGATATCCATTTGCATAAAGCCACTGACCTTTCTCGATTTTGCGGCAATTAGGGCATTGCATCGATCCCTTAGCATTGAAGGCTGAGCCAATGCAATCTGAAGAGAAGGATGATAACAAGTTAGTGAGAATGCAATAGTAAGCAGAAAGCACAATACTTACACGGAATAAAAACTTTCTTCTGTCAAGTTTCATTCATGTACTCATTAAAGTTATCTTTTCGACAATGGTATCTACAAACTAGAAGAGCGCAAATGTAAAATAACATAAATTAATTGATCACTTGAATATTTTTCATGCTGTCATTTCTGATTACACAAATGTAATACATTGTGTCAACTCCGATGACACAGTGTAAAACAACATGTCAATTGTGATGATACAGAGTAAAACATCATGTCAATTCTGATGATACAGAGTAAAACATCAAGTCAATTCTGATGATACAGTGTAAAACATCATGTCAATTGCGATGAGATAGAGTAAAACATCGTATCAATTCTGCTGAGACAGTAGACAACATAGTGTAATTCTAATGACACAGTGAAAAACACATTCTCAGTTTAAAATATATTATCAATCTCATGACAGAGTGTATGCACAACCATTAAAAACAGAGAAGACTAGGAGATAGTCAGGGGGAAGGTTCCCCTGAAACCTACAAGGAAGCAAATGGTCAAAGAAACTTAGACATGGTTCACGTCATTCCTCTTACCACCGGCAAAGATTTCATTGAAGGCTTTACTAATATCAGCCTAGTCAGGTTTAACATAATTTCAATTTCATAGAAAAAGGTTTAAATTTTTTTCAACTCACTTGGTAATCAATTTTAACATTGCTAAATTTTAATATGTTCATCTCTTAATTAACAACTTAAATTGGAAATTACAGCATTCAGTTAGTGCGTCAGGTCAGTTTAATATTAACTTACAATGGACTAGTTTATGTCTCTTTGATGTTATTCATGTTTTCTTCGTTAGCATATCCTTTTCTTCACTGATAATGTATTCTGGGCTTTTTTTAAGTTCAGCTTTCCAGAGCTAATACCTAAAACTTGAAAACTACTAATCCAGAATGCAAATGTTGAAGAAAATGGCAAAAAAGAATAGACAGGCTGGAACAGAGGCAGAGAAGCTAATTCTCATTCATCTCTACTTATTATCTTTTTTTAGAGAAATAAGAAGACCTTATAAAACAGGAAAATCAGCCTTTAAATGTTTCACACGTCTAAAAAAAAAAAGAACAAAGTAAGAACCATAAAACTTGCACCATGTCTCCAGATAATTTGATGAATAAAATTAACATCTATACAAAGTATCAGTCTCAAGGGCAGTCCAACACATGGAACAACTAAATACCAATCTTCACATAATTCTACATTTTCCAAAGGAAACTACCATCTAAACACCTACCCCCCATGCCTTAAAATTGTAAAAAAACTATTACTAAAACAGTTCTAAAGCCCTGACTATCACTTGCTACTTCACAAAAAAAAAAAACAAAATAATATGTACAAATAGCAAAACTATTAATAGAAAGATTGGAACTGGAATAATTCATACCCAATTAAATGCAAAAAATCAATTGACGAGGAAATTTTCCACACTTTACAGCTTGGAAAGTCAATAAACAAATACAGCATACATAACCTTGTACGACTATGTGCAAATCGATCCACTTTTTACATATAGTTGCACCTCGCACATTATAATCTTATCCTAAAATCTATACAGATGGTGTAATCAAAGAAATAAATTTTTTTTATGGTTGACTCTAACCTGCATCATTGGTTAAGGAATAACTCATAAAATCCAACTCCAATATAATTTTAAGTTCTGCACAACCTTTACAGCTTCTAAGCAAAGCCAGTATTCAAACACCTAGTTCTACATGACATATCACACAGAAGGCAACAAATTTTACACATAATTCTAGTAATACTTCGACATAAATTCTACATCTTTAGGATCACCGCTGAAGGTACGTACATCAAGCAGATAAACCAATAAGCCAGGCAACCTAAATTCCACATTCCACAAAGAAGCAAGACAATTAATAACAACACATTAAACAAGAGAGGCCATATGCCGACATACCTAGGTGAAATTCATGCCCACACTGCAGTTTCGCCGTGGATCGATCCC
This sequence comes from Aristolochia californica, assembly GCF_029961685.1. NCBI lineage: Eukaryota > Viridiplantae > Streptophyta > Magnoliopsida > Piperales > Aristolochiaceae > Aristolochia > Aristolochia californica. The sequence continues at coordinate 51,158,779 of NW_027181881.1, read as the reverse complement.
CATTATCCGTCACAGAGTCAAGGCAGATCGAGCAGGAGACCGTGGATGCGACCACCGAAACCACATCCCCGCCTCGATCATCACACAGATTCGTTTTCCCTAAACCCATGCCTTCATAAGAAACCGCCTCACCAACAAACAAAGCTCGCAAGCAGCGTAACACAGAATATTCACCGAAACGGCGAAGAACGAAGGCAGGCAACAGCCGAGAAGTCGGGGATGAAAAGGCCGAAGAAGCTCCGGTGGAAATCGCAGGGAAAAATCGAGGGAAGAAAAGCGGAAAATCCGTCCAGACGGGAAGCGATTGGGAGCTCTCTCTCCTCCTTCGGACCGGTCAATACACGGAATATACTTCCGCGATCATGGGATTTTATAGTCAGAGAGAGGAGCCTCTCCGCCGACCGATGGTAGTGATCGGACGGCGAAAATTAAGTGACTATTTTTGGGAAATATATCCGAGTTTAGTCCACTCAAGGCATGATTGACTCAACGTGTTTCCTGAGAAAGATTATTCAGAAATACAGAAAGAGCGAAGAACACTTGGACACTTGGAGTAGGTGATTTTTGTTCACGTGCTCTGTACTTTAGCGGCTTTTTAATAGGATGAACAGGTATTCTCAGCTGGCCGTCCAACGCCATTATTGGGTAGGTAAGTTGGGGAACCACCACTAACCGGGACGTTAACTGAAAAAATCAGGGTAAGCGGTGATGGGCGGCCAGCGCTTGACTGCATTGGACTGGTCAAATGACAATATCTTAATCATATTATTATATGAAAATGATAGGAATAAATTAAAGATGGTTGGGCTACCGATCATGTGTACCTCATGTTGGATGACTCAGTTTTAAATCCGATATGAGAAGGGATGGGTACGCATAAGCGGTTCGAGAACCATCAAAACGCATAGGATGCTCTAGAACCATCCTACCTGATGATTGTTGTAGAAATTGATGGTACAAACACATACGTTTGCATGTTATGTTCTCTTGAAAAATGAAAACACATCAACTAATGAGCATGAGGAAAAAACATGGACATGGGTCCACATGAATAGACTGCTTTTAGAATTGTTGCACCCTGCAATGTCACAAGCATCAAGCATCTAGAGTACAAGTGGACATAGGTCTATGGACGATCTCTTTAGTGTAGATACCCCTATATGGATTTTAGCCTAAGCTATAACTTCTTCAAATAATTCTAAGTCATAAGGAAATAAATATTTTCCATTTTTCCATTACATTATGGGTGGTAGTATCAAACTATATCACCTTACCCAATAAAGAAAAATAAAGAAATAAATCAATAAATTCGTGTAGATACCCTGTATATATAGGCTTGATAAGGTACGAATTCGTTATGATGCAAAAAATAAATTAATCAATTTTTAGAACGTTTGATTTTCATCCACAGCGGAGGCGAAAGTCACGCTCCCCACTCCCTGCTCTTTCCCTCTCTTCTCATTTCTCGCCTAACCTATCGCTTGCCCTGTTCATCATACCCAAATAAATGCCACAAACAATACATGTTCAAAGTATTTGGAAATACAATTTTGATTGCATGTGCTATACTAGAATCCTGATCTATTACAATTGCACGAGGTTGCTGGTTTGACATAGCAGTGAGAAATTGTTGAAATAGCCAAATAAATGAACCCCCTTCTCATCCTTCAATAACCCACAACCAAATGTTGTAGACTGCCCATGCTGAATTACTCCAGTAAAAGGTAAAAAAACTCAGTTTCTATTGGTTAGCATTATCAATAGTATCAAAACCAATTGCTTCACCAAAATTGTGATGTGCATTACTATCCTCTCTATCTGTCCAAAAACAGTGAAACAGTGAGTTAACCTCATCTCATTATTCATTTCATACAAATAGAAAAATGAATGATTTACTTTTTCTAGATCCTTGAAATGATCTAACAATATTTGAGCATCAGAGTGTATTAATTAATGTCTCTTGTCCCTCTCATAATTTCTAATATCTCTTTTAGTATACCCAACCTTGTCATATCCTCCAGATAATATCTCAAAGAAATAAATAACTTTTGATGTAGTAACATTAGCAATTTTAAATGTATCAAACAAGTTTCTATGCACTTGTGTAATTTGCCTATTCAAGGGCAAAAATTGCCTTTTACGAGGAGTCAACAGGATGTGATTGTGGCCCTCCACAAATTTCACCGCTTTCCACTTTTCATCAAAATCTTTAGTGTATCTAATTAATGCCCCACATCCAACTCTTTGATTCCTCGCTTTTGTTTTTATGGTTTCATCAAATTTATGATTTCTCCTTGCATATTATTGTTTTGAACATGTGAACATTCTACCATTCATTTCTTTGGTATACTGTCAATAATTCACAAAGCTTTTACGTACACTAAATCCTCTATCCCTAGCATAATTATAATAAAATATTTTTGTTTCCTCAATTGAGTAAAAAAACTTACCTACTATTGGCTTTTTATCATCTACTAATTCTTGACATATGTTTGTTTTTTCATCTCACTCCATCTTTACAAAGAAAGCACATGAACGCATTAAAACAATTTATAAAAGAATAATATACACAAAACATTCATCAATAAATGACAAGAGGCAAAAAATCTAACGACTTCTGAAACGTTCTAGTTAAAACATATAAGATATCTGTATATCCAAAATAGTTTGAAAATGTTAGGAATTAGGCGCCCTAATTTCAAACTAACAAGAAAAATAATAATAAACGATTAAGAAAGGAAAAACAAACATGAAAAAATACAACAAGATTTATATAAGTTTGCCTCAGAGTGAGACTACGTCATGTCTTTCACCGCTTCAATAATCCACTATTAATATTAAATAGTTTACAAGAAAAATCACACACTTAAAGGTGTTTCTCTCTAATCTCTCAGGCTGTAACTCGAGATGCTCCTCGGATTAAGATCATAAAACCCTAATAGTGGTGCCCCCCCAATTTAAAGAGAAAGCTCGGGCAACATTACAAGAGTGAAATTCCAAAATTGTCTTTAATAAAACAGTAGTCAATATATCGTGGATCGGACAAGGGCTCCGCCCCCTCACCCCAGGGAGGGAGCTTCCCGCCCTCTTTCAACCCCTACGGCTACCTAACCGCGAAGGTTCGACCAACTCAGCGTAAGGCGTTAATTAGGCTCCACAACTTAATAGAAAACAATTAATTATTAAAAAAAACTTTGTAGGTCCCCAACTAATTTTTTTGGAACTGAGATATTCCCACCATTGTCACTTTCTCTGTCAAAAAAGTCCAATCAAGCAAAAAAACATAAGAAATACGCTAGAAATTTGAGAAGTTAATCTCTTGTTATGCAAATTTCATAGCCTTAAAAGAAAAATATACATAAAGCAAAGGAAGTCAAATGTAACCAATCCCTAAGAAATTTCTAAGCGAAAATGAAATTGAAGATGAAAGGAACAAAAAAATACAAACCAATTTTATGTGGTTCAGCCCTAGGAGCCTAATCCATGAACGGAAAGAGAGTGGGAGAAATTTTATTGAATCAAAATAAATTTTACAATTAATTTAGGCCTATTTAGAGGCTAATGGAGAATTATTTGATTCTTTAATTAAGAATTCAAATTTTCTTAATTTAAGAAATAAAAAATCAATCGAGATTTTTTCTTGGGACAGATTTGTCATTATTTCCCTAATTTATTGCATAATTTAATTTCCAATTTAGTCTCTAAATTAATTTAATTTGTCTCTTAACATACCCCCTCAAATTGTATTGGGGGTAAGAGGAAATAAAACTTGTTGTCTCACAATATATAACCTCAATCTTGTGAAGGGGACTTTCTTGGTGTTTGGTATTATTGATGGTCTAATGAAGCGACATATGGGATGAAGAAAATCTTGATAAAATAGTAATGACTATGGAGGGGGTCATCCAACTTGCACGTCCAATATCCATCATAAAAAAAATTATTTAAACAAATAATGTGATAAAAATGAGATAAAATAGTGGTACACGGTGTATGGAAAAAATGTATTAATATGATATTTGAAAATGGTGTAGGATATGAGATTATATCTGTCACAAAACCCCTATTCCTAATACCAAAAAGAAAAAATATCTCCTTACCGATTCAATAAATAAATCCCTTCTCAATTCTTCCCCCTTTTTTAAAAAATAAATAGTGTATTTTTTTATAAAAATAACGATAAAAATTCAATAAAAATGAAGACAATTTGAGAGTTTTTTATTTGAACCAAAAAGTGGTATGGTTCGGGTTACAAAATGATAAAACCAAACCAAAAAATATTAAACGAATACAGCAACCGATTAGATCTTCTATTCAGATCACGCATCAGATCTGGACGTTGGATTCAGATCCAATAATGTAATGCGATGCGAACACTAAAGCAGATGCGATGTGTTTATGCGGATTCTTTGTCAGTTTTCCAACACGGATCTGGAACTGTGCATCGGATCCTCATGTTGGAATTGAACCTCCGTGTCAAATAGACATGCAGTTAAGTGTTGCAGAGCCTATACCATCGTATCAGGTCTACACATGGTTCCAATGTCGGAGCCAATTTCTAAAACTGGATGCATGAACCAGCGTGCCTATCAGGGGGAGCCACTCTAGCTCATTGTCTTCCTCTCGACGTAAAATCAACCAGGAATTTGAAATCTTATTTGCACCATCATTTCTTCATAGATTTTGACAAAACAAGAGCGTAAATACACAAATTTGAGTCCTCTTTCAAACTAATACTTCAATATAAATAAAAAATCACAATATTGCAATGAAGAAAGTAGTAAAAAAACACAATGCCAGTTAGTGGAAAACACAAAATTATAAAATATTTTTCAATGGATTTTGTTGAAACAAGAGGTAAAATACTCGTAGTGAACCAATCCATCTAATGCATGAATCAATTTGAATGAACATAATAAAATAAATAACACACAAATTTATATAAAAATTAACTACAAAACAAAAATAGCAAAATCAAACCTTCAACTTTGATAGTATGATAAATTTCTATGCGAAAATGAAATAGAAAATGAAAGGAACAAAAAACACAAACTAATTTTACGGGATTCAACCCTATGAGTCTAATCCACAAATGAAAAGAAAGGAAAATATTTTATTGAATCGAAATAAATTTTATAATTAAGACATGCCTATGTATTGGCTAATGAAGGGTTATTTGATTCCTTAATCAAGGATTCATATTTTTTAATTTAAGAAATAAAAAATTAATCAAGATTTTCTCTTAATTTTAGGAAATTATGTTGATTTATTTGTCATTATTTTCCTAATCTTTTACATAATTTCATTTCGAATTTAATTTCTAAATTAATTAAAATTTTAAAATAATTTAATTTATCTCTTAACAATCCCGAATAACATCCAAAAAGCGCTAAAGCATAGAAAGACATGGACATACACACCATATGGTCAACATAGTACATGTTGCCATTCAATCCTTAGTGCAAAGTAACATTAGAACGTAATTTAAAAACAAGACTTTATTTGATTGTTACAAATACAGATTATTGGCACTATTTTAAGACCTAATAAATCTGAAAATCGACATCTTGATTTTACATCAATTAATTAAAACTCTACTAGTTTTGCTCTTCAATTCATCAAAATTTGCACAAGTGTTAGATGGAATTGACATTCAATTTTTACCATTAGCGGTTTCCAGATATTATTTTGGACAAAGAAGGGATTCTTTAGAAACTTCACAACCAACTTAACACAACTTGTAATTCATATTTCAATATGACTAAAAAAACAAAAAACTTAGCAAATGGCCTCAACAAAAATATATAAACAATAAGTTGTTCTCAAAGGTCTACACTCATTTGAAGGCCTTGCATTTCAACATTACTCCAGATTACCGATTACTAGAATTAGTTTTTTCAAGTTATGAGAATTTGTTCCTCTCGCTAGGTGGCCTATATTTCTTTTGGGTAACTTGATAGTTTTCTTACCAATCCCACTTGCAATGCTTCAAAACATTGTGTATTTGTCTACCTGGTCAATATTTAGCCTTCTCAACCATATCATGTTCTGGGATAGCATAACATCATTTCAAATAACAAAACAACTAAGAAAGAAAAAGGGGACCCATCACAGAATTAATGTGAAGAACCAACAATATAAAATTAAAAAAATCAAGGAGGTTGAAGCTTTGATCATTCACGAGTCATTGCATAAACATGAGCAACGGAGATTATTGAAGCTTGACATAAATAAATTATCACAAGAACTTCTAATTGCAAGTTCAAAATTCAATCTTACTCCAAAGACAAGTACATATGGGTGATGATACAATATCATCTATACAAAACATCAATTTCATACCAGCTTTCAACAAAAAATTCAAAATATATAAAAAAAAAATTGCACTCACTAACGAAATTAATCCAAATTTAAGCAGATAATGCAAAAAAAAAGAAGTCGAATCAGCAAACAAAGCAAAATCAAAATTTAAGTAGACTAAGCAATAGCTAAATAATCTTATTGTTCTCTAACAGAGCTTTTGTAAAAAAAATAAAAAAATAAAAATTGATAAGGTGCTAGTTTGATTAAGCTTGGTTCATACATTGCAATGGAATGACAACGAGATGATGATGGAGACGTTGGGCAAGAGGGAATGAGAGGTAACAAAGAAGATTTTTCAAGGAAGAGGAGATTGGATGACGACGAGGGAGATACTGGGCGGGAGGGAATGAGAGGCGACAAAGAATATTTTTTGAGGAAGAGGAAACTAGACAACAAGGAGGCTTGGTGGAAGGGAATGAGGTGAGGTTGTAAGGAAAAGGAGGTAGTGACATCGTATGCGAATGAGAATTGGGTGAGCAATGGGTTAGGCAAGAAATGAGAAGAGAGCGGGAAAGAAAGGGATCAAGAAGCAACTTTTTGCCTCACCCTTTGATGAAGATCATACGGTCCGGGTTGAATTTTTGTATTTTTCATATTATAGCCATTTTGTGTTTGATCTAGCTCATCTCTCTCTCTCTCTCTCTCTCTCTCTCTCTCTCTCTCTCTCTCTCTCTATATATATATATATATATATATATATATAACATACATGGTTGATCCAATACGAAAAGTCATTTGGTGTGAAACATGTGAAATAATTATCTCATCCGTCTGATCATGATCTTTTTGAGTTTTGACCTAAAAGGGGTTAAAGGGAATTAAATGAATTTTTTCCCATCAAAAGCTTAAGTTTGATTAAAAAATTGATGGGAAAGTCTAGTTAATAAAAGAAAGCCAACAAGTGGGGGATTCCAAACCTAACTCAAATACGCCTTTGTATCTTGTGTCCCCTATTATGCTGAAAATACAAAATTACTACTATTCATCCCCTTGAGATTAACTCGGATCATAATAGTGGTACCAAAGCTGAATTTCCTTTTTTTTTTTTTAATGTGTAGATGATATGCTTTATATTATAATATATAAATTTCTCCTCAAAATGATATTTCTACAAGGAGAAACCGTCTTTACTCTAAAAAGGTCAAGTTGCACGAAACATACAATCTTCGACCCTGAGAAGATGAAAGACTAGATCTTTGTATTATAAAAATAAACTTTAAAAGAAAAGTCTTTAAGTTTAATTTATGGAACAACAAATCGGGTTATGAATATGATTATTTTTTAAAAGACATATCATAGTATGTATGAGCAAAGATCAAATCGAGAAGAAGGCCAACACGATCTTTTCCGGTTCAATTCATGGGACAAAAGAAACAATGGTGAAATATATATCACAAAGAGTGTTTTTTTATCCTTATTTGTCATTCTTGAACTACGCCAAGCTTTGGTGGGGCGGAAGTTGGTTTTTTGGGGATAACAGTTTGTCATTGCCCCATTGACCTTCCCTTACCTCAGTAGCCTAACCCTACACCAACACCCAAAACCCTAAATCCATACCAGCCATTGCTTCCTAAAATATCTTCGCTTCTACGCTAACCCTCGTTGACACTACCACCAAACTTCAACCCTTACTTCCCTCAGCACTTGTTTTTATAGGGTTGTAAATGGACCAAATTTAGTTGGATATTGAAATTCTAGATCTGATCGACTTGCAAATCATTTGAGTCAAATGGAATCACGTTTGTCTCTTCATAACAAGGTTTAATCACGTCAATCATGCAATCAATACTATTAAAGTCCAAATTAGAGTTGATCATGTGATAAACAAATTTTATTTTTTAAATTTTTTAAAGAAATTATACTAATACCATTTAAAAATTTTAGGCCTTGTTAGTGTCTTTTCCACAAAATACTAAAAGAATAGTTGTAAGTAGAAAAACATTTTTAGAGACCATTAGGCTTTGCTTGTGCCAAGAGGAAAATGTCCCATGAATATTTTTCCGCTGACAAAAAATTTCTAACGTTTGTGTAATTTTTGGGGATGAGAACTTTTTTCTCTTTATTCTTATTGATTACTCTTGCCTTTTAAGGGCTGTTAAAAACGATAGGAAAATTAGTTTTCTATTACTTGGATATTAAACTATTATAGGAAAAATAAACCATTAAGCACTATACGTACTTTTTATGTTATTTCTTATTGTGGCACAAATGCAAGAAAACCAATCAAAGAGAAAAGCAAAGTTTTTTTTTTCGTTATTTTGTTTTTTTATGATGACAAAAAGGGTCCCTTAGTGTCCCATATTTTAACAAACCTCCTTTTCATATTTTTATCATTTAAAAAATAATAAAAAATTGTGTATTTTGATGTGAAGGTTGATCTAAGACGGCGGACGGCGGGGCATATTCGTTGGCCACTGGGGAGTGGGGAGTATCACTTTCTCTTCCGTCTATCAAAATATCCTATTATTTGTGTTACTTCCCAATCATCCACTTGCGCATCGCATCCTAAAAACCCTAAAAAAACCAGGGCAGCTTTATTCGCTCAGTCAAACTTGGCATCAATTATAATTCTAACTCCTTTAGAATTTAATATCTATCTGAAAGAATTACACTCCCTCTTCCTACCAAAAATTTCCGATTTCGGATCCAATCTCTTCCACCGCAATTACTCCAATTATGAAAGAATTCTAGCCCCACTTCCCGTCGAATTTTTAGAATTTGGGTCCGCGGCCACCTCCGAGATCTTATTCGGATCCTAATATTTCTTTTTGGCCTTTAATCGGATTGATACTCATCCTCAAAAAGGGATAAAACATAATCGGGTAAACATATCTGGATCGTCTTTATTATGGCAGTTTTATTTAACTTTAAATATCCTTCAGTTGGCACGTGAGAAGCTTTCACTCGACCCGAGAACTTATCGTTTTCTAGATGTTGAGTCGGCCTAGGAGAGTCCTCTCCTCGTGGAAGTTGAAAACCAGGGCGAGTGGCCGACTCGCTCTATATAATAATAAACCCTCATCCCTCGATTATAAATAGTCTTCCCATAGAGCTTTAGACTCCTCTTTCTCTCCCACCGCTTCCTCGCCCTTTTGTGTTGCTTCCGGCTTGAGGTGTTTGGGCGTCGGCCAGTCTCGGGGAGCTTTACAAACATGTTGCTCTACCAGGATCTCATTACAGGTATCCACTATTTTCTCTTTGTATTAGTCGGCTTTGGGCATCTGCTCTTCTTTTGATTTCCGTGGCCTGAGTTTAGATCTGTTTGTATGTGTCTTTGGGAGTTTTTTTGGATTGATCTTTGCTGGACTTTCACAAAGCTGTCCTTCTGTTATCTGCGGTGCTAGGGTTTTGACACCGAAACTCTCTGTTGTTTTAAGGCTGTTATGATTATGGTATCAGATCTGTAGGCCTTGTTTGAGTTCGGATCTAAAAGCGAGCTCTGTATTTCCGTGATTTATGCGCTAATTTTACTCTTTTATTGATTTCTGACTTGAGTCTTACTTGTTACGACCTGATAACTTTCTCTATGACTTTTGTGTTGTCATTTTTTTTAAATTCGTTCAGCTTTGAAGATTTAATCTTTGGAATTGTTGTGGCTGTCTTCAGGTTGTTTGCTTTGCTATTTCAGTCACTGCTTTTACTTCTCTGCATGCTTTTTTTTCTTCTAATTTTTCGTATGCAGATGAACTAGAGTTGGACATATCCAATCTAATCTTCTTCTTTAAATTGAACTTCATATAAGCTATTTAAGTTATGTATCGGCAGTCTGTCCCTGATCTCGGACATGTTCCTCCTTATTTTATCAAAATTAGCATTGACGTGCTTGTCCTTCACCGGTGCGGGGTTTTGTGGAATGACTGCAAGCAAACTTGATATTTGAATCTGGGACGTATATTCATTATCTATAAATTACTTCTGATGTCTAACCTTTCCCATCCCTCGTGCGATCAGAATTCATGCATTGCTGTTAATGTATTTTTTTTCCCGCACCAAGCATTCTGTTTTGCAGCAAATCCCCTCTCTAGTCTCTGTTATTTTTTAACGAATATTTCAAATTGAATTTTGTTGATGAATTTCAGGTGATGAGCTTCTCTCGGACTCATTCCCTTACAAGGAAATCGAGAATGGAATGCTATGGGAAGTTGAGGGGAAGGTCAGTACTCCGGGTATTTTTCTAAATTTGAAATATACTATTCCGACATCAGTTTCTAAGTTCTGGTTACTCTTCTCGTAGATGTAATTCAGTCTTTAATTGCGAATTATGATGTTCTTTTCTGCTTTGTGGGTGTCTTCTGATTAAATAAAATTGTTCTATAGTGGGTTGTCCAAGGAGCCGTAGATGTGGATATCGGTGCTAACCCTTCTGCGGAAGGTGCTGACGAAGACGAAGGCGTTGATGATCAGGTTCAAAAAGTTGTCGATATTGTTGATACATTCCGGCTTCAGGTATTTTTTACTTGAACCGTGTTTTCTTCCTATATAGTTTTAAACATTAATCGATTCTTCATCATGTATAATTGATTTATAGCTGAACTGCATCGAATGTCTTTCGTTACAGGAGCAACCTTCTTTTGACAAGAAGCAGTTTTTGACATTCATGAAGAGATATATCAAATTGCTGACGCCCAATTTGGAAGAGGAGAAACAAGAACTATTTAAAAAGAACATTGAGGGCGCAACTAAATATCTTCTTTCAAAGATCAAGGATCTCCAATTGTATGTGGTTTGCTCTTGCCGTTTCGAATGATTATATTATTAAATCTTTACAGGGACACCTCATGATGTCTAAATCTTTAATCGTGGATATTCCGTTCGTGTTAACATCTTGCTCAAAATATTATCTTTTTTCTCCTTGAGTGCAGGTGTCTTACCGTGTTGCTTTCCAAGTCTAACAATGGATTATGTTTGTCTTGCAGTTTCGTGGGAGAGAGCATGCATGATGATGGCAGCCTCGTCTTTGCTTACTACAAGGACGGTGCCGCTGACCCTACCTTTTTGTACTTGGCCCATGGATTGAAGGAGATAAAGTGCTAAGAAGTAAAATTTTGGCCTACCGAATGCCAGGGGTGTTGTAGTTTTAGTTGGCCGTAAAATTCTTGGTTGAAACATTCGAGAAAAACTTGTGAGTTATGATTTTCCGTTTATGTTTTTTAAATAAAGATATTTATTGGGTGTTTGGGTGACTAATACAATTATATAAAATGTACTTGTGGCAATTTCTTCGTGAGAAAGTGTAGTGTGTCGCTCAACCAATTCTGATCAGATGCATGGCCCATATTTTCAAGTGAGATAACTTTGGCTGGGAAATTTGTATGAAATGCTTAACGAACAACCAATAATTTATCGAGAAATTTTTGCGAATAAGAAATATCCATTGAGTGTTGTAGCAGAAGTTAAAAGTTAGGATTTTAGATTAATATAGAAGAGGAACTGATGTAAGAAGAACAGTTGGGATCGCCTACTTAGCATTTGTTTATTCGATTTACAAGTACAAGCAACCGGCGTTGTTATCCAAGTCTTGAAATACAGGAAGAGAAGTATTCTCTACGAGTATCAGTAGATAGATTTGATGCAGAATTGCATCTTATTACAAGGGCTACTCACTAGTTGAAACTCCTTGAATATGCAGCTCATAGGCACAGATGGATCAGTGCCTAATTTTGGGTATCTTCACTATCATCACAGAGCAGTGAGCATGGTGAGCACAGTAGTCGCTCACACTCCCCAAAACAGCCCTGCAAGTGATTGATTAGCTATGTTAATCCGATTGAGAAAATTTCTGGTTCTGACCGTTGTCTCTTCTGTAATCTATACCTTTTTATAGCTCCATAACCGTGACTTCCCACCACCAACATGGTGGCTTTATGCTTCTCCACTGCTTCGCACAGAACATTTCTGGGGTCCCCTTCTACGACTTCCACCACAACATCTGTCACCTGCACTTTCAGTCAGCAATAACAAAAAATGGATTTTGCAAACCAGTTTCAGTGAAAATGGAAGAGAAGGGTGTCTGTAGAATGGACATGCAAACGGAACAAATATTCTGCAGGAAATGTGAACGATATGCAATTACCGATTTACTTAGGCAGAGCTCCTTTGCCCTGTTCACTACCCTGGAAGCAATTTTCTTCAAATCCGCGTCAACAAACGGCAAGACTTCAATTCCTCCTGTATTAATCGAAATGAAAACAGTTAAAATCTTCATTCCTGTAGTCAAAGATCATATTGATAGATTCAGCATCAACATAGATATTCGAAATTCAAAAATACACCAGCATCAAGTATCTAATCGACCGACGAATACCTATCAGAGAAAAAAAAAAGACAAGAGGAGAAAAGCACTGTAAGTACCGACCTGGACCAGCGAGACCAACGACAGAAGATGGGGAGGGCTTTGCGTGAACTATGGTCAGCTTAAAAGGAGGTTTCGACTGATACGGAACGAAGAAACGATCAAGCGTCCATTCCAGGGCATAAAAGCTCTCCGAACTGTCATCGATTCCTACCACCGTGACCGAGTTCTCCATTTCTCTACCAGTACGCTACAAAAACAATCCTCCTACGATCAAGCAGTGTGTATCCGTCAGCACCTTTATACTAGGTTTCATATAGTATTGACGGGAAACAGAGCGTGGATTGTAAGCTTTGTGGATATGGAAAAAGAATCAGAGACGGAGCAATCCAAGTGGACGGCATCAGCTTCAAAGAGAAACCTGTGAGAAACTTCTGGATGGACGGTCGACTGTAGCGAATCAACTCCAGAGTCATGTTTGTGTTTTTTTTTGGTTGACTTGTTGGCTGTGAATTTGTGGTTGCTGGAAATATGACGTAACTCTTCAGGCAGAAAGAACTTTTGCTTCGACGGCAGCCGACGAGTTTTGGCAGCCTTCAACTCCAAATTAGTGGAAGAAGGAACAATCCGATTTTGTTACTCTTTTGTGATTTTTAGAAATCTACACGAAGTTAGCAGAATCATTTTTGAAGACGATCGTTTTGTCGTAATTTTAAATTTGTCTGTAGTTATGCAACCCCTATTGTAAGCCATGTATGGCTAAGTCTTTGCAATGTCTTAACATTGTATTTTGTCAAATATTTTGGTCCATAGGTTGAAGAAAATCTTCCCTGACTTGATTTCATGATGCTAAACATCAAAGTCGTATTTTGATAGCACATGAGATTTTGATCTATTTCCATAAAAAAAAAGGATAGAAAATCGTGTATGATATTAAATATTAAAGTTTACAATTCTGTCTTGGCATCTTTCTATGCTATAGATAATAGGCCTAAACACAGTATGAAACTCTAATTATATTTTTTGTAACCTAGTATAAAGGGTCATTACCTGAGATAATAATGCACAATGGCTAGAAAGATCAACAAAATAATGATCCAAGAAATCTCCAACTGTATGAAATCGCGTGAATGCAAAGAATCAAATCCCTTCTCCTGCCTGCTCAGACTAGTTTATCTAGATATCTCTATGTTGCTTGTATTGGATGGGAGATCCTCAACATCAAGGTAGTTCTTGCCAAGCTTCTCAAAAGGAAGTTGACTTGGCGGAACCGTATAGGCCAAGTGAAAATGCACAAGAAATTCCATAAATCTTTTTTCAAGTTTTCACTGGAAGCATCAACGACCCCGATATTATCTATTGGAGCTAAGGTATATGCATCCAAGCCAATGGAGTAATTACCATCCAGCCATATGAAGTATGCTTTTTTCTATATCTTCGCAATTGCAAAAATTTTGTTCAAAATTCTCCCCTCTTTTTATTAGAGGTTTCTTGTATATTTTACTAAGAACTTGAAAGGAGATATTTGGGAGTCATCAAATTGAAACAAATACGAATCACCTTGACCTACCTGCCAGTATGTATGGGAGAAACATGGCAACAAAATCTAAATATTTATGTTACCCCTAAACTTAAACTGGCTATATTAAAAATCTATCCATTCGAGAATACTATGTTAATTGACTGCATTTAGAAATATAATATTTATTTATTTAATAAATATAGTATTGATTTTAAAGATTACCCGTTTGAAGATTTATTATAACAATAGGAGACTTCCTCGCACCCGCTTCACCTTCTGTTTCACGGGCTTCTGAGGTGATTTCTTTCTTTCTTTCTTAAGGTATTTTTAGAAAAATATATTTTACTTTTATTTTATAATTTATTTAAAAATAAAAACATAGAAAAATATAATAATTAATATTTTATAATTTATTTCAATTTCCACCCATGGGATTTTTTTTAAAAAAAAACAGTAGATTTAAGTAGCGACAGGCATACGTGTTCCACAAACGTTGACCAAAAGAAAAATTAACTGCTATTTTAGCTTTAGATCTAATTAACAGCCGAGAATAAGTCAGGAGGGCTAAAGTGATCCAACGGCAGCGATCTCATGTAGGTGGTCGATGAGCAGGGGTTTAATTCGAGGGTTGAATCTTGCTTGATTCATTAGAAAGGGCACTTCACATCGTCCCACCATTGAGAAGTTATTCTGGGAAGGGAAGACTGGCCAAGGTGTCCCGGCTTTTCCAAGAGCGCAAGAACACGCTCTCAATACCTTGACCCATCACCACCTCCTCCCAGAAGCCCACAACTGCTCTTGTAAATCGGGTTCTGGGTGGTGGTGGTGGTAGTTCGAGGTGTTGAGCTCTCCGAATGCGTCGTACCTCCAAGGAGTTCCCTCTCTTCCCGTCATTTCTTTATCTTTTCTTCCCTTCAATCTCTGTTTTTACTTTTCTTACTTCTCTCCCTTCTTCCTTTTCTCTCCTTCTCGTTCGGGAATTTTTCTCTATAATCATCGTTTTCCTCTTAATGTGCTCGTCCACGGAGGCAACATGTCTTTAAAACCATTCTGTTCATGTGCATGTTGTCCTGCATTTTTAATCTCTTTTAGGGTGGTGGGGGGGGGGTTAGTGCACATGAGTCAAGACATGATCTTCAAGCGCATTATGCAGTTCATGTTCTGATGTCGTTTGGGGGCGCCAAAATTCATGTCATGTACATGAATATACATGAATCAAGAGTTCATGTCTCAAGCGTAACGAGCGAAAAGTGCTTTCCGCCCGATTTTGAGAATCATCCACTTGACTCTCTCGCGCGGGCTCTCTCTAGCTCGACCGTCTCTATTTTTTTTTCATTTCGCTCGTTTCGTTCCCGCACACAGACACTCTCGTTCTCGCAGCCCTCTGTCGTTTCCGTGAAGCTCGAGCTCTCTGCTCGCTCTCTCGTCTCCGCCGTCCCTCTCCGGTCTCCCTCTCTACTACCTCCGTCTCTCGCTGCGAGTGTCCTTCCGACATCCTTCTCCATCTCGAACTCGTTCTCCCTCTAAACCTCTCGCTCGTTTCTCCCTCTCTCTTATCCCTCTCGGCCTCCCTCTCTTCTCTTTGTCTCTTCTCCCTCTTTTCCCCCTTGCGGCATCTCACTCCCTTCTCCCTCTCACTTATATCTTTTCTCCCAAAATTCCCTCCGATTTCCTGCGATTTCCCCTAATTCAGTTTTGGTTTTCTTCGATATTGACATTGGGCTTCGATTTCTAAATTTCTACTTCAATTCAGCATCGATTTTCCCAGTTTGGCTTTGATTTCAGTCGTCGGCTTCGGTTTTCCCCAAATTTCAGAAGGTATGACTAAACCCTAATTTTTTTTCTGATTAAATGAGTTTTGTATTTGATTTAATTTTAGTTCCAGTGTCTAATTTGGGGTTATTTGTGCATAATTGTGGGATTTAGTGTTATGGATTAGGGTCTAAATTTTTTATTAGGGTTAGGGTTTAGTGTTTATATGGTTTGGTGCTTTGTATTTAGGGGTTAAGTTTTTAGGGTTAAGGATTTATGGTATTGTTAGGGTTTAGGTTCTGGAATTAGGGTTTAGGTTTTTTTTTCAATTTTTTTCAGCTAAGGTTTAATGGGTGATAGGGTTTAGGGTTTAGGGTTTGGGGCTTTTAGGGTTGTTAAGATCTAGGGTTTTTTGTTTAACTTCTGGAATTAGGGTTTGGGGTATAGGGTTTAGGAGGTTTTGGAGTTATGGGGTCTAGGGTTAGGGTTTAGGAGGTTTGGGGGGTATGGGGTCTAAGGTTAGGGTTTAGGAGGTTTTGGAGCTATGGGGTCTAGGGTTAGGGTTTAGGGTCTAGGGTTTTTAAGGTTCTCAATTATGGTTTACAGTGTTTAGTCCAATTCAAACAAGGTTGAGTCGCCTACATGGGCGTCCATTAGCCAACGAAACCCGACCCCCATCACTGACGAGGTACAGTTCGTAGTGACTGTGAAGTCATATGGGGCTCTACCAGGGGTGTTCGGTGAATTTGGACTTGATGTGTGTGTTTGTGTGTGTGTGTTTGCATTGTTTTGCATCTCCAATGGAAATAGTTGATTAGTTTTGGAATGTTTTAGAATGTTTTTTAAAAATTTTGAAGTGCTATGGAATGTTTTTGCCATGTGGTGAGGAGATTCGGGTGTTATAAATATCCACCACATGGTATTTTCTTATTTGTGGTTTTTGTTTCGTGACGGGTAATGGTTGTCTGATAAAGTTTTTTCCATGAGGACAATTTCGGATTTAGATTGAAAATGGCTGCAAGAAAACAACCAAGTGGTCGACCATATGACTTTTGGAGCTTTGAAGAAGACAACAAAATGCTCGATCTTTTAGTCGAGCAGGTATATATAGGGAACAAGTTGCCCAATGGTGTTTGGAAGCACGAGGTATATACGGAATGTGTTAGTAAGTTCAATGAAGACGCTGTCAATAAAAAAACTATTGAGCATCTTAAGAATCAAACAAGATCATGGAAGAAAACATACCAAACGGTAACGAGCTGTCTCAACACTAGTGGGTTCGGTTGGGATGCAACCACACAACGAGTTACTGCATGTCATTCTGTATGGCAAGACTACATTAACGTCAGTAAATCATGATATATTATAAAACAGTTTGTATTGTTTCGCATTACTAAAAATGATGTTTTATTCTTGTAGGAGCATAAAGAGGCTGAGAAGTATAGACAACAAGGTTGCCCCCTTTACGACAAATTGGCTATTGTAGTCGGAAACACAATAGTCGTAGGGAATGGTAGTACAACTCCTATAGATCTGTGTGATGAAATTATCCATGATCAGTCGGCTCCTATCCCGATGGATGAGCTCGACAATGTTGACATAGTTATGGGAACTCCACCGCAATTCAATAGTGGAAATGATTCGACAGCGGATCAATCTTGTGGAACTAAAGGGCCATCTTCATGTCATCGTAGAAAGATAAGCAAATTGCCCACTGAAGACAATAGACAATTAATTGATGTAGTTGGCCAGATCGCTGAAGCTATGAAATGTGTTATGGAGTATAAGGAACGCGATGTCGAAGAACCTTGGGTCAATGCCCTCATGAAAATTCCGGACCTGTCAGAGGCACTGAAGTATGACGCTCCTGAATGGATAAATACGCCAAGTAAGAAGACCGTGTTTTTAAAAATGACAGTGGCGGAGCGGGTTAAGTGGCTTAATTATTGTGCAAACAAGTAATTGTAATGCATTTTAAGTACAATATCTTTTTTGAGAAGATTGTTATGTATTAAAGACGATATTTGAATTATAACGTTGCTAGACTTATCAGTATGGTTAAGGTTTCTATTTTATATGTTTGTTGTCTTAATATATTATGTGGATAATATGGTGGATGAGTATTGATGTGAATATGATTATTGAGTTTGGATGAATAAGTTATGATTAAAGATTAGCTATTATTTTTGTTTATGACTATTTAGAAGTTTAAATTTGCAGATTCTCATGGATATTATGACAGAAGAAGATATGGATGTAATTATGATTGGATTGGCATGTATTATTGTCGTCATAGTAAAATACTATCTATGCCCTAGCAACAGAGGTGTACCACGTTCTTATGGGATGAATTGTCCGTTGTATTTGCAAAAGGCCTTAGACAAATCTCCTGTTAAATTTCGAAAAGTTTACAGGTTGAATCAAATTGTATTTCACAAATTGGCAACAATACTTAATACCAAAGGGTTTTTATCAGCGACAAAGACCATCTCAGTGGAAGAACAACTTGCCTATTTCCTCCTAACTGTTGGTCAACAACAAGCCTATAGTGTCACAGCAGAGATGTTTGATAGATCGAATTTGTCCATAAGTAAATATTTCAACAAGGTGTTGGATGTTATCCTCAAACTTCACTCTGATTATATCAAACAGCCTTCAGAACGCACACACTCGAGGATTTTAAACAATTCAAAGTTTTATCCATACTTCAAGGTAACATCACTTGCCCTCTATTTAGATTACTATACAAATTTAGTCAATACTAATGGCCCCGCTTATATAGTTAGGATTGTATTGGGGCTATTGATGGAACGCATATCAAAGCAAACATCCCGCTTGAAGAACAACCAAGGTTCTGGAACAGAAAGGGTTATCTCTCACAAAATGTGATGGCAGCATGTACTAGCTGGATGGGAGGGATCAACAGCTGATTCTTGTGTACTGAAGGACGCATTGACTCGCCGAAATAAACTATTTGTACCTGAAGGTAAATAATATATTTTATGCAGTAATATTTTATCTATTTTATCTTTAATTATTTAATGTAGAAAATATTTGGTATTGTAGGTAAATATTATCTAGTCGATGCTGGTTATGCAAATGTACGAGGATTTTTGGCTCCATATCGAGGAACTCAATATCATTTGCAAGAATTTGGAGATAATATTCCTAAGAATGAAAAAGAATTATTCAATCAAAGACACTCGTCTTTGCGGAATACTATTGAGAGAACTTTTGGTGCTTTAAAAGCTCGATTTCAAATATTGAAAGGCACTCCTCCATTTTCTTTTAAGGTGCAGACAAAAATTGTCATTGCTTGCTGCATATTGCACAATTATATGCGTACAGAGGATTACAATGATATATTTGATTTGGAAGATGATGATTCGGATGACGAGTTTGGTGGAGGAGGTGATGGGGTTCAATTATGTGCAACAGACGATACAGACAGCGATGATAGCGATGGTCTTGTGGAAGAGGATACCCAAGTAACAAGCTTTCGGAGGCAGCGTGCATTAGAATCCACAAGAGCATCACAATTTCGAGATGACATAGCGACTTGCATGTGGAATGATAACTGATGAGTGTATCTTTTATTGTATTTGAACATGTGTTGTTCTTATGTACTAAACTTGTAATTTGATGATTTTAATGCTAATCACGAACTGCTTATTACAATAAAACTCTATTACATTAGTAATAAAGTTGTATATTTATTTATATATTATATTTATTATATTTTATTACTATATTAAACTAGATATTTAAGTCTGATAAATAAAATATAGTTACAATATGTATTTGATCAATTGATTAATTTTAATTTTTTGGAAATATATTATCAATTAATACTACGCATATTTCGTTTTTAATAAAATAATTCTTTATTTACTCATTATATTTATTTTTTATTTATTGTATTATATTAGTGATTTAATAGTGGTAATATTACGTACAAATATATAGTGTATTAAAGTTATGATTAAATCAATTTTTCCTCTTAAAACATTCATTTTTAGGCTATATTATAATTAATCATGTGCGTATTTCATTGCCTCATGTAATTACTATATTAATGCACAATAACATATCTAATTCAATTAATAAATATATTAATATATTTAAATTATACATTAAATAAGTTACTCATGTAGTAATAATGATGGTTTTACCCAATTTGGGGTTCGAGGATTATGATGTAATTATAAGTGTACTGTATTCTCTTGTTTTTTATGTTTTTCTAATTAGTGTGCACTATTCACTGGAAACTGTTTTCCTGTACATGAAGGCGTCAACACTAACACTAAATTCTTACCTGATCTTCATGTTGGACATGACTTGATCTTCAAGAATCCACTTTGGGGCACTAACCCCCCCTTATTCTCTGTTTCTTTTCTTTTCTCTTGTTATTAGGCTAATTATTCTTCAAGCATGTTCCTCCAGGTGAATCCGTTTGCGGTCTCAGGTGAGAACCGGCCCACCAGTCACCATCGGCTACAAAACTCTCCAACACCAGTCACCATCGGCTACAAAACTCTCCAATCTCGACCGGCATACATGGAAACTGAATACAGATAGCAATATACAAACAAATATTCCAACACTCCCCACAGGGAAAACTAATGGACAAATTCACCGAAAAAACCCAAGACAAATTCGGTGGGAGCAGGATTCGAACTCGGGACCAACCTGCTCTGATACTATGTTGAAACCAGTGCACTAAAAGGCTCGAACCTTTTAGGAAAACAATCGCACGGATCATATACAAGGCCTAGTTTGGTTGATACAAACAAATATTCCAATACTCTCCCGCATGGGGAAAACCCGTGGACAAACTCATCGAAAAAACCCGGGACAAATTCACCAAAATACCTGGGAAAAATTCAGTGGGAGCGGGACTCGAACGCGGGACCAACTTGCTCTGATACTATGTTGACCCCAGTGCGCTAAAAGGCTCGAACCTTTAAGGAAAGCATCCGCACAGATCTTATACAAGGACTGGCCCGATCGATACAAACAAATATTCCAACACATTGTGTTCTTGTGCATGCATAACTTTTTGATTCTTCAACTTCGTTCTTCCCTTGTTTCATTTTTTTTTTCGGGCAAACTTTCCTTTGGGACTACAGTACAAGATATGAGAAAATAACTAGAACAAGGATTCATGACACAAATTATGTTCATGACTTTGTAAAAGTCCAAATTCTGTTGCAGTTAGGGGATCAAGAAAGTATCAGAACTGGGTTGGAGCCGAGAACAATCATGCCTTCCCAGTTTGTCAATCCATTGACTATGCATTGCTAATCTTGCCTTTCTAATATAGTTTTATTCATCTCCACCCAATACTATTGTATGGCATGCTATGAACTATGGAACTATGGTCTGTAGCAAACCATGTAAGGAATTTCACTTCTCTTTTCCTTGTCCTTTTTCCATTATTAATGGTAATAATAATGTATTTCCTGTTTTTGGGTAGTTATTCTGCCAGTTAAATTGATCTTACTTGACTATCAAAATCATTCTCGTTAGCAAAAAGTTTCAATGATATATTTTCATCAATTTTTGTAGGAAGAGGGATACAAGAAAGAGATCCATTAGTTGGTCATAGAATCATTACCACTCAGATTGGTGGTGAAGCTTTCTTGAAGGTGGACTAACCTGCCTTCATTATCAGTAGCACTTTCTATTCTGGTAAACATGCTTGATCAAGATGTAGTCATATAGAAGAGTTTCAGAAATGTGGGCACTTCTTTTATTTGTATGCATGCTCTTCTGCATCCATAACCATAATCAACGAAGGCTACAGACTGCAAAGAAAAATGCCCTTTATGCAGAGAAGTATCTACCAGCTACTTTTGTATTTTTTGGTTTTCACCAATGAAGTAATTGTCATTCCATTACAAGGAGATCTTTTTCATTAAAATACATGGCCTTATGGTTCAGAAAGGAGTTTATGAGGGAACTGATAGAGATCAAGATGATCAGGTTAAGAGAAGTTGAGATTGTCTCATCGAAAAATTATTCTTTTATCTCTTCTCTATATGGTATCTCACAATCCTCCTAATTATTCTAAACTATGCAGTTTTGGTTGTCTTTGTTTTCCGTGGCTTCGGCCATACTCTTCTCACAAACTCACTCCTTATTCCTCTCCATTTGTTTTCTTAGGGTATTCAACTACTCAAAGTGCATATCTATGTCTTGATCCTACTACATCTCGTCTTTATGCATCACGTCATGTTAAATTAGTTGAGTCTATTTTCCCCTTCACTTCTTTCTCATCATGACCGCCCCTCATCTGACACACTCTCCCAGTGGTGTTCCTCTGTGTCCCTCCCGGCTACTAGCACCTCATCTGCTGTTTCGATCCTTGCGCCCCTGACCTGCCCAGTTCATGATCCCAAGAAGAAAAAATTAATTTTCTAATAGAAAATTCTCCTACCAAGATGGGGTAAAAAACTGTATAGAAAATTTTTGAATAAGTATTTAACAGTTGATGCTGTAATACTTTTAGCATGAAACAATTTTCATTGCAATTTTGTGATTGACATTTTATTTGATTAAAATTTTATCGATAAGTATAATAATATATTAGATTGATTATAAATTTTTATTTATTTCCCTAGAAGAGGCAATAAAAGGTCCATTTAACTTTCCTAAGAAAATTTTAAAATATTTCTTGTAATTTTCTAATAAATCACTAATAGTAATAGGATTTTATTTAAAGGTTTTTTTTTGGAATATGTATCATAGGAAATATATTTCTAGTTTTTCCTAGAATATAAATTTTCATCTAGGGGCACTAAAGAGGCCATAATAAATTTATGGCCAGATTCAAAAATTACAAAACAAGCTAAACAACAATTGGAGTAAAAAAGATTAATATTAGTGTATTTTAATCCATTATTGAAATTCATTCTTGAACCTCACCTATCATTATGTTTTTTTAAATGTATGCATAATTTTATATATAATTTATTTGAAGCCAACCCTATGTGTGAGATCATAAACAAAGAAAAAAAAAACTCTTTGTCCCTTCCTCATGGCTCTTGAAGAAATTGAAAGATATGTTAGTAGAAATACGTTTGTAGAGACTATTAGTGGTTTTTTCAATAAATGTTGAAAAGACACTTTTAGTAGCAATATAGGGACAATTAGTGCCTCATGTTTTTTTAAAAAAAATTTAATTTTAAATTCTTGTTAAAAAATCATATAATTTTCTCAGTAAGATTTTCTTACCAAGATGGGCTAGAAGACCATATAGAAAAATTTTGAATAAGTATTTGACAGTTGTTGATATAATCCTTTTAGTATTAGGAAACTTTCATAGTAATTTTGTGTTTGACATTTTATTTGATTAAAAATTTATCGATAATTATAATAATATATTAGATTAATTATTAATTTTTATTTATTTCCTTAGAAAAATTTAAAATATTTCTTATAATTTTCTAGTAAGTCTCTAATAGTAATAGGATTTTATTTAAAGGATTTAAAGATTTTATTTGGTGATTGTAAATAGATAGTGATATTTTATTTTATTTTGTTGTGTTTGATTATTGTATGGAGTTTATTCCTAATGTTATGTATTGTATGGAGTGTTTAGACTATTTTATGGAATGTATGGAGTGTATAAACAATTTCATGGAGTGTTCATGGAAAATGTAGACAATTTTATGGAGTGTTTATGGAATGTATAGACAATTTTATGGAGTGTTTATGGAGTGTTTATGCAGGTATTATGTACATAGATTATGCTCAATTTTAAGTAGAGGTCATACCCAATCTTATACATGTAATATATATATATATATAGGTTATGCCCAATTTTATGTAGAGGTCATACCCAATTTTATGTAAAATATATGCATAATTTTATATACAATTTATTTTATATATACTTTTTGAAAAGTTTTAAATGTATGTTGAAGCTCGAATTTGGTTAAAATATTTGGGCTCGAGCTCGATAAAAATTTTAGGCTCGAAACAAGGTTTGACTCGAAGCTCGGCTCGAACTTGGTTAAAATATTTGGGCTCGAGCTCGATAACAATTTTAGGCTCGACACGAGGTTCGGCTCGAAGCTTGGCTCGAACATAGGTAGGTTCGGGCTCGGCTTAGCTCGATGCCACCCTTACCATTAGTCATCTTTTAAGTCAGCATGAGAGAGAATAGTTAAGGCAATAGGAATTTTATCGGATCGATAGTTTTGACTAAAACAATGACAGTGAACAGTTAAGGCAGTAGGAATTTTATCAGATCGATAGTTTTGACTAAAACAATGGCAGTGAACACTGAATAAGTGCATCTCCAACTCCCATGCATCACACATAATTTTTGCTATGCTATTACTCAAATAATATGCATAATGAATAATGTATTTTCCTGTATCAAAATAAAAAACCGACAAAGGAATTAAAAAAAAAAGAAAAGTAATGCAAAAAGGAATTAAATAAAATAATAAATTTCAGCTGCAATAAAAAAAAGTTAAATAAAGCAAAAAAATATTGATTCAATATAACAAATATTTTTAAATAATTAATATAAATAAGGTAAATAAATAAATAATATTAACGAATGGAATAGATAAAATATAATTAAGTAAAATTATATAATTAAAACTAAGCAAAAAAAGAAGTAACGTTTGATACAATAAATAATATAATCATGAATTTAAAAATTAATGTAAATAAAATAATGTATTTGATTAATATTCAAGAAAATGTTATGTAAATAATATGACTCATATATAATAATTAGATAAACTATTAAATTAATAGAATATAAAAAAATAATAATATAAAAATAAATTATCATGGAAAAGCAAAAAATATGGAAATGAAATACTAAAAAAGATAATACACCTGCCTTCCAATAAAAAAGAAACATAAGGCAAAAAATATGATACTATAAGTAATGTAAATAAAGTCAGATAAATAATTATTATTCATGAACTGAATTTATGTAATAACGTTATGTTATTATATAAAACAAAATAATAACTAATGGCATGAAAAATATAAATAATACAAAAATTAATATATGGGAACAAATATTTGTTGATTTTCAATACTCCATCAATTTAGCTCATGGAGAAAAATGGGAAAAAACCCATTGGGAGAAAACTGGAGAAAGAAGGGTTATAGAATTTGATTATTCTTTACCTTCCCCCTGAAGCTCTATTTATAGATTTATAAAATTATAATATTATAATAATACCCCTGAACTTAGGGTTTAGGGTTTTAACCCTAGAACTTTAACATAATTACATCAATGTCATCTCTATAAGATAACCTTTTATTTATCATCATGTCATCAATGTATGTGGGCCTATGTGCCTTATCCTTGATCTATGGGCCTTGAACCCATCTTCTATTCTCTTGGTTGCATGGGTCTTCCTTGGTCATGTGGGTTTGGGCCTTGTCTTCCAACATTAAATAAGAAAATAATTATTATATACTGAAGATGATGAAGGCAATGAAGAAGAGATAAGAGTCGTAATGAAAAGGAGAAGAGAGGAGTAGCATAGAAACAATGAGAAAAAATAAAAGAACAACGAAGAGCAAAAAAGAGAAGAGAAGCAATCATCCGAGTAGAAACAAACAAAAAAAAAAAACAATAAAGAGAAGAGAAGAGAAGCAATTGTTCCATTTTTCTTCTCCGAAAAAATATAAGAAACAAACTAAAAAAGAAATATGACGGTCGACAGAGCAAGAGAGAAAATAAAACACTCTAAATCCTGAGTTATTCGCCTTTTGGAAACTCTTTCAATTCCGAATTCCTCCGTAAAATCTCTTAAATATCAACTATGGTGTCTACTCCGGTTTACCAACAATGAAGATATTTCTTTTCTCAATTTCAATTTTCATAGAGGGATGGGGTTGAGTGAGGAGACACTACCTTCTTAGCAAACTGTTGTCCCATATTCCCTTCGTAAATGGTAAACATGTAAAATTAACACTATTTGGAAATATGAACACTTCATTTATGGCTTATACCGTAGCATCAAGCTTAGGGATGTAAAGGTTATAAAAATAACAATGTAAGTTATTTTTTGAATGTAAATTTTGAATATAAACTACTCGTGTTGTATATCGTTTTATCCAATTATTTATATCTTAATTTGTTTATTACCTATTTACCTAATGTTAAAATCAGTAGTTGTGTCAACAAATGGAATTATAGCAAAAAAATAAAATAAATTAAACTCTATATAAACATAAAAGTTGTAAAAAAATCATATAAATCATGTATATATATACATATATATATATATATATATATATATATATATATATATATATATATATATATATATATAAACCTAGAACAAAAATAATTAAAAAATATTACAAAACCCTTTATAAAAGTCACTAGAATGTAAAATATCTCACATATACATAATAAAAAATAATTGAATTGCCATTATAGATAAATGGGTAATCAGATATAGAATAACCCCTACCTGTAATTATTTTTTTTATAAACTGTCAATACCTAATCGGGTAAGATTATCCAACACCTAATTGAGTAATTTTTAGTTAATTTTTATTCTATTTAATAAATTAAAAATTAAAAATCTGGTAAATAGGTAAAGTTAACATCCCTAACCAAGAGAAATATCTCAAGTTACATCTAGTGAGAAAGATTGTCAACAAGGATGCTCCAACTTTTATGGGTTTCATCAATGGTAGTGATTAATAGAAAAATTCAAGTGATTCAAACAAATAATCACATAAATTTAAGGGTATGTTTGGAACTCACAGAAAAGATAAGAAAAGAAAAATGGCGGGAAAGGTCTTTACTATTGTTTGGCAACAAAGAATTATTGAGAGAACAAAATTTTAGAGTATTACTATTTTTTTATTTTTCACTTGTATCCAAATAAGAGAAACTGCATTTCTCTTCCATTTTTTTCTCATTTTCCACAGGCATCTGAACAAGAAAAAAAAAATTTCTCTTTTCCGGTCCCAAACAAAGCCTTAGGGGATGATTATAAAGAAGCAAATCGATAGATAAAACAAATTCTTGTTGACAAATTTTTCTCTTCAAAAACATGAAGTTTGCAATAGTGACTAGAGTGGAATTTTATTGGAAAGTTAATTTTTTTATGGTGTTAGAGCTGAGACGAGGAGTAAAAATGGAAGACTTCTATAGAATAAATAAACTGAACTCTAATGAATAAATATCCCATCCGTTAGAAGAAAAACAAAAACTTCACTAGCTGTCACTTAACATTTATCCCGCCCACTAACTAAAAAAATCAAGTTTCCTTATGCGAGGGGCATTAAAGTCATTTCACACGTGGATGAGCAAACCCTGGTTTATAGTTTAACTAACAAAACTTATCATGTACTTTGTGAAGAATGTCAATTATTTCACTATATTTATGTCCCTGTTTTAGACAGATGATAGTCAGATATATATGATATAATTTTTGAAGAACCCTTGTCACCCTCTCCAAATCTTATCAAGAACATAATCCGGAGCAGTGGCTTT
This sequence comes from Aristolochia californica, assembly GCF_029961685.1. NCBI lineage: Eukaryota > Viridiplantae > Streptophyta > Magnoliopsida > Piperales > Aristolochiaceae > Aristolochia > Aristolochia californica. The sequence goes on along the minus strand of NW_027181881.1, from coordinate 51,131,356 downwards.
TTCGTCCGCTAGTACCAACAAAATGGCTTTGAGCCATTCTTTTTTTCTTTTTCTTTTTCTGTGGAGACAACCATTGGCAGTATTGGAAGGAAATCAGTAGCTTCTCCCTTTATATATTGTAATTGGTTGTCCTTCATATAAAGCTCAGATATAAAGATACCAGAACTCAGTCCTTCTCCATCATCAACTTCTTTTTTCTGCTTGTCACTCAATCATGTTAATGTGCTTCAGCAGAACCAAATACTAAAAAATCTGAAGAACTCGGTTAGAACACCTATTAAGCTTGAATGTTCAGCTCTCCCTTGGCTCTTTTTTACCCTGAAATCTGATCTAACCCACTTCTGCTGCCGACGAAGACTCTCAAGAAGGGGACTCAACAAGCAATTTCCCCTGTAATACCGAAAGAGAAATCTATTTACCCTGAAATTTTCAGCTTATTGCTTTAACCAATGGTCAAGACATCAATGTTTGGGATTCTCACGCTTATCAACAGATCAATATTCCATGAACAGGAATCGCCAACAATGTCGCACCAATTGAGGAACCAGTTGTGTCTCTCTGCCTAATGTTTCAAGCACTTGTCGATCAGTCCAGTATCGAAATGACAAGTTGTGTTGGGGAATCGGCTGGAGTCCATAAAGGGGCAGAAACAGCTGTCGCCACTTGCATCTGATTTGGGACTGTAACCCCTACGTGTCTTCTCCGGTTCCAGACAATCAAATCCACCGTCTCAGGCTTGAGATTCTTCCTGAATGCAGCAAAAGACAGGAACAGTTTCCGACGATAAACCACATTACTTTGATCAATTCATTCCGTGTAGAATTTGCATACATTCATCACTCGACTCGTCTTGGAGGATTGCTTCACAGAGAGTCACAACTAAGGAAGAAGAAACTGCAGATCAGGCATGAAGCACTGAAGCAACGGAAAGTGATGAACAGGGGGGAGGTTCTTGCCCAAATTCCAGCTAAGTGGAGTCCATTTTCTGGACATCTACAGAAACAAAACAAATCATGGGCGATTCGCACCTCACATACCCATCAAGGAAACACCTCCGAACTTGTACAAAGAGGCAGAAAAGGTGAAAAGAGGTAGCAGTTGGAGATTAAAGGAGACAAGGAACATCCCTTTAGTCCTTCTCAAGTTCATATTCAGATCCACCATGAAAGACAAGGTTCACAAAAGCATATTGTAAATCATTTAAAAATTGAAACAGAGGAGCAAGCAAGGATTAAAAAAAACTTCTGAAATATGCTTACAAACTTCCAAACACTTAAATATATATAAATCAGAATCTGAGAAGATTCGCAAACCACAATAACCTAGGCGTACATTGGCCTGTCGGTCCATGCTCCAGAGACGTGGCCATTCTCACAAACATAAGCTCGAACGACAGGCTCGCCGTCATCGTGGAACCCAAAAACCCGTCTCAAGCAGAAGGCCGAATGCAGATCGTAAGTCTTCTTGCAGGAACAAAATGCACATTCTAGAGCAATCTGACTCCGGTTCCCATCGTTAATGGTTCTCCAGACCCTGGAGCTCTTAAAATTTTTGAAAACACCTCGGAAAAGCATGTAATCGCGCTTTTGTTCGGTATGAATACAACCAGGCCAATCACAAATGTATAAGCAGTCTCCTCTGAATCGACTGGCTAGAAGCTTATTCCCTTGTTCCCGACTCAAGTTCCAGATGCCCTTTGCCAGATGTGAACCGACATGCTCGCAGTTCTGTCTTCTTCTCTTAAAGCCCGGAAGATCATTGCCCACAGGTACGACCTGTCTCTGGGGAGCATCAGTTGTGGTGGAGGCGGTGGTGTTGATAGGATATCGGTGTTCCGTCTCCGAGGAGTCGTAAACCATGTCGAAATAGAGGTCATCGAAAAGGGACCAGGAAATATCAGACGGAGGTTGAGCCGGCCTTTCCACAACCGATGATGAGGGAACCGGCCGGAGATCCATGGAATAGTTATGATCAGGGCCAATCGCACGTTCGAGTCCGAAGTCAGAGCTTTCCAACAAGACACCGGCGTGGAGAAGGCCAGGGCAGCAGACGGAAAGCTTGTGGAGAGAAGCCCACCATTGCGTTGGAGCAGCGAGAGTATTGGCATAGGACCCACGACCAAAAGAAGAAGAAAGAAGTTCCGAGACAACGGAGGGGATAGACTGGGAACATTTGACCTGATAGCAAACAGTGCGGATCAGAGAGGAAAATTTGGTGCAGACGCAGGCGAGACATGCCCAGTGGCGAGGATCTTCCTGGAGTTTGAAGAGGATGGCGAGGAGAATATCGTCAGATAGATGGAAAAAGTGCGTTTGAGACATTCGCAGAACGGCGCTGATTTCCCGTCTTCCTTTCCAACAGAGTCCAGTGAAGGAGATGACGGGGGGCTTTTCTAAAATCGGATCTGTTGGCCGCAAGGTATAATCCTCTATACCAAAGGATCGTTATATTCTGACGAAGGAAACAGAAGCGTTTGCTCTATTCCCCGATCTTCTGCGGCCTCAGCGTCCGCTTGCATACGCCAGAAAACTCGCTCCCAGTCGTGTAATCGCTCCACAATCAATCCTTCTCCCTCGAAAGATTTGAAAAGAAGCCCCCCACAAGCTTAAGGATAGCAACGAAAATTAGGGGAAGTTTTTTCCTGGGGATGGAGATTCCGCACGCAGCTTCTGTTGCGGTGCTTCCTCAGAGTGGGAACAGAAAAGGAAAAAGATGAGGGAGACAAATCTGCAGAAGCAGACCCTCTCTTTCAGAGAAGGGTTTCTGTGGCTGTCATTGCTCGAGGGGGAATCAGTGACGCGTTGAGCGGAGACGTCTATTTTGACTCTCTTTCCTCATCTTTGACAGCGCCACCGTAATTCCGAAGGAGCGGACAGAAACTCCTAACAGCCCTTGGTTGCAGAACAGACCCCTACTGGTGTGGGTCTTATGGCCGTCATAGCTCCGTCAGATTTTTAGTTTTTCCTTCGAATTACCAACCGGAAGATGATCGACACTAGCTTTACCCACTTCAACGGGATGAACCAAGAACAACAAATCTAAGCCATTTCAAGCTACTTCCAGAGCAACGCAAATTCGAGAGATGTAAATTTTCTCAACAAGCATCAAGCTACTTCCATAATGAAGGCCGATTACTAGAGGCTAAGTTCTTTTATAAGTGGTTTCGATCAATCTTTGGATATTGCAGCTAATATGCAGTTTCATGATTTCTCTGTAATGGTTGTTTACTAGCAGGAAGGTGTTCGTAGATATATGCCATTTCATGAATTCCTATAGTTGTCTTGCATCTTTCCATGTCCTTGGGGTTTCAGCAAATAAATCCCAAATCCCTCGTGATTTTTTATTTTTGTTTAAGATCAATTCAACGCTTCTTTGTGTAGACTTTTACGAGATCAAACTTATCCAACTATCAGAAACATATTTGTAGTTGTGATAGACAGTTACTTTTGTATGGTCTTGATTTTAGAGCTCAATTGGGACAATTACTGAGAGCATTAACTTTTGGTCAATTCTTGCAAAACATTAATATTGTGCAAAAAATTTACACTGTTGCTGCTAGTTCAATCTTCATATAAGAATAAGCTAAGAAAGGAGGTGAATCCTTATTCTTAATAATTATGTATTTTTTGTTCATCATTTGTTATATGAGTATAATTCATTGTATTGTCTACGTATTTGTCACTTTTGTTATAATCCCCCATTTTAACTCTACATGAGTTTTATTATTTTGAATAAATAAAAAAAGGTATTTTACAATTACGATTTTGTTAGTTTCCATACTTCCAATTAGGGGTGGCACTGAGCTAAATCAGCTTGTAAGCCGCTTGAACTCGGCTCCCAAAAAGTTCGACTTAAATCAGTTTTCACTTGAGTTCGACTTAAGTTCAAACTTGGAATAAGACACATTAACTATAACAAATTGTTGTCAACTCATGAGTTTACTCATTAGCCTATATTTTACAAAAATGCCCTTTTTACACTAATTGCTCTTTCAATTTCTTCTGTGGTTGGTTAAAAATTATTTTTATTTACCTCAAACCTCAAAAGATGATCGCCGTTTAACCCTTTCGGCTTCTCCTCAACATCCAATGTTACTGTTTGCCAATAGGATAAATGTTATTGCTAGATAAATTTACTCTTTCTATTAGGTCTATTAAGTTGATCATTATACAATAGTATGCTCTATTCCAAAGTCTTGGACTCCTCTACAATAACGTGTAATTTAATAGTACAAAACTCATCACCAGCTTCTCTTTGTTCATTTTTCTATTTTTATAACGTTAAATGTATTTTAAGTTTGAACCTAACTCAAGCTTGAATTCACTTAAAATTTTCAAACTCAAGTTAGAGCTCAACTTAAGTTGAACTTAATCTTGAAGTCATAAAATTAAGCAAAACTCAAATCCGCATAGGTTTGAGTTTGACTTCACTCGATACTACCCCTATTACTAATATGCTCAATTAAATATTTTTAATAGATTTTAACACAAACAAAAATTATTGAATCATTATATTTAGTTTTTTTCTTTATTTAAAAAAAACAAAAACAAAAACCTTCTTCTCCTTTGCCATGCAACCCTACGAGGAATCCCTTTGACCAACAAGAGGAGGGGAGGTTCCTATCCACCAGAAGGGGCAAACACCACCCCATTCCATCAACCAAGAGAAGGAAGAGGTACTAGGGCTAATTTGGCTAATTTGGACCTGGTTGACCTAAACTTAAACACTTTATCTGGTTCTATGACATGGGGTATTTGTCAAAAGGCTCAGAATAACTTATTGCTCTGTTTTTTCTCAACAATCTTTTCACTGGATCTAAGTCGGCATCTCTAAATTTGAGCCGCAACGACCTGAGCTGTCAAATCCTAGCCTGGGTTCCGATCGCAGCTTCGCGATCGGTAATGTTACTGAATATCCTTGAGAGAGACCGGATGTTCTTTCAAACGCTCAAAACCCTTGAAAACTAATTCTTAGCAATTGTTGAACTGGATGTCATTGTCAACCAATTGTACTCATTTAAAACTGGATTTCATTGTCGACCAATCATCACCTTGGACAGATACCATCATGGACCCCGCCGAGTAGTTCCACAACACTGATATTGGGATACGACTCGTTTTCTGACACGACTCCAGAAAAGCGTGAGTCGGTAATTGGTTGAATCTCAAAAGCAATCCACTTGAATGCAACTATGGCATTGACCCTCAGGACTACAGAAAGCTTCATCTCCTCCCATCTTGGCGAGGTCGCCAGCACCACCTCCAACGAGGGGAGGAGCTACCCTTCTCCCTAGTTCAAAATTTAACTGTATAAAAAATATCATCCAAACCGATTGCATTTAAAAATACACGAGGCAAAATTAAAAAATTTATAAAAAATAACAAAAAACACTTGCAAGAGAGGGCAGCAGCCACAACGACATTTAAGATCCACCCCCAAAGTAGCCAGCCACAAAAATGTCATCATCCGCAATTAAAAATAAAATTCACTTAGTCTAAACACTCACGAATTACAGTACGCTTTATCTGCAGTACAAGGCATTCCATAAAATTACTATTCGAGTACAGTGATGCTTAGATCATGTCCACATGAAAAATCAAGGGCGGGGGTACTGTAACTGCTCCGGAATAGTTGATTGACCATAATCTGGCTTCATCTGTCAAAAATGAAACCAATTTAGTTAGAGCAAAATTTCTTCATTGTGGTGAAGGTATATTAGGTTTGTAAAAACCTACCCAATTGAACAAAAGCACTCAGATTTCCAAATATAACATATATATATATAACATACTTGAGAGCAATGAAGCTTAATGAATCTGAAGACTCTGTCTGACTTTTTAATTTAAAGATATTTCACTGCTATTATTGTTGACTAAGATTTCCTTTTTTACCATTAATGAGACTTGAACTCAATACCTCACAAAAAGAAACACCTCCGGCGACCATTGAGCCAAAGTCCTGAAGTCACAACTAAGATGTTTTATTGTTTTACGGTGACAAAAATAAGAGGACGAAGCAGAAATGATACCAAGATAAGCTTTTGCTCCTACTCCTGCTTCGACTGCTGCTACCACTCCTGGGGCTTCGCTTCTTCGGACTCTTACTCACAAGTTTGCTCCGTGGTGGCTATAAAATTATAATTTCAGTGCCAGAGACAGACAGATAGATAAATATGTAGATATATAAATAGAGAGAGAGATGTTAAAGAGATATATAAATAGAGAGAGATGTTAAAGATCTATAGGACATCCACTTACAGAGCGCGACACAGATTTGGATCTTGAACGAGATCTGCAAAAGTTCCAGAAATAACTCAAATTCAATATCCACATGCTTTGATTTTTAACACCCTGATCCAAAAGCCTCGACGCCTCTTCCACGTCAGAGTAAACCATATTCAGAAAGCAAAGGCCATCCGGCTATCATTATTCAGCAAATACAAAGATAAAATAAACCGTTAAAATGATTAATAACACTTTCGCTTTTATGCATTTGGATTTCACACGTAAGGATCATAGGTACTGCCAAGGCTCTCATTTGTGAGATGAAGAGATCATTAAAAAAAGACAAAGACATAGTTAAACCTAGTCTCTAGTTATAATAGAGATGGAAGAGATTTTTTCCAATTGTACCATCAAAATCCACATCCAGGATCCAGAGCGCGACAAATATTGAGGGTGACGATGACAGTAGAAACTGATGGTTTTGTTCCTACTAGCAATCCAGCTTTACCAACGCATCCCATGCTCCTTCCCATTCAGCAGCATTGGGCTGCCACTATATGCCATAATGTATAAAAATCAATATACACTTGGGTGGTTTTTCCAAAGCTGCTCATTTATGAAACAGCATACCTCTAATACAAACAGAGGATCCATGCATTTGGCACCAAAGCCAACCAACATCCTAACATCCAATCCAAATCGCCGCATAATTCCTTATCTAAAAAACAAACAAGGCAAGATTCATAAACATGAAATGATGATAATAGGGCATTTGTTTTTCATTTACTTTCCCTTTTAATCTTCATCTACCTCTGAAATTTGACATCTCAAATGTTTAATGAAGAAAAGACATGTATAGGACTCATTAGGGTTGCCTATACCTGTATGTTCAGTGACCTACTATAATAACATAAAGCATCCTAACAACATAAGTCATTTAAATTTGGATTATCCAGGATATTTTTCTTTTTGAAGAGCAAGTATCATCCAGGATTGTACTTAAAAAATTAAGGAAAACAATTACGAGCTAAATGAAAACAATATAAAAAGCCACACACCACATTAGCTTATCATACTACACCTCAAAAGGAGGTGAATCCAATGCCTGTCTCATCAACCATGTTGGACTAAAAAACCCCTAGTTTCAAGCAAATCAAACACTTTCAAAACCATCAATCACTCAAATATTTACACCTTTTTGGGACTTATACAGCTAAAATTTACATCTTTCAATTTTTAATGCAAGCAACCACTACAATTATTCAACCCACACATTGCATCCTCTAAAGATTCTACTTCCACTAGCCGCCCGCTACCTTTCATTAGAGCTATGCCCTGCATCAAGTACCCTGCCTAACTGATGGTGAACTATTGCCAATTACCTAAAATAGCCCACACACTAGCATAGTTTCAAGATTATTTACATTATAATGCACAACCAAATTTAAGAAAATATACCACTAATATCACCTACACATCTTTTCTGCAGTTGAAAAAAAAAAAAAGAGCAACCCACAGAATAATAACACACAAGAGTAAAACAAGGTGAAGAATGGCAAACCTTGACACAACATGTGGCTTTGATCCTGAACGCGAGGGTGAAGACACGGACCTAGATCGTGATCTAGACATAGAACGCTTCACAGATTTAACCTTTGGAGATTTGCTGCACCGTGATTCAATTCAGTAGCAAATACATTTAAAACACCATTTAAAACCTAAGAAAAGTCACAAACTCCAAACCTTTTGCTCCTGCTCCGGCTATAGCTGCGACTACGACTAGGACTCCTGCTTTTTGAAAAGGATTTGCTATGGCTACGACTCCTAGATTGGCTACGGCTTCGGCTCCTCTTTGAATCATACTCCTTCACACGGATGTACGCGCGGGTAAACGCGTTCCGGAATTCAGAGTCATCAAGTTTTCTTATCTACCAAAAAGGATGAAAAAAAGGATAGAAAACAAAGAATATGTAAATACACATGGAGAAGATCGCAAGCAAAAAACATGCAAAAAATTAAGAATATAAACCTACCGCATATTTCATGTCGTCATAGTTTGTGTAATCCACAATTCCAGTGGTACCTGCACAAAAAGCCAAGAGAAGCTACCAAATCACAAAAGCACATAATAAAGTACAAACAAAGTCACTGCACCAAAAAAGACTGTATTTCTCAGTTGTAGAGTAAGAAGAAGATGCTGGAAAATAATATGAACTAAAGACTGAAAAAAATAACCAAAATCAGACAAAACAAACAACAATGCAACTATTTTTTTTCCTAATCAAATAAAACAAAAAATAAAAACAGAAAAAAATTCCATGATGAAGGACCAATAAAACAACATCGCAGTGCATACTGATGTCAGATACTGACACATGAACATGAACCACATAAATATAAACCAAAATCAGGACAAAGCTAGAATTAAGCCACATCAACAAAAACCCATGAAAAATAAGTGGAAGGAGTAGGGATGGTAATGTAGATGGAACTAGAATCCTTACTGTGTTGAGCTCTCAAATGGTCTAAAGGCTACATGTTTGTTGGAATCCCTGCTTAATCCTTCAAATATACCCCAAATGAACTCAAAAAAATGCTCAGAAAATGATCCAAATTCAAGGTATAAAGAACTTAAATCCATCCAAAAGAGCTCATGTGGGCCCCACTACAAAATTAGGGCACACCCACCTCATGTCAAGCAATAATGTCACATACTATCTTAGGTATCATAACAAGACACTTAAGTGAGTTTACAATATAAGGACAATAATGTGCCGAAGTACAAAAAAGCTTATAACTCAGTCAATCACATCAAAATTCAATGAGACTTTAACATAAATACATGACAAGTAATTTGACTTACTGGAAACATATGATATTAGTATGAGATAGTGAAATGACCAAAAAAACCCTATACCAATATTCTAAGAGTGAGAATTTCGTTTTTATTATGACAGGTATCATGAATTTTAACATCTCATCTCTTAAACTCTTTTAACTTGGCCTCGTCTCTTTCTAGCAATCAGCCATGTGTCATATCTTGTATAAGACCGTGGTCCTCCAACTCATGTTTACATTTTCCAATTTATCATGTTTTCAAATCAAGTTCACTGAAAGAAAATCTGAAGAAGAAGATGAAGAGGTGCCTGACAAAAAAAAAACACTCATAAATTGACATAAAGGAAACAGCTAAATGGAATAGGTGAACCATAACCAGGACGAGTTACAAAATACTCATTACAAATTGTGATGTTATCCACTCGCTAAGAAGATCTAAAAAATTGTGTGACAGAACACTAAATGAGACAATCAATATGCTTTCTACCAGGTTGCCTAATTAAGTAGACTTAAAGAGAAAACACAAACAAACAAGCAGTTGCATTCAACTCACCACCATTCTCACGGAAAACATTCGCCATATTAAGTACGCTTAAAGAGAAAAAACACTAAAAAACAAACAGTTGCATTCAACTCACCACCATTCTCACGAAAAACTTGAGAGAAGCAAACATCCCCTGCCCGACGCATGTGATCCTAGCAGTAGCATTACAAGACTCATCAGATTTAACTTAAAATTAAAGAAAAAAAAAGATTATTTGGATGACAACAAATAAAACCTTCAATACCAAAGATACCTTCAAGTCTTGCCAAGAAGCAGAAGAAGGCAAGCCAGAGACCAGCACTGCATCACAGAGTGATGTTAGAATCAATTTGGGAGTAAAGTAAGGAAATCACAATGGAGGTGGAATTGAGCAAATCCAAAAGAAGACATTTTACAAAATCACATACCACGATATTCAGAACGCCTAGACACTCCACCACGACCACCTCCACTAGCACTGTGATTGTTGTGGCGATCATATGAAGAAGAGCCCCGACCACCATGCGCTAGTTCCACCTGAGCAGAAGGTTCTTCAACACACCAAACAAAAAAAGGCAACCATCAATGTAAAATAATAGAAACTACAAAAAACCTACCCGCAGCCTATGTCCATCAAAATTATAGCCATCACGACCACGAATCGCATCCTCAGCATCACGAGCCTCTTCAAACTGCAATAAAATACATAAATATTGTAAGAAAATAGATGATCCAGAATGTCCAACACACATTGTTGACAAGTAAATGTGCCCCTACCTCAATAAAAGCATAACCAGGAGGTCTAGGAGGAATCTTCAGATCAATGTCGACAATACGCCCATACTATGCAAGGAGCAACAACATCAGAAAAACATTACACACAACATTTAGTGCCATAAACTTCTTCCAATGGTATGCTATAAGTAAAGGAATAAAAGATAACTCCCTTCAACAGATTAAAAGCCATAACTTTTTTTAATTCAAAGACTAGAAAAATTATGCTGCACATAGCATGAAGAAATTTGTTGAAATACTTGAATCGAAAATTGCAAGAATATTTACAATGTACTGAAAGGCAAAGGTCCATCACTTTTAAACATTGGCTGTACTAAAGCTCAATAATTTAAAACACCTACAAATAGAACAGGTATCCTGAGGCACAATAGTCTAATTTGAATCTCTTCAAACGAAAACCATTTTAAATAAAAATTGGAAACTTCTATATAGGATATATCCATACCTTCCACCATTCAGTCTAAAATAATCATTCTTTCCGCATAAATTTAATTTAATAGTCACAAATTACATCTAAAAAACTATTCAACCAAGTTCGTCTCTCGTAGTGATTCCAGCTATTCCAAAATATTTATGCATTTTTATGTTAAATTTGCATTTCATACTATCCAAAAGCCATAAAGATTCATCAGTGAAACAAAAAATCAAAAACCAACTTTTTCTTTCTTGACAGCGATAAGAAAAAAATATGACTAAGCAACTCCAGATGGAAAAGGTGCATATCAGAAAACACACAAAGAACATACCAAGAAAAAGAAGACACCTCAGATTTCTGAAAATTTAATCAGCAGTGAGGTATCTCTACGACAAGATGTTGATAGGAGGAAGATAGCCACACGCGCAATAGATAACCAACACTGTGTAGATGATAAAAATCTCAACAAGATACATAGAAAAGTGGCTGAGCTGGGGGAACCATCTCCTCTCTCAAACTCAACAGAAGACAATTGCCAAATGCCCCTCCACCAATAAAAGCTCAGCTCTAAGACTCTGAAGAAGGATTCTTATCCCTACTTCCAGTAAGTCAAAATAAACAAAAAAGGAGCAGAGCAAAAAAATGGCACTATTTAAAAGGGGTGTCAATTCTAGAGTAGATGCAGCTAATTGTTAACCCCTGATTATCCTTAATGATAAAGGCCAGTGACTGTGTTTTAGAAACTTGCAGACCAAGAAAAACACATAGTACATGGCTTTGTCAATAACCCCAACAATGAACAATTACATTGCCTAAAGGTTTTCTTTCCAAAAACTCAAAAAGAGCCACAATCTTTGATAGTTCGAACTTTCTACCCAACCTTTCCCGATAAATTTACTGATAATTGATCAAGCAACCAGAGAAAGTGGAATAGTGAAACAAACTGAAGACCAATGAAATAAACCACAGATGAGCCATATATTTCTCCACCTGATTAAAGAGCCTATAAAATCGACTTTGAGTATGAATTTCTGTCTTGAGAGAGCAAGCAACTACTAGCCTCTAAAGCTTCCTCTTCGAAGAGAACATGCCTCAAATTATATTCCAAAATAGAAAACCAATCTCCTATTTTGGTGGTTAACCACATTCTAACCACAATTTGAGGTTCCCACGCAATCATGCAAATTGGGGTCAAATTTGCGAAAACCACTCTCCCACCCATCACTCTGTACAGAAAATTGGTAGTGTATCCACTAAAGATGTGAAAATTGGTAGTGTATCCACTAATCATGAGGAAGCCAAAGATGTTCGTCGTATATATTTATAATCTAGTAACAACTAGCTTCTTCCATTGCACCCATTTCATCAATGAAAAATCTCCACAATTTTTTTTTTGATAAACATGACATGTATTTAATTTTATAATGTTTTTTTTATATATACAACTTTCCAATTAATTATGAGATATTTAATTTTGACTCAGAGCCTAACCACAGAAACCACTTCAGTAGAACCTCACTTCAATTAGCAACAGTAGCCCAGGTATGTCAAAAGTGAATGCAGGATTTGGAACACCTGCCCAAGCGAAGTGAAAGATCAATGTACAGTAGCCCAGGTATGTCAAAAGTGAATGCAGGATTTGGAACACCTGCCCAAGCAAAGTGAAAGATCCATTGATCTTTCACTGATAAGTGAAAATTTTCATTCATAATGGTCAACCTTTGAGCAAGTTTGGTTTTTTTCTTTTAATTGAGGAAGGAGTTTTTTTCCTCCAAAGGTAACAAAAGAAAAGTTAGTTACTTGGAATCCCCTCCACCAGACCAAGGCTATATTCTTTTTCTTTTTAAGAATGTATATATGTGTTTATTCTAATCACACCCACCATGTAATTTTAAGAAATCTGAAACATTGGACTCAACAATTCTAAAACATCAATTGAATGCATTTGATTATTGAAAAAGGGAAAAAAAACTCTGATATAAAAATCATTACATGTGTTATGCCACATGTCCATGAATATAAAAAAACATATAGAGAGAGAGATAAATAAATGAAGTTAGTTACAGGCTAAACAAATGTTTAATCAATAAGGTCATTTATAGTACTGGCATTTTAATCTCATGTCCTTTGCTGTTATAAACAAAACAAAAAACATATGTACCATAAGAGTGATTAAACTGCATCATAAGAGTGATTATTTTCATTTTTTTTTAAAAAGAGTGATTAATTGACTTCTTTCACAAGCAATGACAAACCTTGTAGAATAAGTCCTCCACTTCTCTCTCACGAATATCACCTGGAAGATTACCAACATACAGTGTTCGACTAGCACGGCTCATAGTTCCTACAACAGAACAAACACACAAAGATAAGGAGTAGAACGAATATAACATTGGCATAGTGTCAAAATTAATTTCAAGAACAAAGTTACAGTTAAAGGTCAAACTTTTTGACATAAGAGTGCTAAAATCACTTGCAAGAATACACTACCAGGAATTCACATGAGGAAGCAGAGATGAGGCAGCCCTCCCTCGGCTGAGGAACAGATAAATCGGCATTGAGCCCGTAATGAAGATCAGATAAAAAAATAAATAAAAAAAAATCGAGGAGACCTACACATAAAATATATTTTTTTCACGCCAAAGATGTGAAGATACACAAGAAAACAGGCTCGTCAAAAGGACTGAAAACTTTGGGATAAGTTTAATAAAAATAAATAATAGATTAAAGTTTGCAGATTTGATAATGAGAACTTTAACAGTATTCTATCAGTCGCAGTACGGATAGAAAAGAGTCGATAAGAGTAGCAATAACGATAACGTGAGAATGACACAATAAAAAAAAAAAAAAACAACAACAACAGCAGACGAGATTGAACGGTTAAAGAAGAGCTCATACAAGTGTGTTCGGTTTCGCAGCCGAACAGACAGAGAAAAGATAAATTGGTTACCTTGACTGTAGCTGCAAAAATCGAAAAGGTATGGCCGGCCTGAAAGAAATTCTTGGAGGCCGAGGGTTTGGAAAACTATAGGGGTAGGAGGAGAAGGCATATAAATAGAAAAAGGTCAGTGGCAAGGGAGTAAAAAAAGAGAAAGTGTAAAGGTAGAGGATCCACGGCCCATTAGTGTCGCGGGTCACCTACTCACAGGCTCACAGCCGTGGGGCCATCAGAAACAAAGAAGGCGGTCGAATTTGGTTATGGGGCCCGATGGATGTAATATGGATTTTGAAAGAGTGCATCATTATCGTCCAGATAGAGTGGGGATAAAATGCTAAGGTTATATAAATAATAAGGAGTAAAAAAACAAATCACAGATTCAAATGGATTAGAAATGCTTTTATTGGTATCCCTCTCACATACGTGTGGTGTGGCCTTCTCAAAAAAAAATTAAGTCTAAAAAATGTTCACAAGCTAAAGCAAATCACATTAGAATTCACAATTGTCTCAGGCAAGGCAATTCAGTGAATCCGATTCATCTTTTGAAAGAGTTTGTCACGTTTGACATTTCTGTGCCTGATTGGTGATCAAAAGAACATTGATGAATTTATGCGTCTTAACAGTTTTGTTAGCCTCTTCATGCCAAAAATAGTTAAAAATAAAAAGAGCTACAAAAGCCAAATCCCCCATTCTCATTTTATTTTTTATATGAAAAACATTTATCGACGATTTCAGTATTGAACGCTTAATCTGAACCCACAATGCAGTTAGCATTGTCATTTGATAAATAAAGTAAAAATTGAAAATTTCGAAATCTCAAAAAAAAGTTTCAAGATCTGATGGCCATTGCGACAGAGAAGACGAGCCAAATTCACCAACGGCGGGAACTTTTGGCGCCAGTCTCCCATACGACATCCACGACTGTGCCTCGGTTTTTTGTAAATCAATTCTCTATTGTGCCCTTAACTTTCACTTAAATAACATCTTGGTCTCATGATGTTGGCTAGATTTTAATAAATGTACAAGAGTAAATGTGTTATTTAACGAAGTCAAAAACTGTGTCAAACCGAAGCTGCCGATTCTCACTTTCTTCTCTTTCGTTTCTCCGCGGAAACGTGCTCTATACACCCAAACGTAGTTTCGCCGCCTGGCGCCGGAGCTCCTATTTTCCGACTAGAAGGGCGGCAAGGTACCTCTTTTTGATTTCTTATTGTCTGTTTTTTTTAAAAGTATCTTGAATGAGAAGGGGGTCAAGCTATTTGCTGGATTGTAAATGAATTTAGGATGAATTGTCTATTTTTCTATTTGCATTTATTTCTAAGATGTCGTGTATTCTGGTTTTGGTGCTATGGGCTTGTTTATGTCAATAGAAAACCGTAGGAAATAGCCATTTGAATGCTGACCCATTTTGTTTAAATACTAATGTTGATTATAGGGCCTGGGTGAATTATTATTTTGATTCTTATTGTTGTGCAAAAAGATTGGGAATAGAAAAATGAGCTTTCTATGGCTCCAATATAAAATGATGAGAAAATAAAACTTACAAGGTACACATGGAAGAAAACAAGTCTAAGGGGATTTGCTTTCGGATAGGAAAAACTTTTGGCAAAATCGGCCACAGAAAATTATTTTCGAGTATTTATTTATCCTATGATGGCATAAACAGTCCCTATTTTTTCTGGTTTGAATACTACGGTTTTGAGGTTTTGCATAGGGAATAAGGAGTGATCTGCAGTTGTCATATGATTGCACAAACAATCCCTTTTGAATCCTATTATGGCATAAACAGTCCTAATGTTTCCTGGATTTGGTGCTATGCAGTCGAGGTTTTGCAGAGGGAATAGAGGGGAATTTGCAGCTTTCAATTCATTTTCGTCTGCATTCTTTCTGTTCACATTTATTTCTAAGAGTTTTGAGCTTTCTGACTTTACTGAGGTTATGTTACTCGATTCTCTTCAACTTATTGGTTTCAATGTCATCCCCATCTTTTGAAATTGTTTTGCATTATTAAAATATTGGAAATAACAAATCTCTGAAGTGGCCTTTTTTTCTTTTTTCTTCAAAATGGGAAAATGTGGCTGTTTATGTAGCTTTTTGGTGTTAAATCAGCTCAATTTTGTCATTGTCTTTATGTGTAAGCCAACAATTTTTCCACTGGATGGTGAAAACCTCATTTAGAAACAAGTGTCCTAAACCTAAGGTAATGAGAATAATTTTATGCTGGTGGATTTCTTATTTTCAATGAGATAATGCAAAGAAAGGGAGGTTTTGCATGTGGACTTGTTGAGCTGAGGGGTTCACTTTGAACCCTTGAGTCTTACAGGGTTAGATTTCTTTTGGTAGGACTTAGAGGTAGTTGTTTATTAGCTTTGGCAACAAACATCCACTGGTAGTAACAGTGAGGGTATATATGCTGTCTTTGTTGATGAAAATGCAAGTGATGAGAAGGACATGAATAAGGCCTCTGTGCTTTTAGTGTCGTTTGATTGTAAGGAGAGGCCACTGATTTTCTCGGTGACAAGAATCTTCTCCTCCATCTAAGCTTTTGTGAAAGTGATCCTTCCACAGGTGAGCTGCCTTTAAAGGTTATTTTTATTTGGATTATGCATATAGATGTTTAAATGAAGGGGAAAAACATTAAGGAAGACTTGTCAGATAGAATAAGCTCACTGCCATGACTCCCTGGAGTTTTACATATTCTGCCATATAAGACAGTCTTTGCAATCTCCGAAAGTATTAGTATGCCCGTGTACCTAAGCATTACATCCAGGACTATGGACAATACAAGACTAAATTGTTTGTTTATGTATCTATTATAGCATCAGTTTTGTTTAGCTGTCACGTTAGTGTCTTCAATTTTGGCAACATGAAAAAGAATTAGGTACCATAACATAGATAACTTCTTTTTAAATTTCATTTTCCCTGAATTCTCTTTTGTCCTCCCACTTTTACTCAGCTGAAGTAAAGATGACTGCTGAGAATGGAAAGATGAGCCTCAAAGGGCAAGAGCCCTCACTCAAGGCTCAGAAGCTTGACCAAAATGGAGTCTCCCTGGAGTATCCAGACCCTGTTCTCAAGGTGAAAAGGCTTTCTGAGAACGCCATCTTACCATCTAGAGGTTCCCCCCTTTCTGCTGGATATGACCTCTCCAGGTGAGTGTTTTCTTTGTTTGACAGATTTAACTTGTCCCGTTTCAATTTTCTATGTGATGCACTATGTATCCATTTTTGAGATCTGATTGCCTTGACTGATTCATTTTGGTTTTCGTTTATTATAAAATTTTCTCCCAGTGCAAAAGAGATGAAAGTTCCTGCTCGAGGGAAGGCCCTTGTTCATACAGACTTAAGCATTGCCATACCTGAAGGAACTTATGCCCGTATAGGTAAGTTTCTCTGTATTTCTTTTTAGGGCCTTCTGTTCTGGGTTTTCGGAAAGAATTTTATGACTTGAGATACTCTTTTAACTCTTGTATCAATTGATCAAATGGTGATTTTTAGTTTCTGTTTCTGGCAATCTGGAAATGAGCAATTTTAATATGCAGCTCCACGATCAGGTTTGGCATGGAAACACTCCATCGATGTGGGTGCAGGCGTCATTGATGCTGATTACAGAGGGTCACTGGGTGTCATTTTGTTCAACCATTCTGACGTTGATTTTGAAGTGAAACTTGGTGACCGTATTGCTCAGCTCATCATTGAGAGGATAATGATGCCCCATGTTTCTGAGGTCCAGGATCTGAATTCTACTGTAAGAGGCACTGGAGGGTTTGGATCTACCGGTGTCTGACAAAAATAGATGCAGTTCTCTCTTAATCATATATGCATTGCTCTTCTGTAAATGATGGATGCTGGTTTATTTTGTAAAACATTCAGTATTCGAGTAAATTCTTCCACATGCTGAATGGCTAACACTCTTTACATTTGCTGACTTCTAAGGCAAGGACTAGACTGGAAGATGAAGCTTACACTCGCCTCGCAACAAATTAAACTGGGGCACACGTAGGTGGGACTCCCTTGTACCGATGGCAAAGTCTCTCTCCTGAAAGAGGCAACAATCTCAAACAAATTCCATCTTCACCATTTCAACTTAATACCACTACTTTCTATTTTCTATTAAATACCAAAAAATCTGTAAATAAATACATTGTTAACCATTCTCGATTAGAAATAAGTTTATTGGTATGTGAGAAGTTGTGCATTGATTTTCAGACTTCTTAAATAGGTGTTTTGACTTGTAAACTACAAAAATACCCCTATACATGTAATTAATTTTAATCTCCTTATATTTCCCTAATTACACATCTTATATATATGAAAAATTTAACGATTAATATAGTTTAACATAAAAAAACAAGATTTTATAAAGAAAATTAACTTTTGAAGTAGTAAAATGACTAAAATACCCCTAGATATATTTTCTAACATGGTATTCCATTATAATTTTAATCATTTGATGCAATAAAACAAGATGTGTGCTGAGAACTAAATGGGAGATTTGTTACCTCTGCAAATTCTACATTCTTCAACTTGGTATCAGATGAAGCCGATTAATTTAAACCGTGCAGAGACAGGTACCTGTCATGCTTGAAAACTCCATCTTAGAGTCATTATCAGAGGGACATTCACAGATTATTTATCTAATTTTTGCTAAATTCACCCAACCTATATTAAATTATCAATATCAAGCAATTATGAATCTTCATAATCCAATTGAGGACAATTGGATGACCTGACTCGACTTGGACCAGAAGTCGTCTGACTCGGATTTCCAGATGATTACTGACTCGTCGAATCCCAGAAAATTCCTGCTTTTCCTGGAATGGAACGGGTCATCAAAGCCCTAGCATTGATTTGTGAAGCTAACGGCCGGGATCGTCACCGAAGGTCAGATCGGAGTAGTGGTGCTTGAATCTTCCGCAAACAAATTTTAATGTCAGAGGCTTTATCAGAGTAGCCGATGAAACCCACCATACCCTATTAGTGCCAGCCTGCCTATATTTTGTTTGACATCTTGGTTTTCGTCGCGTCTTATGGACTTCTCTCTTACAACTCTGTTATGAAACCAATAACGTCGGTGTTGTCTTTTATTCTCTGCGCCTTCGATGGGTCCTCAGTCAGGTTTGCTGAATGCAAATTCGGCAAATTTTGATCCTTACTGCCTCGGAGGGTTTCCGCTTCGGTTCGTTAAGTCTGTGTCTTCCGATACCGTAATATTTCTCCTCTGAATTACTTTGGCATCGTTTATCCCACATGCTTTGATCATGAGAGCCTGCAATTTGTTAGGTGATGGAAGCTCTTTAAGTAGGGTTTCTTGTCAAGTCACGTGTCGATGGAATTGTTCGATGTGAATCGGTGAGATCCTAGTTTTTCACTCATTGCGCTGTTTTGGTGTTTTATTTTTGAGGATATTCGGGTTTAGTACTGTTCGATCATTTTCGTCATTCTTATAGGCGATCTGGTCGATATTGGAGAGGTACTTTTGTTTTATGTTGAGATCTGATAGAAATTATCCGGTGAGAATTTTGATTGTTTTTCGGAAGGGAAAAGCTCTGGTGTTGAGATCCGCTACCGTCCTTGCTCGTGAAACCTTCTTTAATCCTGCATGACTGGGGTTTGAATCCTTCAACTGTTCTGGTGCTTGCACCTGTATGAATTCATGCGGATTGGTCGGATTTCGTATACCCTGAATGATTTTTTCGTACTTGGCCTTCTAGTCTTGATCTAATTGTTTGACGCTTCACTAGTCGAGTGTGTTTGTTTCTGGATTAATCATGGACGGTAACAAGGATGAGGCGTTAAGGTGTGTCAAGATTGCTAAAGCAGCTCTTGCTTCTGGTGACAAGCAACGTGCTCTTAAATTCATGAAAATTGCACAACGGTTAGATTCTAGTCTCCTGGTCAATGAAATCCTCACTGCCTGTCAGAATCAGGACACAACTCCCTCTTCCTCATCCTTGGATGAAAGAATTTCAGAGCACAACCTTAAAGAGTCAATCCCCTCTAAAATCCATGAACCCGCTAATGGAGCTCAAAATTACACTGAAGAGCATAGTGAAGTTGTTAGGGATATTAAAAGGCAGAAGGACTACTATGCCATTCTTGGAGTAGAGAAGAACTGTTCGGTTGAGGTGATTAGAAAGGCTTACCGTAAATTATCTCTGAAGGTTCACCCTGATAAGAATAAAGCACCTGGTTCAGAAGAGGCTTTTAAGATGGTTTCAAAAGCTTTTAAATGTTTAAGCGAAGAGGGTTCTAGAAGACAGTACGATCAAACTGGGTTGGTGGAGGAGTTTGAGTGTAACCAGCAACATAACTTCAGGAGGAGAAGAAGACCTCAAAGTGACTTTTTTGATGAAAATTTTGATCCAGATGAGATTTTCCGCTCATTTTTCTTTGGTGGCTCTCAGCCAGATGTTTTCCACAGAGCACATGTGTTCAGGACAAGAGGGATGGAAACTCAACAGAGGGAAGATGTTCAGGGAGGTTTCAATGTGTTGGCTTTGCTTCAACTTTTACCCATCTTGATCTTCTTTCTACTTGCATACATACCTTTCTCTGAGCCTGACTACTCACTGCAGAAAACTTACTCCCATCAGATCGTGAAGGTCACAGAGAAATTTGGTGTGGAATTTTATGTAAAGTCTACAGATTTTAATGAGCAATTTCCGTATGGTAGTCCTTCTAGAACAAATCTTGAGTTCAATGTGATTAGGGATTACAAGAGCATACTCAGCCGTTATTGTCGTGTGGAACTGCAAAGACGTCAATGGGCAAGAAACTATCCAACACCTCACTGTGATAAACTACAGAATCTTGTGGGAGCATAAAAGTGTAATGAGGTTGGCACCTCCTGCTTACAGGATGATTGAGTTAGATTCTTCATCACCTTCTGCTTTTCATTGTTAAATCTTTAGAACCATGTAAATCTTTACACAATTTAGTTATGCAAATTTACAAGTTCTTATTTTTTTGTATGTTCTGTATTAGAAGTCTTTCCTTGATATATATATTTTTTAAGCTTGCAGCGCTTAAAAGATATTGATTTTATTTGTGGGGTTCAAAGAAGAATTGATTTCAATGTTGTGCAGTCGCTGAAAACCAAAGCCTGCTGAGAATTAGTTTGGCTGACCTCCGTGTTGATTTGAGTATACTTATGCTGCATTTGCCTGCTTATTTAATTTTCTTATATTTAATTGTATCATATTTTGATTGGTTGGAGGAAGTATTTTGGATTAAAAAAGAAGCATCTGTGCTTTCATCATTTTGTTTTTAATATTCAAAGTTGCAGCTGATAGAGTTATTACTAGATTGGGCAAGTTAAATAAAGCATTTGTCACACTCCAGTAGTTCTCTGAAAGCAAAAAAATTCAGATTGAGTCTAAGTCTCTCATTGACAATTGGTGGTCATCTAGAAGAATGTTTCTTTTATGTTCATTGTTTTCCTCTGCGAAGAGTTAGATGCATGGTCAATTGTTGTAGTGAACTATGAGATCAATCTCACTCCAGAGCCCAAAGTTAGACTACTCTAATCTACACTCTGGTCTATGTGGCCTCTTTGTTTCCACAAGGAAGTGCTCGGTTAAATTGCATATTCATGGGCCCCTTATCTCTGTTGATGTTTGTTGCAATACTAGCTTTATTTGCAAATTGAACAACCAGTTCAGTTGTGAAAATTATGCACATTACGTCATGGACTTTGCTTTTGTACTTCTTTTTCTATTGTGTCATTAATATGGCTGAAAATGGTTTTGCTTGTTTTAGATAGTTCAAGTTGACCATTTTTAAGCTAGTAGTCAAGGATTTTGATGAAAACAAGTTCCGAAGACTCTGTTTGATTTCTGTGTCATGTTTGTTTGATCTGTTCATAGTCTTTTCTTCACCTCAGAAGAAGATAGATTCTTTGCTTTCAAGGTTGTAGTTTAATTCTCTGTAATGTTGGATGGTCTGATACGTGCTGTACTGCTTTCTACACCTCTAGCAGCTTCTTGCAAGATGTTCAATCATATCACATTTTTTTGACAAACTTTAATTGGTTGGTCTGTTTGGCATTCAATAATGTTGTAGCTGGAGCAAGCTTTTATGTGGGGGAATATCTAGCGTTTTTCATGTAGGGCAATATCCATGGATGGAAATTAGTCAATTTTAATGCTTTTATCACTGAACTCTTCCTTCTTCCTGAACTGGCTGTGGAGATTTGGTAAGTACACGTAAGCTAAATGGACACAATTCGTGTCATTTAAACGAAGTTGATGTACGGTGAGAGTGCTTTGCTTGTAATGATTTCATTCCCTCCTGCTGCTGAGGTTTGAAAGGCCGAATGCAAGCTTATGCCTTAGTTTTACTCTTTAAGGTTGGCTTGGCTCCGTTCAGTTTTCTTGTGCGCATGTGCCAAGAATCTCTTTTGAGGTCAGTGAAAAAATGATCTTAGAGAAGCGTCGAAAATTGTTGGAATCCAGTAACTTTTTACACAAGAATCTCTTTTGAGGTCAGTGAAAAAATGATCTTAGAGAAGCGTCGAAAATTGTTGGAATCCAGTAACTTTGTAAGTGCAGGAACCCATGCTCCAGTGAGCTTGTGGCATTTTTTGCTTGGAGGGTGCACAGGAATATCTTAATTTCTTAAGCCTCGCTCTTTCAAGCAGAACAAGCAGCAGCACGCGTGCTTGCGAGTAGTAGTGCTGATGGGTAAAGCCAACGGGCTATTTTTTTGTTTTATCAAATGACAAAGATGGGAGGAGACGACCATTCCAAACCAGGTACCATGTCAAAGTGGTGGAGGATGGTTAACGAAAAGGAATGCCATCAAGAAGTCCACTAAAGCATCTTGGTTTCACTGATTAGAGTTCGACTATTGGTAGTAAAGGGGGTGAAGGGCTGAGTGAAATGTAGCAGGGAGAGATAAGCATAATTCATGTTCATTCGCCTGTTGCATTTTGGGCCTGATCTTCCAAATCAGGCACAATACCAACTCACAGTGAATAATAACCAGGATTGGCCAAATTGGGTCTTCCCGTCCTACTTGAGGAGAAGAGCAGAAAAATTCAATCAAAATGGTGGAACAAAGAAATGAAAAGCAAAGGTTAAAGATTCCTCATTTCCCCTCTGTGTGTGTGTGTCCGGGGGGGGGGGGGGAGTCTCTGCTCCTTCCCCCATTGAAATTATGACAGGGAGAGATTGTGGTAGGTGGGGAGATGTCATGGTTAAGAAAAAAAGGAGAAGGTGAGGTGAGGTGATGGTGCCCCTGGTTCTCCCCATCACTAAAAACTACAGAGAGAGATGTACAGAGGAGCTGCTCCTCTCCCACCCTAAGAATTTGATCAAACCGGATAACAAGTAATCACTTCCCGCTGAAAATGAATCGACCAAATCGGAGAACAGCCCCGCCGTCAAGTACGTTTCCGTAATTTTCAATCTAGTACAAATTTCTTTCTCTTAGCACGGTAGCTCGTAAGTGTGAAAGGAAGTGGGCGGGAGCGTGAAAGCATGTGCGGGTGGTCTCGCATGACCGAATCATGATTCAACGATACTTGAGGCCGACAAACGCGTTTCCCACTTACTATTTGACAAAAAAAAACAGCCTCCAGTAGGATATTTTTTGTTCATATTGAAAAATGACCCTAATACCCTCTTTGGATTGCCTCTTCCATCTTTCTTTAAACAGATAAAGACTTGATGGTATTGCTGGAATTTCAAAAATATAACAACTACGACGTTCTTCGTAGAACACGAAAGCAGAAAAGCAAAAAAGAGTAGAATTCTTACCAGAGAATTTTCTAATCGCCGGAGTCATCGTCGCCGGATCCGAACAGAGAGACGCGGTTGTAGATGAGGAAGATGATCAAGAGAAGAAGTAGAGCGACGCCGACGGGAGATCCGCCGACCCGGTGGAAGGAGTCTGGTTCACCAGCGAAGATCTCCGACAAGGAGACGCTGCGGTCGGAGGAGAGGAAGCGGATGAGGAGGAGAAGGATCACCGGGAGGAGGAGCAAGCCGACCGGACTCATGATCTCCGCGAAGGAATCCAACATCGCTTCGCTGTCCAGTAGCATCGGTCCCGCCACGACCAGTCCTACGACCACCGCCAGTAGTATGGCGTGCGGTGGCGACCTCCGCGCTTCTTCTACCATTCTTCTGGCCTTCTTTTGCGCGAGAATCTCAACTGAAGTGAACCTGAGCTGAATCTCTGCTCTGTGTCTGGTTTTTCTCTCTGTGCCACTTCGGAGATTTTAGGGGACAGTGAAGTCGTCCCGTACTGGCAATAAATGGTCATGCACGAACAAGGGTAAAGTAGTAATTATGAATCAGGAGGGAGGGAAACGAGGAGAAATTCTCCTTGAATGTGCAGTGGCACTGGCGAGTGAGGAGAGGAGGAAGATCGGTGGGTAGGACCCAACTGACTACAAGGAGACAAAAACAAAAGGACTGCCATGACTCAACTACAGTGGCTTCCTTACTGTCAGGTACATTCAAATAATTAATAAAAAAATTCTGTTTTAAAAACTCTTACTCTTTCTGATTTAAAATGCATATGCAAGCGATTTGTTTTTAGTAAGTATTTTGTGATAATAAGGTTTTTGAAAATTCATCTGCACCCTGCGAACCTAAACTAAAACCCATTTCTTCGAAACTTGGGTTTAACAATCTATCCCCACCCCCATCGGACGACCTTGTAATGGGGTTTATGGTTTTCATGGAGTTTGGATTCAAGTTGAGTTCATGGGTATAATAATTTGTTGAAATGTTTAACTTAGGACAGGGATTGGAAAATCCATTCATTTTGTTCCAACTCATTCCAGCCTTGCGGGAGGAGGGGTCCGTCCCTGAACTCCACCAACTAACAAAGACTCGGTTCTAGTTTGAAACCACTGGAGTTTCCCTTCGACTTCTTTTTAAGGACCTGGACTGGACTTAGTTTCCCTTTCTTTAGCCTCCTTTTTGTTAGTCGTCACGCATGCTTAAACAATACGAGAAGAAGACATCTTGTGGCTTTGTTCCAAGTCGTAAAGGAGGAGAAACTTTGGTTTTCTTCTTTCCCGGATTAGATGGAGAAAGTGGTGCCTCTCATGCTTTCCTTTTTCCTATCCTATGTTTACTTTAGAGGAATGTGTTACAGGAAAAGGATCTTCTTTCAGACAAGGTCGTTGATTTTCCACTCTTTAATGAAGCTTTTCTCTTCTTCTTCTTTTTTTGTCTTCTCTTTCTCTCTTTATCCACCACATCAATTGAAATAGTAAAAAAGAGTATCAGGCTAATTTCTTATGGATTACTTGACCTAAGTATTCTTGAGACTAGAGTCTCTTAGTTGTATGTAAATGTAGTAATAAAAGGATAAAATGAAATATCGTTTTATAAGAGAAAGGGAATTGTAAACTTGAGTAGAATCTGTTCACGAACCATACATATGAACATTAACAATAGTTTTAGCAGATTTGGATAAAGTACTACTTGGTTTTACGATATATAAGAACATTAACAATAGGTTTATGAATCAAAATATTCCATTTGCTTTTTCCATGTTATAAACTAAAGTTGACAACAAGGATTTTGAGGTATTTTTAGTGATATTAGAAGGGCAAGAAAAACTGAAGTATATATTAAGCTTAATATATTAGCCTGTATGAAAAAGAACATAATGAACAAGACAAGTTGCCTAGAGATTGTAGGCAGCATCATTCCACTAGTTTTCCAAGTGAAAACGTACGAAGAATTCAAAAACAAAGAAACAAGATGAGAGAGAGCGAGAGAGAGAGAATTGGGTTTACGTTATGTAAAAAATGAAGAAGAAGAAGAAGAAGATTTTCGCCTAGTTTCTTTTCTAAAGGTGACATGCAATGGCAGAGAGATTTGAAAGTTTTAGGCGAGTTTTGGAGGCAACTCTTCTTGACAATGTGCTGAACAATTAATAAGTTTATGATAAATTTTTGAGCAAGGGAAAATTAAACAGTATTTTATAAGAAGTCTTAGACTCGAGGAAGAATAAGTTGTAGGGTAGAAAGTGTGGTGAAATTCTGAACACAACAGCCACCTCCTTGCAAATAAGCAAAATCAGACACAATTTGAATTGGACAAACACTACACTGTTGTAATCTGTTGACTAGATGTCACCCTTTGATATTCTGACATAAAATAAAGATTAAATTTCAATAAGGCAAGAACCGAAAGAACTTTCGATACCTTAGAGAAAAACTGCGCAGGCACCATTCGAGTCGACGCTTGAAGAAAATCATCAAAATTACTAGCTTGAACTCTCCGCTGTTCTTGAAAAAAAAACATCTGCCACGAGTCCATTTGCATTTTTTCGCCCTAGAAAGAAGCAGAAGATTTTTCCCTCCCTTGGAAATCGCCGAAGCGGCGGGTCTCTAACGAAAGCAACCACTTGGTTTATGTTGGAATTTGTGTTTGTATCGACCGGGCCGGTCCTTGTATAATATCCGTGCGGTTGTTTTCCTAATAGGTTCGAGCCTTTTAGCACAATGGTTTCAACATGGTATCAGAGCAAGGTATGTCCCGAGTTCGAGTCCCGCTCCCACCGAATTTTGTCCCAGGTTTTTTCGGTGAATTTGTCCACGGGTTTTCCCGTGCGGGGGGAGTGTTGAAATATTTGTTTGTATCAACTGGGTCAATCCTTGTATAAGATCCGTGCGGTTGCTATCCTAATAGGTTCGAGTCTCGCTCC
The DNA here is from genome assembly GCF_029961685.1 of Aristolochia californica. Taxonomy (NCBI): domain Eukaryota; kingdom Viridiplantae; phylum Streptophyta; class Magnoliopsida; order Piperales; family Aristolochiaceae; genus Aristolochia; species Aristolochia californica. The sequence continues at coordinate 51,104,949 of NW_027181881.1, read as the reverse complement.
CACCTGTTTCCACGAGCCACAAATGGCAACGTGCGGGGGAGTGTTGAGAACTTAATATCGACCGGGCCCATCCCTCTTATATTCATGTTGCGCCTTCACTATTGCCTCGAGGTTTTAGCGCAACTGGTTTCAATATGGTATCAGAGCAAAGTAGGTCCCGAGTTCGAGTCCCGCTCCCACCGAATTTTGTCCCAGGTATTTCTGGTGAATTTGTCCTGGGTTTTTCCAGGAGTTTGTCCCGGATTTTTTCGATGAATTTGTCCACGGGTTTTCCTGTGCGGGGGGAGTGTTGGAATTTGTGTTTGTATCGACCGGGCCGGTCCTTGTATAATATCCGTGGGGTTGCTTTCCTAATAGGTTTGAGCCTTTTAGCGCAATGGTTTCAACAGTTTCCTCTGTTTTTCTGAACAAGGCATTGGCGGGGAAGAGTGCTCTCTGTATTAATAGGTGTAGAAAAACGGACCAGGGGTGGGCACTCTAGAGCTTAAGAATGAGACGAAAAAAAGCCCAATGTGGAATCCGACCCACTGGGTTTTATACCTCTAATATGCTTTAAAAATATATTAATGACATATAGTTTAGTGATACAGTAATATCATTTAATAAAAAATTAAGGGTATTTATGAAAATAAATATTTTTAAAATGTTATGCTCGGACGATAATTGCTCAATGACTTTAGTAAATAGAGTTTGATGTCGCGAGATATTTACTATTATTGTATTTTTGTAATTTTTTTTAAATTATTATTTTCATTGGTTCACAAATTTTTTAATGGGTCATTATTTCAAGGACCCGAGTGACTGGTGGAGATGGGTAGGAGTAGGGGTGGCATTGAATCGAGCCAAGTTTGAACGTGCCTGTGTTCGAGTCGGGTTTGATTTAAATATTTCGTGGAGATGGGTAGGAGTAGGGGTGGCATTGAATCGAGCCAAGTTTGAACGTGCCTGTGTTCGAGTCGGGTTTGATTTAAATATTTCGAACTCGATCTCGAGCCGAGCCTAGCCTCGAGTCTAAAATTGTAATCGAGCTCAAGCCTAATAATTTTAACCGACTTCGATTATTCTATTGGATACAAGTAGAAGGAATAATGATGAAACAGTTACTTATGCTACAATGAAATTACAAAGAAATCATAGCAAGAACTCATATAACTTTTATATACCTAAAATAAGGTGAACCTTCCAAAACTCTTCCAGCATATTTCTTGATAACATTTACTAAATTAAAGTCAAATTTCGTGCCAGAGAAATTACATTATGTAGGAAAGGGAGATAAGTTGTATATAATACTTGCACAAGAAATTTCATTAAAAAAACACAGTAAAAATATAGCCTCTATACAATAACTAATGCTTCAATTTAAAAGTATAATAGCAAGGGCATTTTACCAGTTACGATGACCTAAAACATATGTGACCTAAAACAATAAAAATCAACAGTAGGGTGAGAGGCTGAGAGCCATTACCTCTGAGAAATAAGTAGGAAGGAGCTCCTAAAACAGCATCGGCATGAGGTGTCCGTTTGATAGAAGATAAATAAGGAATACAGAAGATAAAAATGAAAAGAAAAATCAGTGTTAGGTCAACGACAAAAAAAAAAAAACCCAAAAGATTAAGAATAAAACAACTTACCTCAATTCTGTCACTTCCGTCAGCGAGGAAGAAGTTTGGAGGAAATCGAAGAGGAGGAAGAAATTGAAGAGAAAAAAATCAGAGAGAGACTAAGAGTAAGAAATCGGAGAGTGAGAGTGAGAGTGAGGAATGGAAGAGGGAGAATGAGGAATAAGAAGACAAAATCCCCCCATTTTTGCTGAATCGCCGCCTGTTGAACGTCGTTTCTCTGTTCCCCCAAATTCCCGAGAGAACGAAAGACAAAGAGACTCGAACTCGAATAGTCAACCTCTCGCTCCCGCCTCCTGACTGCCTGAGTCCCGAGCCCTTGTTAAGTTAACAAGCCGATTCGTGAGCTTTCGAACTGAACTATGGTTCGATCAAGCTCAACTCGTTAATTTAAATGAGCGTCATCTGAACGTTTGGGTTTTGAGTTTTACATTTTATTATAATAAATACAAAGTAATAAAACATAAACCAACAAATTATACTTTTGAAACCAAAAATAAATTTAAAATATATTTTGAGTTAAATTTTTTGAATCCATAATGAAAAATGAAAGAAATAAAAAGAATAGGGCTGAGTGGTGTGATGGTGCCAAGGTGATATGATAGATGATGTGGCAATTTCTAACTTTGTATGGTGATGCAGTAGATGGCATGGCACCACGTGGCAGTCAATGTTGACATGTCACTTTTGTCAAAGTTGGTATTTTCTTAATTAATTTTTTAAGTTTTTTATTTTACTAAGTAAATATAGGTTATATCCACCCATATGTTCTCTTGTAAATCGTATCAATTGTATCGTTTAGGCAAAAACTTAGGGGTTAAAAAAATGATTTTTTTATAATTATAATATGAAAGGATTAGAAAAATTAAATTATGAATGTAAAATGCATGAACCCAAACAAAAATATTTTTTTATTAAATTTTATAATTAAAAAATAATAATTTTTAAATACTACCCTTTTAGATATCGCATTTTCAAATGTGAGCTACCAGATATTGTAAATCTAAATACGCCTTATAATTCAAACATAAAAGATAATTAAGGTAACACTAGTACCAAAAAAAAAAAAACTTACTTAATTATCCTTTTATAATTTATTTTTATTTTAAATTTTAATAAAATAATTTTAAAAAATAAAAAAACCTTATTATGCTTCACAATGTTGTCAAAATTGAACCAGACTGGCATGTTCAAACCATTGAATCGAAATCGGACCCTTTTTTAGTTCTCACATAAAAAAGGGTTTTTAGCTTAAAACTTAATACCTGCCTAGTTAATTAGTCTGAACTTGAATGGGACCAGTTAGTTCCACGGGTCCAATCATTCTTATAAAAAAAAATTACTAGAGAGAAAATTCAAAGCCTATGAACAAATACCTACATAGAAAAAAATAATATCAACCAACCTAAAAATTGATTTATGTCCAACTTCAATAAAATAAAAAGGTTGCACAATTGGATCATGTCCAACCAATAGTTGAATCTGGTCTAACCCGACTAGATCAAAGTCAGTAATTCTACCAGTTCAATTTCTATACATTACTACTCCAGATGCAAGAGAATGCAAGAGAAGGAGAGAGGCCCCTCCCCTACCCTTTTTATCATCGCAAGAGAACAATGAAAATGTGTATGGAGCCCCTCCCGATCCTACACTATGATGAGCATCAAGAGGGGCTCTCCTGCCGTGAGGAAAAGGGGAGGGGAGGGGCATCCTCCTTCCCCTCTCCTCTCTTTGTTTATCAAGGAGATAAAAAGTTGAAAGCGCCTTCCCCTCCTGTCTCGAAGGAGTGAGGCCCCCCATTCCCCTTGACAGCCAATTAACTCTCGAATGATGCATGAACCCTCCAACGAGTAGAGATCAACAGGAACACAGCAGTCCGTTATATGCATTCAAGAGTTATTGGACATCAAAAACCAACAGTTTTTCAAGTGAAATCAATTGTTATCTTGATCTTTTCAGGAAAAATCTACAACAAAAAAACTGCAAACAGGAGCCGGAAATTGTAAGGTTTCCATCGCAATAGAACTCGACCTAAATTTTATTCTTTGAGAGAAAAGCCGATTTGCTTCTAATGATGACCTCCTTCTCTGCCTTCGGGCTCCTCTTTGGCCTTGCGTTCGGCTGCTCTTACTTGCCGTTGTTCCTCCTTGTAAATTCTGTTTCTTCGCTGAAACTGCAGTGCCATCGAAAACAATATGTAACGGTATTTTAGATTTTTCGCCAACCTTAAATACTGTTCAACAAAAGTCTCCACAAGTCTGTTGTACTTCTAATAACTTGCCTGCACATGAACTCGATTACTGTAGGAATAACATGTAGTAGTTGTTGTAAAATTGATAGCATATGAACCAATTTTATTAAGATCCCTTAAGTAGGATATTGCAAAATCACTATCATACCCCTCACGATTTAAACAAGTACAGCAGCTTTTAAGAGGAGAAAAAATTACTCCTTTGTCCCATCTAAGTACACCAAAAGACAGAACAACCTTAAATAACTCTAATAAATCAACTATCTACTTGTCTAATAACTAAAATACCTTTAAAATTTAACACTCCCCCTCAAACAGGGACATATATATCATATAACCCCACAGCTTGTTACAAAAATCATCAAACTCTCATGAAAAACAGGGTTACTAGCAATAAAAATTGTTGTTTGGTTGTCACAATTAATACCATTAGACCCTCAGAAGCAAGTCGAAACTCTTTCAAAACTGATTTCACCCACCTAAGTTCAGTCACTGTGTGAGTCATAGTGTAGTTCTTGGCCTTTGTAGCCAAGCGAGTCACAACATTATGTTTTTTACTCTTCCACTTAAAAAACTATATAATAGATTTTTTATCCATCTTGGAACCTGTATAGTCTGCATTTGACTATCCCTCAGCATTCAAGTATTCATGGAATTCATGGAACAATCCTTTACCATGAGCTCCTTTCAAATAATGTAGAATTCGCAGAGCCGCTCCAAGATGAACCTTGCGAAGATTCTCCATGCATTGACTCATTATACTGACTAAGAAAGAGATATTTGGCCTAGTCACTATCGTATAAATCAACTGACCTACTAGTCTCCTATATATTATCTTGTCTCTTACTAAGAGACTCTTCATAAAAAAGATTATGACCAACTTCAATAAGGGTCTCTATTGGTTTAACTCCTAGCAAACCATACTAATGCAAAATCAGTAACATATTTTCTTTGAGATAGCAACACACCTTCCTTGGTCTTGGCAACCTCAATTCCCAAATAGTATTTCAATGCCCCTAGGTACTTAGTCTGAAAAATGTGTTTTGAGATATTCCTTTACTACTTCAATTCCCTTAGTGGCACTTCAAAATGACACACATTAGCCATAAGTACCACAACTCCAGAAGATCGATGTAAAACAAATAAGGAATGATAACAATGACTCTTTGTAAAGCCAAAAGATGTAACAACCCTACTAAATTTGTCAAACCACACCCTTAGAGACTTTACTTAAAACCATAAATGGACTTATTCAACATGTCTAGGAGGATGCTCCATAAAACTTCCTCTTGCAAATCAACATTCAGAAAAACATTTTTTATGTCTAACACAAATAAAGGCCAACTCTTGTCCATCGCAATAGAAATTAAAATGTGAATAGTACTCATTCTGCAAATAAGAGAGAGTGTCAAAAACATCTACTCCATATTAACCTTTGGTAACTAATCGTGCCTTATAACGTCTCATAGTGCCATCAACATTATATTTAATTGTATATACCCAATGACACCCCACAACAACTTCATCAACCAAAGTCCAAATTTGCCTGGTCAATAAGGCATCTATCTCATCCTCTATAGTCTTCTTCTACTTCTCAAACACAAGGTATCATGTACTTTAATAAAAATAGAAATATTAAACAAGGACTGATATTTAAGTGACAATCCATGAAATGAAGCATATTTAGAAATAGGATGTCTTGTACCTTTTCTTTGGGCAATTGGGAGATGCAAGCCATCAAAGATAGGAGTCATAGATTTGAAGGAAGAAGGCACAGGCTAATCAGTAGTGAGGGAATCTTGTACCTGATTTGGAGCACTATTGCTTCCCAACATTGATAAACTTGTAATGGTTCAACCGGAGATGGAGTGGAAGAAACAATGGGGCTATCCATCACAAGAAGAGGTAAAGGACACACAATAGAGATATCAGGAACAAAAGTAGACTCCAGAGACTCAGAAAAATATGGTGCTCTTTCAAAGAGTGTTACATGAGAAGAAATATAAGTCTTTTTGTGCTTGGGATCATGACACTTATACCCTTTTTGAGTGTGTGGATAACCAAGGAAGACACATTGAATAGCACGAAGAGATGATTTATCAGAAGTATGGCTAACTAAGTGAAACTGAGCCAAACACACGAGGGGTTACTTCAAACAATGTACTAGTAGGCCGAAGTACTTGCATTGGCACTTAGCCCCCCAAAACCAAAGCAAGCATTCAATTAATCAAGTAAGAGGTTAAAATAGCATCACCCTTGAAAGATTTGGGAATATTCATCTAGAATGATAGAGTACATGCCACCTCTGAGAATTTTTTTTTTCTTACAAACCCATTTTGTTGAGAGGAGTAAACACATGAAGATCGATGAATATTCCCATGATTGGTACTGGTACAAAAAATAAAATTGACGATTCATGAACTCAAGGCCATTATTGAAACGAGAAATACAAATTGAAGCACTAAATTGATTTCTTATTTCATTTAAAATTTTGACAAATACATAAAAAAACATCAACTTTTTCTAAAGGAGTTATACCCAAGTCACTCGATTGTAATTATTTATAAAAGTTAAAAAGTAGGAAACACAACACATGCCCCATACATCAGAATGAACTAGTTCAAACAAACTTTGACTCTGTTTACTACTTGAAGGCAATGAACTTTTGTGGTGCTTCCTAGGTTGACATAATTGACATTCAAGAGATGAATATGAAGGTAGAGAAGGAAGCAACTGGCGGATTTTTAAAATAGAAGGATGTTCCAACCATAAATGCAACAAGAAAGGAGTCCCAGTAGCCTTAAGCGTAGTAGATTGATGTAGAGTAATTGCATCTGGATAGTAAAGTCCCTCACTCTCACACTCAGAACTAACTATCCTTCTCGTTTGTAATTCCTGAAATACACAATGAGAAAGAAAAAATGTAACAGAATAATTTAAAGATTTGGTGAGTTGACTAATTGACAATAAGTTAACTCAAAACTTTGGGGCATAGAAAACAAAAGACAAAGAAAGTTGAGGAGTAGGGTGAACCACACCTTCACCTATAATAGGTGAAAATGAGCCTTCCACCAACTTAATAGATTTACGAAAGGAAGAAGAGGATAATTTAGAAAACAAAAAAACACACAGGACATGCCTAACATATGGATTGATGCTCCAGAAACTATAACCTATAGAGATGCAGGCAAAACATAAAGTGCAAACATACAATACCGCCAAAGTGGTGCTAATAGAGAAAAATGTGCTAACCACTGGGGAATAGATGTAGGAGTGGTTGTAAGGTAACCTAAGCATTGAAGCAACTTTTAAATTTCATCCTGAGAGTTACTAATGGACCTTGCTCACTTCAAGACACATCAACACCTTCAGAGACACTTCAATTAATCCCTGTTGGCCTGCCAAACATGTCCCAACACTAATTTGATCTAAGATCAGAGCTTCATAGTGTACACACTTCCTTTATCCATGACCACATCCCCTACCACCCCTTTGTTCTTGAAAAGACAGATCGAATGGGAGAAGCGAACAAGTTAAGGGCAGCAACATCTAAACTTTTAGTTTCTCAACTTAACTTGAACATAACTGCATTTTTCGGCTCTAATAATTCCGTTATATGCTTTCTCAACTATAGAAAGATCGTTATCTGCAAACATATGTGCATGCAAAGCATCATAATCTGGCCCCAGACCAACCAAGAATAGGGCAACATGAACCTCACCTTCTTTTGCGCTAAGCTTTGTAGAATTTGTTGTCAAGAGATGAAAAACTGAAATTTCTTGTAGCCCTCTTCGCATCTCTGTTAAATACTCTATGACTGCGTTTTCCCCCTCTACTAATTCTAAAAAAAATTACATATAATTCATAGACTCAGGAGATTACTGTCTTGGGCAAAGATCGACTCAAGAGTTTTTCACACGTCTTTGGTCTTATCACAACTCATTACTTGATCGCTTATAAGGGGTTGCATACAATTCTGCCTCCTAATCCTCAATCATAGGATGAAGGGGATTATTACAAATATACTTCAACTTCGTATTTGCAGTCAAGAACTTCTTGACTGCTCTCGACTAATTTAAGTAATTAGATCCATTCGGTTAAAAAAAATGTCATCTGAATGTAATGATTGACCTCTACAGATTCTGATGTCTTAGCAGGTGTAATAATTTCTCCTACGTCAGCCATAATCACGCCTAAAACTGGCAATCACAGCAATAACAATGCCATCAAACAATTTCACAACAACCAACTTTAAACTTGCTTGCACTAGGTAGATGCAATATGTGCAGATACTGATGGGGCCCATAATGCAAATACATAACTAGGGTTTATAAACAGCACAATCTCAGTACCCAATAATACCAAAAAACACTTCAGTTACATCTAAAAACCAGCAATCTGCCACTTCAGCACATAACCTGTCCGTGTAGTCACACCTATGCCCCAGGATGGGTGACGCAAGCACGTCTTTTAGCCCTCATTAGAATAATTCATCCAACCTTGGAAGGATTTTTATGGACTGCTTTATGAAGCAACACAAACCATCAACTTTTAGGTTATGACACAAATAAAGGAAAAACACTAATCATTAAGGTCCCTCAGCGGAGAAGAAGTAAAAGAATAGCATATGAAAGTTTTCTTTTATAGATTGTGAGAGAAGAAAGAGAAGAAGAAAGGGAAAAAGGGAAAGAGGAGTGGAGAAAGGTGAACAGTGGGAGAGAAGGCTGCAATAGGCAACAGCTTCGTTAGGGGGTGAAAACACAACCCTAACCACTTTTATTAAGATCATTTAAGCAGGATATTACATAATGACCAATATACCCCTCATGACTTAACATGTATAGCAGCTCATAAAAAGAAGAAAAAAATTACACCCTTGTCCCATCTTAATACACCAAAAGATAGAACAATCTTACGCAACTCTAATGACTCAACAACCCACTTGTGTAAGGTCTAAAATACCCTGAGAAGTTAAAAAAGGATATATCATGTAATGTTCTTTGGGTTTTACAAGAAAATAAAGAGTATGTGGAAGAACAGAACTTTCATTACTCCGGCGATGAAAATTCAAGAAAATATATATGGCAGTAAAGGAGGATGATGTCTTGAAAAGAAGAGAAGCGCTGTCAGATGATAAATGTTCTAGACACTAGAGAAGAATACCAATATAGCAGCTTAGGAGGGCAACCCTCATATACGAGCAAACAATGAGAATAAAGGAGTAGATGGATGATAAGTTTGAGCAAGATGGAAAACAAAAGTGGGAGTAGATGGAAGATAAGTTTGAGCAAGATGGAAAACAAAAGTGGCAGGAGGAGAGAAAGATCAACCAGAATGGTATGTGGACCTTACTGAATCAGCATGAACCCATCACAGAAAATAGAGACTCGGAACCACATTAAGTAAATTTGTTTAGGCAAATAAGTACTAGAAAATGGAGATGACTCAAGAAAAAGCAGGCCTCAATGTGACTCTCCCACTACCTTTTCAAATGATGGCTCCCATATACACCAAGCAACCTTCACAATCCCTGTCTCCAAATGTATGCAGCACGTCTCCTACCCCCAGAACCAGTTGAGCTGTACATGATCATTTCAGCTTACATAGCCTGCTGAAGCTACCCACACAACCCACTAGTTTCAGGATATGAATCAAACCTTGACAGTTTGCTTAATTTCTCCAGCTTATAATCTGAGATCCATAATCCTATTATTGGTCATGTCCACACTCAGTCTCAGGCTTCATCACCCCTCATGTAGCTTTCAGCCACATCCAACTGTCTTTCTAACCTCCAGAAACACAATTATGACATGGAGTATGCCCTAATTTGCCAAATAATGAAGAGTCGGATATTATCTGCATCAGTAATCAGCACATAGCAATTCCAATCCCTTCCACATCGCAACAACCCAAAACCACCTGCTTTAAATTGATAGATATGGTTGCGATTCTAACATGGAAAAAAGCTCTTGACAGATTCTTAGTACAGAATACTCAAGCTACTGAAAATAATATCAATCTGATAAGGTAAAAAGTAAGGAAATAGAGGAATACTACCTTGGAAGTCATATAGAAGCACAACTCTCCAACTGGTTTCCTACTAGTATTTGGATCATAACAAAAAAAAGGAGCCCATATTAGAAAGTTTGTTCCGTCCAACTAGAATATCCCTCCACAATTATAAGTGTGAAGTTGGGTCCAAGGCCCATCCTAAAATGATTAGCCTTCTTAGGAAGCCTCTTTCCCAACTAATAAACTCAAGATCTTTGTACTCACTAATCCATGTGGGACTATTCCTTAACCCTCCGCTCACGTGTAGGCCCTCTTTTGTGGCTCTACCAGTGGATAATTTAGGTGTAGGCCCTCTTTTGTGGCTCTACAAGTAGATAATTTAGGTGCATGCCCACATAAGAGTACCTGCTCTAATACCATGTGAAGTTGGGTCCAAGGTCCATCCCAAAACGACTAGCTTTCTTAGGAAGCCTCTTTCCCAACTAATAAACTCAAGATCTTTGTACTCACTAATCCATGTGGGACTATTCCTTAACAATGAGTTTATCAAAAAGCGCCTTGCTTTGCTTCAGCTCTTGCAGTGATACGTAGGCTTCCACCTGCATGCAGTTTGTTGAAATATAGGTACTTGTATTATTTTAGCTCTTGCCTGTTTAGCATATTGGCTTATATCTTTATGTTTAGTTATTAATGTTAGAATGCTGAGATATACGTAATCAAATGGAGGATTAACTGTAATTTCTCCATTAATTAGTTACAGAATACAAGAGAAAACCTGACTCTCTCCTCACTTGTGGCAATTCTTCTTTTTCTCTCTTCTTTTCAAATTCTTCTAAATTGCTCTCCTTAAATCTCAACTTCCTTTAACTTTACATGGAATTTGAGCCAGATCCCGATCTTGGGACTTGTGAGTAATAAGCACACCATGCTTTTGCTGCGCATAACACTCTTTAAGGCCTAAAAATCTAGAAAAAAAATAAGGGAGTACCTATCCTGGCCTCTAACAAAATCACCGCCTTAGTCTGGACTAAAGATTGTCTCTAGAGCTGCCATCAAAATTCAAATCGTATCTACCAACCAGTGGAGAACCTAGCCAACAATGATCCAATGTGAAGAACAATCAATAAGAGACTCTCAAGTTTTAATTCGACAAATCCTAAAAAACCTGTGATAGCTAATTAGAAACAGAACAAGGCTCACGTTTAAAACATCTCATGGCTTGAGATTCCTAGTTACACCAATAGCATGGCTGATGCTTTGGTGCAAAGGCGGTTGGCAAGCGACACCTCAAAGTGGGACTTATCCCTCAAAGTTAATCCTTCTCAGGTTTCTATTTCTTTTGTATTGCCTTTATTTCCTCATACTTGTACTTTTTCCCTTGGGAGACTCTCTTCTAAAGAATTCACTTTTCTCACTATTATCAAAGAAAAAACAATTCCAACAGAACCCAGTTCCGATTGAGAGATATCCTTATGCTCCCTCCACGTCATTAATGGATAGCAAATAAAGAAATCTCCATTCTTGCAGTGTCAGCTTAGAAATGGCTGAGCTCCCCATAAAAACCTGAACGTTCTGCGAGAGCATGAGTAGATGGCTCACCTTCTTGGGATGAGCCCTATACCTCACATCGAAAAGGATGGTGATGAAAATATGGTCAATATTGCATGATTTGCAGAAGAGGGAACCAAACCAAAAAGGCATGTATGACATGGTTTGCCCATTGCTCGTATGCTTCCTCGTATACAACATCGTAAGGAGACTATCACTTTTCCACTCACTGCGCTTCTGTTAAAAATAATAAAGAACATTTTCTTCAGTCATATCCTTCCGATGCCTTTCTCCAACTAATGTATTCCTTTTCTTTTCTTTTTTTTAAAAGTATGATGCATTGGGCCCCATTCACTGAATGGAGATTCAAAAGGCAGAAATGGTCACCCAATATTCAGAGATTCAGCCTTTAGGGCTCTTGTCTTGATTTCTTTAACAACACAGTGAATTTTGTGAAGGAAGACAAAGTGTCTTTCCTAGCTAACCTTTACAAACAAGGAGAATCTATAAAAGCATGGGAGTCATCTGAACCACCCTTGTGTTGCAGGTGATAACCAATTAAATAGTTATAAGACAGATTTGTCTACTCAGCTATGCATGTAATATATTAGAAATGCAGGTTTGTAGGCTCGAAGTGGATCAACAAGCCATATTCTTACCCAATCACCAAGTCATCAAGAGTATTGATCATGCATTTACAAATTTTAGAGAGGTTTGTGTAAATCAGTGCATAGAAATACCCTCCAATGAAGTCCACTGGGACCTTCCAGATTTTATCCTAGGCAAGATGGGTTTTGAGATGCATAAATAGATCAGAATTCTGGTGTCAAAAGCCCATATCTCCATTATTTTCAACTAATCCATACATGACTTTTTTAAGAGCTCTAGTGGACTTTGCAAGAAGATCTCCTGTGCCCACTTTCCTTCATTATTACTGAAGGTCTGTCAAAGGTCTTCCGGAAAACAGTCTCCAATGCTCTCTCGTTACTCATCTTGGATAGAACACATAGATCTCCCTCCTAGGAACACATACAGTAATTTACCCAAGTCACATGGACCAAATTGTCAGCCTTGAGGCAATCAAAAAACAGAAAGTCACACAGACCTTATTGTCACCATTACAGCAATCACAACAGTCTTTGAAAAACTAATAGGCCAAAAGATGACCTGGAAAAACAGCTGCCTTATGAGAGTAAAGATTCCACCTGTTGTTAAATGTTCACTCTTATAACGGCTTGATCCCAAGCACATGGCAGAGGAAGTGAGGGGGTTCCTATCCTTTTTCTTGGCGTGCACAACACATTCAGCCCTCCACAACCAACATTCCTATAGTAAAGTGTTATTAACAAGACAGAAAGTGTAAGAACAAATACATTACACTTCTCCCAATTACAAGAGCAGTATCCATGCTCAATAAACGAGATGCTGCTGTGGCATCATGACAACATGTTTCAAAAATGAAATTTCCAACAACACACCAATCCAAACGGATCTATTGTAGAAGTTTCATTTTGAGCTTCTGTCCTTGAAAGAACTTACATTGACATGTGAATACTCCACCTTTATATTAGACTCCAATACTAAATGGAAATGAGTTTTTGGAATACCAATCATGGTCAACAAACCCAGCATCCAATAGCTGATTTTTATTAAATTAAGAGGTTGTTAACTTACTTAAAGGCAAGATCCAAGTCACTGTCCTTAACTGCATGATGTAGTTGGGATTCTCCTTTGCAACAAAGACTGCCAGAGTTTGATCATCTATGTTTGATATATCATTGTCTAGAAGTAATTAGGATCTATTCACAACAGGCGAACACATTCTTTATATAGATTCCGAAATGGAAGCAGGTAGAGAGACCTAAGTTTGGATGCAGTTGCCTTATCCAATCCAATTTTAATGGAGAAAACCCCACCTCACTCTGCAAGCTTTGAGAATTTTTCATCCGTGGTTTATGATTGAGAAAAAATTGACCTTCAAAAAAAAAAAATTGATTATCCCCCTTGTCGTCCTCGTTTTGTTATCAGTACTTATAAATTCGGTATTTACAACATAAACGAACTCAAATTCAAGAGAGAGAATTCATGACATAATAGAACAGTGCAAAGATGCAAACCCGAATGAAACTATAGACCATCTTTATTAAGCACTCTATAGTACAGATAAATTCACCGACAACAACGATACAAAAAAACAGCTCCGTCCTATCTATCATAAAGAGCTTCATCTGCCCAGTACATCGTCCAAGATTGACAGGTAAACTAGTTGATAACGTAGCCATGTTACTGAAAGAGAACTCATGCCGGAATAAAACAATTTGTAAATGAATTTCTTCAACTTCAAAAACAAATATTCTATGCGTTGAGTTTAAGTTTCAGTGGAACAAATTTCAGTCTTCCCATGCAAAAATCCATTTGGGATTTTTAGGAGGTACATTTTACCATCGAATAGTTTTAAGATTTGCCGAATCTAGGAACGAAAGGAGAAAAGCAAAGTATGAATTAAAATATCTAAGCTATGCAGTAAAGATAACATAACAGACAGATGCGATGGAAGTCAAGCAAAGGGCAAATCGTACGACAAACCTCTTTTGCGTGGTGGAGGCATTCAAGGTAATCTTCTCTGAGAAGAGCACAGTCCTTAGGCTCCCTGCATCGAGACATACATTCGCTGAAATCTGTCCAGAAATCGTAACAGCGCCCCTTATTCCCCGTGATCCCCCAACCTGAAGCCATCCCTCCTTTCACCTTTCACCTTTTTCCCTGTCGCTTGTCGCGAGTGTATTGATCGAATCACAACTAATGGAGGCACCAGCAAATGACAGTCGCAGGTCTCGGCTCTCGACTCAAGCCAGTTCTACCGATGCGTGGCATTGAACCGAGCAGGTTCGCGAGTAGTTCAGAAGATGGGTTTGGATCCGGCTTGATTTCAAGGTATTTTAAATCGAGTTTGAGCGGTTTGTGCTGGGGTTAGTCAACTTGATATTGGAGATGAATTTCAGTTGCATTACTCGTGGCACTTGTTCTCCCTCTAGGTTTCCCGCTCGCTTCTCCCCCTCTCTTATCCCTCTCGGCCACCTACTCCCTTCTCTTTATCGCTATTTTCTTTTTTCCCAAAATATTTTTTGATTTCGTTTGATTTCCCCCATTTTGATTTCGATTTTTGACATTTCGGTGTCAATTTCTTCTATTTTACTTCAATTCAGCTTCAATTTTCCCATTCGGCTTTGATTTTACCCTTCGGCTTCGATTTTTATCAAATTTCATAACCCTATTTAGAGATTTATGTATCGACTAAAATCTTGATTTCTCAATAATTAAGGAGATATAGAGAAAAATAAACAATTTGTTTAGTCGATCCTCTTCTTATCTATTGCCGTTTTGATACCATGTCATGATTTGGAGAATAGAGGAGAATATTATAATGAAGAAATTATAAAAGAAGTGAGAAAAGAATCATGGATTTTCCACTCAAATTTAGATTGTGGTCTATCTATAGATGTAAGATAGGTTCACTTTTACGCATTATTTTATTTATATCTACTTACCTCGTTGCTACACCTGATTAATTGCTACACATGCATACTTTAATACTTTAGTTCCCCTCTAATTACATGTACGTAACCCTTCTAACCTGATTACTAGAGGTTTTTATCTTTGTATAAAATTAAGTAGATCTTCAACAAATATATTGTGATGCATGTTTAATGAAAATTTAGAGTTTTAAAATATACTTATTTTTTAAGGGGTGTGTCCCTTCTACTTTATTTGAAGCCACTTTAGAGTAGAAAGGGTATAGGAGGGGGAAGTGCCCCTTATCATTAATTTGCTTGCAAAAGGGCCCACGTTTGAACCCCATTTTATTTATTTTTGGATATTTTAGAAAATAAAAAAACGTCTTCAATACCGAGCTATTTATTTCGGGATATATTTGAAAATATTTTAAAAAATTATTATAGAGTTTAGAAATAAAATTTATTGGTATACTTTTTATTACATAAATATTTATAATAATAAAATATAAAATAAATATATTAATTAATTAAAAATCTTAACTATTTAACACATTTTATTATCTATTTAAAAAAATTTATAATTTAAAAAATAATTAGTAAATCGTTTTATAGTTTTCAGAAATCTTTTTTGTTGGAACACATTCTATTAACTTAATTTATTAAAATAAAATATATAATATAAATATTAATTATTTAAAAAATATTCTAATATGACTAACACATATGATTGTGGATTTAAGATATTTTGAAATTTTTTTTAAAAGTTATTTTAGTTTTTAACAATCTTATTTGTCGATTTCCTTCTATTTATTTTAATAAAATATAATTTTTTAATATTAACTAATAAAAAATCATATCATCTTATATTAAAAAGATATTTTTAAATTTTAAAATATTATAAAAAAATATTTAGGTTTTTAAAAATGTTATTGTTTTGTAAGTATTTTATTACCTTCTATTTTTAATAAATTATAAAATATATATTAACCAGAAAAAATTATATTCTAATCAATTTATACCTTTCATTATCGATTCAATATATTTTCAAACCTTTAAAATATTTAAGAACTCAATTTCGTTTTTAAAAATGTTTAATAAATCAATTTCGTTTTTAAAAATATTTAAGAACTCAATTTAGTTTTTTAAAATATTTAAGAACTCAATTTCGTTTTTATAGGTTGGTAAAAGGTATTTTTATAAATAAGTAATCAGTTGGTTATCTGTCTAATTATGTTTAAAAAAATTATCAGTTTGCCCTTTTTTTTTTCTCCACGAGGCTCGTCAGGCATGATGGGCTTTCCTCACGCTAAAAACTTTCTCTGCAAGCAACCTCACTCTCCCAGCTAGCTCTGCAACGAAGGCTCTGCCTCAGGCATGATGGCGCTTTCCACTTCTTCTAGTTCGTCTTCTTCTCCTCCTCCTTGCAAGCCATCTCTTTCATCTCATTTGCCCATAATGTTGCTCAAAGATAAGATCGTCGAGAAGATTTTAGCGAATCGTGTCACATTGATCGTTGGAGATACGGGTTGCGGTAAGTCAGTTTGATATAACTAATCGATTTCTTGGCGTTCTTTTCAGTTGGAGAAGTTTCAAGAAGACATTGTCTTCATCTTTCTTGAGTAACGCAGTCACTGATTGTCATCTTCCCAGTCACTTCACTTTTTCTTTTTTCACAATAAAAAACTTTCTTATTAAGGCGCTGGTTGGATCATTTCTATCGTATTGGCTGTTATTCCTTGTTTCAATTTCAGTACATTCATTGATTTTTGCCTGTTTTCCCTTATAGGATTTACATACACACGTATAACTGTCTAGAGTTAATTCTTTATTTTTTATGCAGAAAAGTATTTTCAGAGATTCTGTATCAATTTCTGTATGAAACAGATATGTTTTTTCTTTTTGCTTATATTTCTTTTTAATTTTTTTTCCCGCTTCTTCTTATGAAAGTTAAGAATCTGTCATCAATCTGATTGCAAGGCTATTGTAAATGGGATAAGAAACTATGTTGTTAACTATCTGATACTTTACTGGGCATTTTGATTGGGTTAAATAGATGAAACTGAGTTTGCTAAAATGAGATTAAACTCACATTCCAATGGTTCATGATATGTTCTGACAAATTTGTCTGCTTCTTAGAAGGCACTAAACATTAGGATGCTGTAAAATATGTGATGTTTTGTGGCCACTGCACCATTAAAAGCTTCACAATAAACAAGGAAAACGAAATCCTGTCACTATAGACTTAAGGGCACATGAACTATCAGGAATAGGGAAACTGCCATTCTATAGATGGTCTGTCTATGGAAATTAGGAGAAAGCTGTTCTGGAGAAAAACCATGCCATGAGCAATGGACAGTGCTATTCATAATGTTGCTGTCAATGTATACATGAGAAGGTCACATGAAAAAGGTGGAAGGCCATGTAATTATGTAATCAATAGTTTAACTTAGTACGCTTCTTCAGGAGCAAGTACAAAACCCTGTTTTTTGTACCATAAATGTGTTAAAATTTCCAGATATGATCCAGTGTGGAGATTGTCATTTGTAAAAGTAAAAAGGCTCACTACTGCATTTTCCGTATCAAACAGATATATGTTTAAAACAGCAATCTAGCCAATTGAAAGGCCAGCCAACTTGGGTTTCTTTGGTCAAACCGTTGGAAGTGGGTGTATTGTCTGGTTTTGGCATCTCATATGGTTTCAGATTTTTGAGAAGGGTGCAGATGCCTGTTTGAATGAACAAACCTATTGGAACCAACTTTATTTATTCAGTTTTGAAAACAATGGTTTAAGCTGCTTGAGCTATTAAGAGAGTTTTGACTGTAAACTATGGGACACCTAGGTCTTTTGTTAAGCTTCATCTTATTTGAAGACTTTAGATGCAAAAACGAACTGATCAATGGTGATTAAATAGAGTCAGTCTAGCTAGCTTTTGCCCATCCTTCTATTTTCTTGAATTTATATTGATGTGTGTTAGAAAAAAAGATGTATAGTCAATTTTTTCCCCTGTAAATAGGTAATTTTTTTCTATTTTAACCATTTGATTTAGATTGAAATTTAAATTTCATTTTTTTCGTTTTTGACATTTTTTTTTACATTTCTGATGTCTTCATGCTTGACATTCAGTTGTCTATGGATTATACAGTCTCATTTGTCTAGGTTCTCAGATTATCATAATATGTAGTGCTCATGGATGTGTGGTTTCTCTTTCTCTTTTAATTTTTTATTTTTTCTGAATAAGTTACTCTAGTTTTTCTTAACGGATATAAGTGTTGAGCAAACTAATCACACTTTCCTTGTACATAACTGGAGGTTTGCGAGTGCTTGCAAACTTGTTGAATAATTTGGGATAATTTTGCTAAGAAAATATAAAATGGGTAATTGCCTACATATCCTTGAAATATCACATAATTATCTGTATATCCCTGGTGCTTACATATCCTTATGATAGCACCAAAGTTGTCAACATACGCCTACAATTAAATTAGGTTTCTTAACTTTAACTTGATGCTATATGCATACATGAAGGATCCTATACCTTATCTATTATGTGCTTTTATGAATTGTTCAATGTGGGCATACGCCAGGAAAATGGGATCGGTGTAATGTACGCTCTGAAAAAGTGGTGTGGCCCAGCTATAGGTTCATTTATACCAAACTTGAACATAATATAAAGATAAGTAACCTAACATGCTGGAATCATATGACCTCCACACGAGTTTGGTAAAATGAATGAACTACCCTTGCATCAGTATTTTAACACTTTTCTATTTGCATTCTAGGATCTCTTTTTTCAAAAATGATGTTTCTAAATTTCACGAAAGTTGATGAATAAATGAGGCTAGGATAGCATGTGAAAGAGGTGAAAAATGAGCAGAAAGGTCCTTTGAAGCCTTACATGGAATCAACCAGGAGGTTCCTAGATCAAGTTGCCTTGAGATTCTGCTATTTGTCAAAGAGTAAGCCAAATAATTGGCTTCCATCCATATGTGCTTTGAAGAAGTAGTGCCTAGAAACTCTGCTATGTGTGAAAGAGTTGGCCAAATGATTGGCTTCCATCGGGGCTTCCATCGGTGTGTGCTTGAAAGAGACCCCTTTCTCAGAATTGATGTATTTAATCTCATTAAAAATATCTTTTAAGATGCCAAGGAGAGGGGAGTTTCCTTGGTGCCCATTGATTAACAACTGCAGAATCACTTTCTACCAATAGTTTATACATTTTGATATCTGTTAAATCTTATTGCCATGTATATATGGAAAAGAGTAGTAACTATTAATTGTCTTTCTTATTATGTATCTTGAAAGTAGATAAGGAATGACAATACATACTTGTGGTTTATAGAGTTATACCTATTTAGTTTGACTAACAAGTTAAATGCATTTTGCAAGATGACATCTTTGCACGATATGAGTTGTGATTGCTTCTAGATATCTTTTCCTTTTTATGAGAATTTCTTACCTTTTAAGTTCTTTTTGTTGTCAAAAGGGAAGAGTTCACAAGTTCCGCAGTTTCTTCTGGAACAAAATGTTGAGCCCATACTTTGTACGCAACCAAGGAGATTTGCTGTTGTGGCTATTGCAAAAATGGTAGCTAAAGCTCGTAATTGTGAGGTAGGAGGCGAGGTTGGATATCACATTGGTCACACTAAGGTTGTTTCATCGAGGTATATTCATGATTCCATACATGCTACTGGATCAAGGTGTTTGGGTTATTGTTACACAATTTGATTAGTTCCTTATTGGTGGACATTTTTTCATTATTATTATTTTTATTTAGTACTAATTACACTCGATTCACCTAAAAAACTAAAAATTATGAATTATTCTAAAAATTTAAGTTGTGAAATTTATTTGACCTCTTAAGGTGTAACTGTGCTTGCCTTTTCTTTTAGGCAAAAAGGGATATTTCCCCCCCTGAAATTGTTGTCAATTTCTTCTCAGGTCAAGGATCATTTTCAAAACTGCTGGAGTTTTGTTAGATGAAATGGTTGACAAAGGGTTTGCTGCTCTCAAATACGGTGTCATCATTCTCGATGAAGTGCATGAAAGATCTGTTGAATCTGATCTTGTTTTGGCATGTATGAAACAGTTCATGTTGAGAAAGGCTAATCCGAGGTTGGCACATATCATATCTCTGTTGCTTTACCATCAATTCTGATTTTGTGTGGTCCTATTCTGGACCTTTGGAAAAAATTTCTGAATATCTTATTTATTTTAATGCATTAACATGTTTCGCTTTTGATTGATATTGCATGGTTCTGTCTGGTTTCAATAGCTTGAAAGCTTGATATGTGATCTCCAGGTTGGTACTAATGTCTGCTACAGCAGATATTTCAAGATACCGTGATTACTTCAAGGATCTTGGAAGGGATGAGCAGGTGGAAGTTCTAGCTATTCCTAGCTCATCGCAACAGACATTTTTCCAACGAAAAGTTTTATACCTTGAACAGGTTAGTTTATCTCTTTTTTCATAAAAAAAGAGACTTACTTTTAATGTTTAACCATACTGGTCCTTATTGCTTTTGTTTTTCTGTGTTTTACCAAAATACCAGATTGTTGTTTTTAACTGATGCATTTCTGAACCAGGTTATTGATCTTCTTGGGGAGAAGTCTCAGAACCTGATGGATAGTTACAGTCGTGGACCACAACCCTCATGTTCTGATGCTGAAATCAAGCCTGAAATGCAAACTCTTATTCGTGATTTAGTGTTGCATATTCATGCTAATGAACCCAATATAGAAAAGAGTATTCTAGTTTTCCTTCCAACCTACTATGCATTGGTGCAACAGTGGTCGCTTCTGATGTCTTCTAATTTGTCTATTGAGCTTCACATCTTACATAGCAGTATTGACATTGGAAAGGCACTCAAGGCTATGAAAATCTCAAAATCCGGCCGTAAGGTAAATGTATCAGGTTGCAGAGAACTTGCACTTTATGATAAATTTTTTCTTTTTGTGGATTATTCATTTAATTTCTGTAAGCTTTTCTTTTTGCATTTGTTTCTTAAAAGTTTGAGTGGAAATATAGGTGATATTGGCTACCAACATAGCAGAGTCATCAGTCACTATACCTGAAGTTGCCTTTGTCATAGATTCCTGTTGCTCTTTACGAGTCATCTGGGATCCTGACAGAAAAAAGGAGATTGCGGAACTTGTTTGGGTGTCAAAGTCTCAGGTACTGATTGATGTAGCAAGGCTGCTTATATTTGTATTTGTATTTTATTTTTGGTTGCTTTCCATATATAGTATACTCATCAGATATCCTTGTCTAATGGAGCTTTGTAGGCCGAGCAGCGGAAAGGGCGAACAGGAAGAACTTGTGATGGTCAGATCTATCGATTGGTTACTAGATCATTTTACAATTGTTTTACTCAGCATGAAAGACCTTCCATATTACGGTTATCGTTGAGGCAGCAGGTTCTAAGGATTTGTTCTTCTGTCTCTAAAGCCATCAATGATCCAAAAGGTATAATCTGTTTGTTTGTTTGTTTGTTAGGATCGAGCATTTTAATGTGGTCATATCATGTGTATGACCTGTATTTACTCTGTTCTTTCTTGAACATCTACATGTAATGAATTTTTTTTTTTTGAAAATAGGGTGTGAATATATATTGCAAGATGAAGAAAATACATACCCAGCTAAGGTGGCCTTCCTTCACAACAAGTTGTTGGAGGGAAACACCCTGTTTAGCTTGTTTATTTGCCAAATGATTAGCAAATCTAGGAATATAATTCCACTTACAACATTTGGGAAATTAAAGTACATATATCCTCATGTAACTCCCAATGCCGCTAAGGAGGTTTTGAAGGCTTCGTACACCAATTGATAACAACCTTTGAATCGCCTTCAACGCAGAGTGGGCCCTCCATCTTTTGCTTGAAGAGTTTTAACCCAATATACAACTGTGTAACTCAGCACTGGTTGAATTTGATATTTCAATCGGTCCAGCATATGATAAAAGAAGATTCCCACTTTCGTCATGAATCACTCCACCAAATCCAGCAGGCCTGGGGCAGCCAAACACACTTCCATCAAAGTTTAATCGGAAGTGTCCCATTGGTGGTGGAGATCAAATTTTCATAATAGGAGGTCGTGATGGAAAAGATATTTCCGCAATAAGAGGCCAGTTTCCACGCAAATTTGATCCTTGTAAGTTACAAAATTCCTTCCACACGAGTACCCAAGAGGACACTTGCCCTATGATTCTATTGCACAAAATTTTCCAGGGAAGAGATTTTTGATTAAATTTTCTGTTGTTTCTCTCTTTCCATAGATTCCAAACCATGTACCCAACACAACAAGAAATTAATATTTTCCCAAGCTTGGGAGGACAAACACTTATAATAGTTGATTAAATTTTCTGTTGTTTCTCTCTTTCCATAGATTCCAAACCATGTACCCAACACAACAAGAAATTAATATTTTCCCAAGTTTGGGAGGACAAACACTTGTAATAGTGAATATTGTTGAATATAATGATTGAGAAGGGTAATATTGCAACCCAATTTTGTTCATGAGTTCGGACCAGACCAAATGGGCATATTCACAGTGCAAAAGGGTATGATCAGCGGTTTCAGAAGAGGGATGACATAATGGGCAAAAGGGGTCCGAGACACTATTTCCACGTCGTTAAGATTTTTTTCCGGCATGCGGTCCAAATAAAAAACTTCGCACGAGGTGGAATGTGTAGAGACCACGCAAAAGCAGCTGGATAGACTGATTGATTTGCTTGGAGAGAGATCAAGAAGTGGTAGGCAGAAGCAGTACAAAACATACCTTGCCTGCATGGTGTCCAGATGAGTGTGTCTGATGAGTTTTTGATTCTTACTGTTGAGAGACTTGTGACGAGGTCTGCAACTTCAAGAGCTTCATCATCTGTCAAGGCTCTTCTGAGATCTAAGTTCCACTCACCAGAGGTAAGCCTTTGCGTAGAAACAGTCGCATCTTGTTCTCTTGCCAGGCGGTAAATACATCCGTGACTATCTTTGAAACTGCTTAGGCCAACCCTCTAGTCTGTCCAAAATTTGGTTTGGCTACCAGAACCAATGTAGCATTTGACAACAGTTTTAAAGATAGGCAGCACCTGGGCAATCTTCTTCCACACGGGGGATAATTTGTAATATCTTCCGCCATCAATCCACCAACCAGAAACTTTCCCATATTTGGCTTCAACAATTTTCCGCCATAACAGAGTTGGTTGCACATTAAATTTCCAGATCTACTTCAACAATAAAGCAGAGTTGGTTGTTGCAATATCTCGGATCCCGAGACCACCCATTACAAACATCATCCCATTTTACAAGACTATATTTTCTTTCCCCATTTGGCCCATTCCATAAAAATCTCCTTTTAAGGAGTTCTATTCTATTCCGAACAGAAGTAGGATAGTGATACAAGGAAAGAAAATAAGAGGGTACGCCATGTAAACTGGATTTAATGAGAACCAGCTTACCAGCTTGGGACAAAAATCTTCCTTTCTATGATGCTAGTCGGCCTTCGAGGCGTTCAATGACAGGGTGCCATGCGCTTTTTGTTGGTAGGGCAGGGGTCCGTGGAAGACCCAAGTTAGTGCCGGGGAGAGACGCAACTTTACATCCCAAATAACTTGCCATTGAGTTTAATACAGAGGGATCAATATTAAATCTAATGATAGAAGTGTTAGCCCAACTTGCCTTTTGACTAGTAGACAATTCGAAAATGTTGAGCAAAGCTTTCATGTGGGAAATCTGTCTCATAAAACCTTCTCCAAAAAGAATAGTGTCATCAGCATACTGTAAGATCGGGTTATCTTGGTTCAGGTCTTCAGAGATAGGATTAAGCCAACCCGAGCGTTTAGAAAATCGGATCATAGAAGCAAGGTGCTCGCCGATGAGAGTAAATAGAAAAGGAGACAATGGGTCACCTTGCCTAATCCCCCTTGTTGCTTTGAAGAAACCGCATTTCCATTAACAAGGACAGAATACGATGTGGTGGAGATACAACTTCTCATCCAAAATTTCCACCTAGTCCCAAAACGCATTTGGTCAAAAAGGTGATCAATAAGTTTCCAATTTGCTCGGTCAAATGTTTTTTCAAAATCTAATTTTAGGACAAATCTAGGTTGGGAAGATTTTTTGAAAGAGTCTAATAGCTCATGAGTGGTCATGGAGGAGTCCAAAATATTTCTATCACGAATGAAAGCACTTTGACTGGGATTAATAACTTTCGGAAGGTGGGCTTTTAGCCGATTTGTAAGAAGACGACCAATGATTTTATAATAACTAGTACTGAGGCTAATTAGGTCGAAAATCTTGGGGCAGTGCTGTATTGGATTTTTTTGGGATAAGAGCAATGAAGGATGCTCTAATTGCCTTATGGGTTATGCCGACTTGGTGGAAATTGTAGATAAAAGCATACACATCAGTTTTAATTGAATCCCAAAAACAATGGTAAAACTCACCGTTAAAACCATCAGGTCCAGGAGCTTAATCTTTTGGAAGGCTGAGGGCAGCCAAATTAATTTCTTCAGTAGTGAACGGCTTTTCCAGATATATTGTGTTCGCGGAAGAGATGCGATGGAATTTGCGTTGTAGCAGTTTAGGTCTATTGTAACACACTTCAGTGTATAAGTCTGAGAAGAACTTCACCAAAATGTTAGATATCGAGGAACTATCTGTTATCACTTGGTCTCCATGACAGAGAGTAGTGATACGGTTAGTCCTCCTCCTGACCGAGGCGATGGAATGGAAAAACTTTGTGTTTCCATCTCCTTCGGCCATCCAGTGGAATCTAGCACGTTATTTCCAGCGGATAGATTCAAAATGAAGCAGATTTAAATATTCCAAATTTAATTGATTTCTAATGAGCAAATCAGGAGAAAAAATAGACCTTTGTTCTTCGAGTAGATCAAGCTGCGACGACGAACTGATTCTTTCTGGGAAGCAGTAGCAGCACGATGATTACTGGCCCATAACCGGATCTTTGCTTTACGCGCTTTGATTTTTAGAGGAAGCGCCCAACCTGGGTTGGGATGAGTCTCCTGCTCAAGCCACCAGCCAGGAAGAGAAGAAGTGAAAGACTCAACAAGGATCCAAACATTTTCGAAGTGGAAAGGGGATCACCCCCAAGCAGGTGGGCAAGTGTCCAACTTTGAGAGGACGGGGGGTGGGAGGGGGGTCTGACCATTGGTCCAAGTGAATTTTTTTCCAGAGAGGGGAATTTCGGAGAGCCTGAGACTGCTAATGAAGTTGGAGAAGGCTCTCATGTTGGACGAAGTTCTGATTGCGGGAGGGTTTTTTTCTGAACAAAGTAGAATAGCGTTGAAATCTCCTACCAACAGCTAGGGCAGGCCCCTTAATTGAACGAGTTGAAAAACTTCCTCCCAGAAGGAAGCCCGATTGCGATGCCGAGTAGGACCATAGATGCCAGCCAACGCCCATGAAGTTCCAAGGGAGTGATCATGAAAACGCTAGCCGATAGAGTAGTGGCCCGGTATAGAGAGGGTGGCGTCAACTGCTTTTGGGTCCCAGATGACAACGATGCCACCAGAGTGCCCAATCACATCGACATTAGCCCACGCAGGATCCGAGTCATACCATAATTCTTAGACAATAGAATAGTCAAAAAATTGGAGCTTAGTTTCTACAATAATTACGATTTTTGGCTTACATTCAAAATGTGCTACTTTGATAAGGGCTCGTTTAGATTGTGAACAGAGTCCTCTGACATTCTAGGACAAAACGATCATTCAGGACGTGGGGGAGGGGGGTGATATTCTTCGCTGTCCCGCGAGCTTCAAGATAGTAGGAGCAGAAAATAGTCGCAAGCTCCGTCATTTCTGAGAAGACTTTCGGAGGGAAGTCTTGCTCTTGTTCTAACAAAAATTGGAGAAGTTCATCCCTCTGCTCGGCTTGGGGGAACATGGTTGAGGTTGGGGGAGGTTTAGACAGTGGGCGTGGGATTTTCGGAGGTAGGACAGTGGGAGGGCAATTTTGGTGGGGGGAGGTAGCTTTAGCTTTTCCTTTCTTCCTTTTTTCTAGAGTAAGTGTAGGTGAAGGGGGTTATAGAAGGCCTTTTCTCTGTTTCAATTTGGGGGGTAGTGGCGGGAGATTTTGTTTTAGAGCTTGAGGCTTCCATGGTGGGGTTCGTGTTAAGTATCTGAAGGGAGGTGGGGCATAGAATAGAGGGGGAGTGGATATTTAAAAGAGTTGTGGAGTCATTGGGGGAACTGAAGTCCCAGGTGGGATTTTGGACGTGAACTTTTTGAGAGTCGAAAAGACGACTTTTGATGGAGGGGAGGGATTGGACGGGGCTCGAGGAAGGATTGCCATCTGACAGGATTTTTCCAGAGGTGATGGGCTGCAGGGAGTGTTTATGAGAGGTACGGAGTTTGAGGTGAATGGAATGATTTGATGTGGACAAGGTGGAGTTGACGAGGTTGATGGACCTCGGGAAATGAAGCTAGGGAAGGGAGTAGGGGAGGCGGGTTTGGTAAGAGGTGCGGATTTTGACGTGACAGGGATGATTGATGAGGTTGATGGGTTTGGGGGAGTGACGTGGGAGGCGAGGCTTGAGCAGTGTGTATTGTCAGTCACCTTGTCAGTTGGAGAAGGCGAAGGCGGTGGAGTGAATTGTAAGTTACGAACTGTGTCAGAGCGATTGACTGACGGGATGATTGTGGATGATGGTGACGGGGTGGCGGCTGGATTTCGAGAATCTCGTCTGAGAGACGGGGGACGAGGTTTGCGGTTTAGTTTTTGGGGTTTGGGCTTTGTCAGCCCGAATGATTGATGGGCTGATTGAGGGCGGCGAGGAAATGACTGTTTTGGCATTTGACGGGTGGGGTTTCAAGATTTTTTTTTTTTTTTTTTGAATTTGAATTTCGAATATGAGAAGGGACTGTTGTTCCTGATAGGTCCGATATCGGTACCCCAATGCTTCTTTCATGGATCCATTGTTGGATTTGTTGGCTTGAATGAATTATCAACGGAACCTCGATGACTGCTGCTAGGGACATTTTGCGAGTTCCCTCGATTGCGGCTTGGGCCGGCAGGGTAATAGAATAATGGGTTTCATGGTGTAGAATCTGAGGGGGGGGGGGGGGGGGGTGGTGGTAGCCAGATGTTTGAATTGAGGAGCGGTTGATTAGGTGGAGGAGCAGGCGGGGTTGGAAGGCTAGGTTTTTTATGGTGCGTGATACCTGGTTTGGGGGGGATTTTTTAATGCTTGGTTAATTGTCGGAGGATTTGGTGGAAGAGTTTCCATCCGAGGCCAGAATTACATTTTTGCGGTAGGAAGATCATACCCATAATCATTGAGTCGCGTCTTTGAGTGATGACGCATTCTAGGAAGCCACCGTGGTATTTGGTGTGGAACTAGAATTCCAATTTGCCGGTGAAGAGTAATCGGCCGAAGCTTTGTCCCGTTTTGCCTTTTTGAATCTTTTAAAAAATGACTAGGAAAGAGTCCACTGCGGAAATCAGGAGGGAGATGTAGGATTTTTTCACGCCAGGTTGTGAAAGTATACGGATTGCTTCACCACTTTTCTCTTTCATTATCTGGAAGGTCAGTTTGGCTTTTCTATTTCAGAATTCATTTCTTGAAGGATCCTCCACCAAAATCTGTCGCCATGAAGTTTGAGAAATGACAGTTTGCCACTTCGCTTTTGTGCCGTCTCCAAGGCCATTGTCTTCTTCCTCATTGTCTTCAACCACTGGTCGCTCTTGCCTTTGTTGCTTCTCCAGACTTGCTCGACCTTCGCCCCATATTGTGTGGTGTCCCACTCGAAGAGGTGGGTCAGACAGATTGGTAGTCGGGGGGTAGTTACTCCGTGCCCTGTTTGATAGGTGGGGGGGGGGAGTGATTCCGTGGCCTGATCGTCGTTCCGCCATTGATATTCTTACAGACATGTAATGAATTTTGATCTCTGAGATTGTTCAGTTATTGAGAAACTTGTGAAGTTGTGTCCAAGGCCTATCCCAAAATGACTAACCATATTAGGAAACCTCTTTCCCAACTAATAAACTCAACATATTTGTTCTTTCTAATGCATTTGGGACTATTCTTTAACACTCCCCCTCACGTGTAGGCCTTCTGGGCTCTTACATGTGGATATTTTGGGTGGAGGCCCACATACGAGTACCTGCTCTGATACCATGTGAAGTTGGGTCCAAGGCCTATCCCAAAATTACTAGCCATCTTAGGAAACCTCTTTCCCAACTAATAAACTCTACATATTTGTTTTTACTAATCCATGTGGGACTATTCCTTAACAAAACTAATAGATGACTCTTTCTCAAGATGGTTCTAATGATTTGTTTTTTGGCTCTAAAGACATCGATGATCCAAAAGGTACAATCTGTTTGTTTGTTAGGATGGAGCATTTTAACTTGGTCATACTGAAAAATATGTGATTTTGAGAGAAAGTAGAAGAGGAAAAAAAGTTCTAGAAGCCTAGCAACTTTGCTGCCTTGGAATTCGAGCCAGAAAGGCCCTTCTTGCTTCTTTATAATCAGGGTTTAAGTAAAAATTTACTAAAGGACAAAAATGCCCCTCAATACTCAAAATTACATATCTCCTAAAATACATATCTAAATTGAATGACAATTTAACTAGAGATAAAATAAGACATTCTCTATCTATTTTTTTTTTTTTTTTTGGAGAAATTTTTTGAGAAACATTCTCTCTATAATAGCCATACTATAAGAGAAAAATGTAATGTGGAAAATATGAGAAATGACCAAACTACCCTTGGACTTGTATTTGAACACTCCCCCTCAAGCTGGAGAGTATATATCAAACAATCCCAACTTGTCACTAATGGATACATATTCATGTCTTCCCAAAGGCTTGGTAAATATATCTCCTAATTGGTTTGAAGACTTTACATAACGAGTTACCACCTTCCCCTGCTTAATTGCATCTCTAATAAAGTGGCAGTCAACCTCTATATGTTTCGTTCTTTCATGGAATACAAGGTTCCTAGCAATAAAAATGGCTGCCTGGTTATCACAATTCATAACCATAGGGTCAGGTAACATAAAACCAAACTAAAAAAGCACAAACTTAATCTACATAAGCTCACTAACTGTCTGAGCCATTGCTCAATCCTCGGCCTCTGCATTGGACTAGTCACAACTGTCTGTTTCTTACTTTTCCAGGTTACCAGGTTGCCTCTAACAAAAAAACAGTAGCCTAACGTAGAACGCCTATCTATCTTATACTCAACATAATCTGCATCAGAATACCCAAGTACATCAACGTTCCCATTCTGAGTATACAAAAGACCTTTTCTAGGTGCACCCTTCAAGTACTACAATATCTTTTGAGTAGATCTAAATGGACTTTCCGAGAATTTTTCATGAACTGGCTCACAACTCCCACAACAAATGAGATTTCCGGCCTGGTAACTGTAGCATAGATCAATTTACCTACTAACTATCGATATTGAGTTTTATCCTTGAGTGTAAGTGTTATGTATATTATGATTAACTTCTATGAGGGTGTCTATGGGTTTAACACCTAATAAACCATACTCCTGTAACATACCTAATTTATATTTTCTCTGAGAAAGAACAATAACTTACTTGCTACGAGCGACTTTAATGCCAAGGAAGTACTTGAGAGAGCCCAAATCCTTTGTCTGAAAATGTGTAGTTAGATATTGTTTAATTTCTGTAATACCATCAAGATCATCACCAGATAACACAATGTCATCTACATAGACAACCAAAACCACCATACTAGTCTTCCTTTTAAGAAGGAACATAAAATGATCTCAATGGCTCCCATAAAATCCAAATTGTAGGACCACCTAACTAAACTTTTCAAACCAGGCCCGTGGACTTTGTTTAAGCCCATAAATAGCCTTTTGCAGCTTACACACATTCCTGTCTCCCCCTGAGCAATATACCCTGAAGGTTGCTCAATATACACTTCCTCATGTAGATCACCATGTAGAAAGGTATTCTTCACATCGAATTGAAAGAGAGGCCAACCCTTATTAACAACCACAAATATTAAGATATGTACAAAAGTAAGTCTGGCCATAGGAGAGAATGTCTTAAAGACATCAATTCCAAAAGTCTGTGTATACCCCTTCGCTAATAGCCAAACTTTGTATCGTTCAATAGAGCCATCAACATTATATTTGATAGTATAAACCCCAACGACACCCCCACAATAACTGTTCTTGCATGTGGGTCACATAGACGCCATGTTCCTAAAGACACCAAAGCACTTGTCTTATCATCCATTGCTTGTTTCCATTTTGGAGAGTACAAGGCTTCCTGCATTGAATGAGTTGTACGAGAAGTAGACAATGACATAACAAAGGACTTGAAGGATGGGGACCAAAAATCAAGAGACACATATTTGGATATCGGATAAGAAGTACAAGATCGTTTACCTTTTCGTAGACTAATAGGCAGGTTCAAATCAGAGACAATAGGATCTGCAGGCAATGAGGAAGATGGAGGATCATGAGAAGAGAGCTCTATAGAGGTAACTATTGGAGGTATTGCAGGAGCACGAGAGCGATGGCTATAAACACAAAGAGGCAATGAAGAACTTGATGAAGTTGGTACATCCAAAACTACAATAGGAACATGATTGTCTGAAGGAGATTCAAGTGATACATGAAGCTCAGTAGATGATGAAAAATATGGAGTATTTTTAAAGAAGGTCACATTGGCTGACACGTCTTCTATCGAATAGGATCATAACATTTGTACCTTTTTTGTCGACGAGAATATCCTAGAAAAACACATTTGACAGATCGCGGTGATAACTTATCAACCGAAGTTTCAAACATATGAATAAAACAAGTACATTCAAAAATACGATGAGTCACATCAAACAATTTACAATTGGGTTTTATAACCTGAAGAGGAACTTGACCACTCAAAACAGATGAGGGCATACAATAAACCAAGTAGCACGAAGCTAAAACTGCATCTCCCCAAAAAGATTTAGGAACATTCATATGCAGTAATAGTATCCTTGTAACCTCATGGAGATGTCTATTTTTACATTCAACCACCCCATTTTGTTGTGGTATATAAGGGCAGGACGTTTGATGGGTAATACCATGAGAAACACAAAATACTGACAAAATTTATGGTTAAGATATTCCATACCATTGTCAGTACGATGCACATGAACGCACAAATTGATTTTTTATTTCATTGAAAAAATTAAGGAATACATCAAATACTTCGGACTTCTCTTGTGGGAGATAAACCCAAGTGACTTTACTGAAATCACCAATGAACGACACAAAATATTTAAAACCAAATGGGCTAGGAACCTGACATGGACCCCATACGTCGTGGACTAATTCAAACAACTTGGGGCTTTGAATAGAACTAAGTAGGAAATTGGAGCGACGATGCTTTCCCAGCCGTTCACAATCAAATGAAATATCGGTTGGCAAAGAAGGAAAAAATTGATGCAACTTAGATGGTGAGGGGTGTCCCAAGCGTAGATCCCACAAGTAGGAAGAATCTGCAATAGTGAGAGCTACAACTCGAGAAATGGATACATCGTCCAGCATGTAGAGCCCTCCCTTCTCATATTCTGAACCAATCGTCTTCTTCGTTTGTAAGTCCTGGAAAACACAAGAAGTAGGATAAAAGGTTACTGAATAGTTTAAGGATTCAGTTATATGACTCACAGATAAGAGATTAAAGTGGAATCTTTGGTACAAATAAAACAGATTTTAAGGATATTTGTGGAGTAATGTGAACTGTACCCTCCCCCTGAATGGGAGAGGTGGATCCATCAGCTAAAGTAACTCGACGATATGAATGAGATGGACTAATGGACTGAAATAGGAAGGGCATACCTGACATGTGTGTAGAGGCTCCTGAATTAATGATCCAAGAGGGGAAATGAGACACATTAAGTGCATTCATATCTGTACTAGCCATTGTGGCACTCACTGAGGAAGAAGGAGGTGTCTCAATAATAAGTAGTAAATGAAGCAGTCAGTTGACCCAGTCGCTGTAATAATTGCTGAGTTTCCTTATACGATCCAGTGTGTGAGAAGGCGTCCTTATCTGTGACTATAGAGATGGCCTAGGTAGACTTACCAAAAATTTTCCAACTATTCTCAGAAATATGATTAGTCAAACGAGTGATGCCCCCCTCCCCGATCATTTTGGCCATGACCACGAGTAGAGTAAGAGCAACCTCTACCTCTATTATTACCACTATGAAACTGACCATCAGGTTTACCAATTGAAGATTGAAGGTTAAGAACATCTGTTTCTGAGAGAGTTCTACTTGACTCATTCTTATTTACAGCTGCACCTTCACCTCGAAGAACTCTGTTAAAGGCTTGCTCAAGGGTGGTCACATCCTCATTGACCGACAATTGGACTCTAATAACATCACACTTAGGCCCCAAACTTTCCAAAAATTGGGCTACTTTAATATGATTTTCTTCTTACGAATGTCTTCAACATTTGGTAGTAAAAGGATGAAATGTACTAATCTCCTGTAATACTCCCCTCATCTCAGTGAAATAATCTGTCATTGATTTACCTCCACGCTTAATATAAAAAAACTTCACATATAATTCATAGATCCTTGACAAATTACTTTATTTAGACAAATGGAAGCCAAGGTAGTCCACATTGCCTTAGCAATACTGCAACTCAAAATTTGGTCACTAAAATCTTGATTCCATATCGTTGACTAACGAGGTCATTACTATATTATCTTCTACCACTCAATCTTTAGTAACAGGCCCCAGGGGATCATCGATTATATATTTTGCCATTCTTCTAGCCCTCAAATGTATCAAAATTGATCTGGACCAGTTTACATAATTCAATCCATTCAACTGGATTGTAGTTATTTGAATAGACTCAGAGAATTTCACATCGGTGCTCTCAGTAGTCCTTTGAACAACAACATGCGTACTAGAATCAACCATTAAATATCACCATACACCACAATTCAATACACTAGAGTGTCAATTAACCAAAGGGAAACACTTTCCTCAAATTTCTATGCTTGTGCTGTCAGTGGGCCCCAAGCTGAATTCAATTAGGGCAATTAATCGCCCAAGTCGCTCAATTTTGAACCAATAGTGATCAATTTCAGCAATTGAGACCATAAATTGATGAAAGAATAACCTAATTGCAAGAAACCGGGGTGACACAAGCTATATGGATGATGACACAAACATTTTCTCAAATTGGGATCATCAAACACTTCTAAATCACAACAATCAATCAAATTAACGCAGTAATCATTAGCCTATAGGCTAAGATAGGCAGAAAAAAATAAAATTGGAATTTTTACCCTACTAGTCCAGAAATATGGGAAAAACCTTCACGGAGATTGCTGAAAGTGGAGAGAATATCCACAAAATCGAAAGAAACCTACCCAAGACTTGCGTTATTGCTCTAATACCATGAAAAACATGTAATTTGGGGAGAAAATAGAAGAGAAAAAAGAGTTCTGAAAGAGGAGCAGCTTTGCTGCCTTGGAATCTAAGCCAAAAAGGCTTTCCAGCTTCTTTATAATCATGGTTTAAGTGAAAATTAACTAAAGGACAAAAATGCCCCTCAATACTCAAAATTACATATCTCCTAAAATACATGTCTAAATTGATTGAAAATTTAACTAGAGATAAAATAAGACATAACTCTAACTAATAGCCATACTATAAGAGAAAAATGTAATGTGCAAAATATGGGAAATGATCAAAATACCCCTGGACTTGTATTTTAACACATACCATGTGTATGACCTGTGTTTCCTCTGTTCTTTCTTAAATATCTACATGTAATGAATTTAGAACTCCGAGATGCTTCAGTTATTCAGAAGCTAATAGATGATACTTTCTCAAGATGGTTTTTTAAATTTTAGATTATGTTGTATCCCTTAAGCTATGATTAAGTTATTGAGAAGCCAATGTCATTGGTTGGAAAGCTTTATGTATCTCTGAGATAGTAATTGATGACTAACTTCTGGACTTTTCATTGTTCACAAGTCTTACTGCAGAAGGCCCTTGATCCACCAGATCCAGAAATTGTCCAAGATGCATTGAATCTGCTTGTACATATCCATGCATTACGTAAATCTTCTTCTGCAAGGAATCGATATGAGCCAACGTTTTATGGTCATCTGCTTGCTAGTTTGAGATTATCATTTGATGCCTCGTTATTCACACTCAAATTCGGAGAGATTGGACTGCTCCGGGAAGGAATTCTTATTGGTGTTTTGGTTGATGCACAGCCTTTACCCATTCTTCAACCTTTTGGTGATGATATCTTGGTGTGTTCCTAAAAGTTGGATAGGATTCAAAAGCAAATCATATATCTATTATGAAATTTATTTTGTTTGATTAATATACAAAAAGAAACAGTCGTTGATATGCATAACTTACTGTCCAATATCATTGTGTGTCTGATAATTTGTTTTTGCTTTGCAGTTTGCACACTACTTGGGCAATTACTTTGAAGGAGTTGGAGAAGACATGTTGCGTCTTGAGAAAAAGGAAACAACATTAATGGGAAACTTTTGTGCTTTTCAGTTCTGGCAACGGGTTTTTAAGGTAACATTTTTGGGCCCTCTTCAGTCTTAACTGTTTTGGATTGTCGAATTATATCTAAGGGGATCATAAAAAAATGTATGCAGTGAAAATTACAATCATGTATTTAGAATATGGAGTGAAAATTTTCATGGACCTTTGAAACAAATGAAGATTCAATTATGAGGAAATGGCTATAGATAATTTGAAAATGTGAAATGATTTGTTATTTAACTATGATGGGAAACAATGATTCGGCTCCTATTGACTCTTCTTCTTATTAAAATCTTACTTACTGTTTCAAAATGAAAATGCAAAATTAAGAAGAGAGAGAGAGTTGAAGAGAGAGAATGAGAGGGAGAGAAAGTGAAGAAGAGGAAATCTTAAGAGTGATCTGCATTGGGGGATGTGCACGTCCCCCAACCACTATTTATAATGATGTTGAGTACAATTTTCATATATGCCCTTACTTTATGTGAAACCCTAATCTCCTTATATCTCCCATTCTACATGTTCTCTTTACATGAAACTTGGACATACAAAACAAGATTAAATCAAGTCATATAAATAAAGATAAAGTGAAAAGACTAAAATACCACTGATACTGGTTTTTCAACACACCCCCTCAAGCTGGAGCGTTTATGTCAAAAAGTCCCAACTTGCCATAGGAGTTTAGCATGCTTTCCTAGCTCCTTAGTGAACCCATCGCCGAGTTGATCACCAAACCGAACATATGGGGTTGTCACCTCCATCATCTCTGCATTCTAGAAGAAATGACAATTTACCTCTATGTGCATTGTTTTTTTTGAAAAAGATGTATTAATAAAACGAGAGAAATTACAAAATTTGGGGGAGCATGTCCCTTACAACCAGCGATTGTAGGGTAGCTCCTTGCCTGGCAATTACATTTGCCACCGAATTTGCGGATCTCGGAATGTGAGTCCAATTACAAGAAACAATTGAGGTAATTTCTAAAATTTCCCTAAAGATATCCCAATGCCTCCACGGGGGAGAGGATGCATTCTCACACCAGCCTATAACCACTTTTGAGTCGCCTTCAATATGAAGAGGCCCACTGCATTTATCTCTGAAGACGTGGAGACCGGAGAGGAGACCATGTAACTCTGTAGACGTAGAGTCAGATATACCAAGAGGGCCAGCATAAGTAAAAAGTTGATTATAGGAATGATCTAAAATAACTCCTCCGAAACCAGAAATCCTAGGGTTACCAAGAGATGAGTCATCAAAGTTTAACTTGAGATAACCAGGATCAGGAGGAGTCCAATCTTGCATGACCGGAAGCTTTTTCCTATTGTACATCATAGCCAAATTTATCCAATTTTCACGAATAGAGGAGCCTAGATAGGGAGAGAAGGCTTTCTTGGTCAAAAGCCAAGTTGATATATGACCAACCACTCGGTCCGCAACCCGATCTAAAGATTCACAATTTGCATCAAAACGTCTTCTATTGCGCTCATTCCAAAGCCCCCACGGTATGAAATTGGCACAGGCAGAGAGTATCAATTTTCCAAGTCTAGGCGGAGGGGTACTAGTGAGGGATTTACTGAACAGAGTAGATCAGCTGCCATGCATAATTGTAAACCAAACTTTTCAAGAATGTTGGTCCACACTTTCCAAGAGAACATGCATTGAAGTAGAATGTGGCTTATAGTTTTAGTGTCCGAGTTGCAGAATGGGCACAAGGGATCAATGGAGGGGTGTCCTCTTCTCAACATGGCTGCCGAGAGAATCTTGCCTTGACAGACACTCCACATGAAGAATTTTATCTTTGGAGGGGCACATAAACGCCATACAAAGTTGATCTCATTCTCCCTCCAGGATGAATTACCTCCATTTAAGAAGCCATATGCGGATTAGATCGTGAAAAACCCTTTTTATCCAGCCACCAAATGAGCTTGTCGGCCTCCAAAGGACGGATTTTAAACGAAGCAACAAGGTCCATCAAACGACTAGCCTCCAAAGCCCCCCCTCCCTCTCAAAAACTTCTACTACTGATATATCTCTGCGAGACATGAGGAGAAAGAGACTTCTAAATGTGGCCTGCAGAGGCTCCTGCCCTATCCACAAGTCTTCCCAAAACTTGAGCGATCTACCATTGCCCACATAGAATCTACTTGCAGAATGAAATTTTGGAAGCAGAAGGTATAGGGCTCTCCATATTGAGAAAATTCCTCTTCGATTCCCACCAGACCTCCACCAATGAGGGTCTCCACCCAGCTTAGCGAGAACCATTTCCTTCCAAAGATTTGAGGAGTGGGTATTAAACTTCCATAGCCATTTTAGCAGCAACGCTTGATTCATGTCCCTAGATTTCCGGATTCCCAGGCCGCCCATATTCTTCGGCATGCATACATCATCCCAACTAACCAAATGGTACTTAAAAGCATCGCTCGATCTCCTCCATAGGAATCTTCTTTTTAGCCTATCTATAGCCTTACAAATTGCAACATGGCATAATTGGGGATTCCTGCTATGCAAGACTTGAGAAGGATGAGCCTCCCCGCTTTACTAAGTAGATGCCCCTTCTATGATGCAAGGCGGGATTCAATTTTTTCAACCACCGGATTCCACAGACTCTTGCATATATGCCCATTGAAAAGAGGTAAACCAAGATATGTTGCAGGTAGGTGACTTATTGTGCATCCAAATATACTTGCCATCTCAGTAAGAAGCTCAGGGCTAACATTGAAGCCCATGAGAGAAGTCTTTCCCCAATTTACTTTCTGACCAGAGGCTAATTCAAAGAGCCCCAACACAGCTTTAATCTTTCTTGCACTATCAGTGTTGCCGACTCCAAAAATGATGGTATCATCTGCATAGTGAAGAATGGGAATATTAAAAGCTTGACAGGTACTAGTAGCAGGGAGCCACCCAAGATTACCTGCTGAGTAGAACATCGCAAATAGAAATTCACCAACCATATTGAATAGAAGCGGGGAGAGTGGATCTCCCTGTCTAATTCCTCTTGTCCCTTTGAAATAACCACATATTGAGCCATTAATGAGGAGAGAGTACGATGCCGAACCCACACAAGTTCTGATCCAAAATCTCCATCTGTTGCTAAAACCCATCTTTTCCATAATCTCATCCAATAGGATCCAATTAACTCTATCAAAACCTTTTCAAGATCTAGCTTCATGGGCAATTCTTGGGTCCTTGTTGCGCCGAAAATGGTCAATAAGTTCATGAGCAGCCATAGTAACTTTAGAATCTCCCTTCCTTTCAGGAAAGCGCCTTGCCCTTTGTGGATAACTATGGGAAGGAAGACTTTTAGACGGTGAGCCAAGATTCTGGCTATAATCTTGTAAGCACTAGAGACGAGGCTGATGGGCCTGAAGTCCTTAGGTTTCTCCGGGACCAAAGCAATAAAAGATGTGCCGATACTATGAAATGTGATCCCATTGTTGAAAAACCCATTAACCATGGCTATGATATCCCCCTTGAGACGAGGCCAAAATCTTTTTAAAAAATCTCCATTGAAGCCATCAGGGCCCAACACCCTATCACTTTCCATGCCTAAAACAGCACGTTCAACTTCTCCAACTGAAAACGGCAACTCTAGGAAAGAAGTAGTGGCTGGAGAGAGAGGAGAAAACTTGATATTCTGAAGTTTCGGTCTATTAGGGCATTCCTCCGAATATAGTTCTGTGAAAAACTTGAGCAACACCTTAGTAATCGAAGTCTGACATGATGTTACCTCATTATTAATGCATAATGAGGTAGCATGGTTGGACCTGCGCTTAGCCGAAGCCACTGCATGAAAAAACTGTGTTGGCATCTCCCTCCTGACCCATTTAAATCTGGCATGTTGTTTCCAACGGACCTTCTCTTGATGGAGAATTAAATTAAGTATGTGCTTTGTTCTCTCATGAAACACCAAATTGCTAACAATGAAGTTTGCTGCCTGGTTATCACAATACATAGTCATAGGATCTTTATGATAGAAGCCTAACTCTTCGATAATAGACCTTACCTATATTAGTTCACTGACGATGTGTGCCATCACTCTGTATTCAGATTTTCCATTAGATCGAGCAACCTTATTCTACTTCTTACTCTTTTAATTGATTAAGGTTCCTCCTAGAATTACACAGTATTCAGTAGTTGATTTTCCGTCAATCTTGGAACCTGCATAATTAGCTACAGTGATTACTTGGTCTATAGAGAAGACCTTTCCCTGGTGCTCCTTTCAGATACCATAAGATTCTCTGTGCAGCCTCTAGATGAATCTTACGTGGATACTCCATAAACTGACTCACTACACTAATTGCAAATGAGATATCGGTTCTAGTAATTGTAGCATAAATGAGTTTGCCTATTAGTCTTCGATACATTGTTTTATCTTTCAATTATGGACTTTGATCATCTTGAAGATCATGTCCTACCTCCATAGGTGTATCAAATGGTTTAGCTCCCTGAAGTCCATACTTTTGAATCATATCAGTGACATACTTCCTTTGAGTCAAAGTTGTTCCCTCCTTGCTTCTTGTAACTTCAATACCTAGAAAATATTTTCATTGACCCAAATCTTTAGTCTAAAAGTGACTCACCAAGTAGGATTTAACTTCTTCTATACCTAATTTGTCACTCCCTGATAGAATGATATTATCTACATATATCAATAAGATAATAATTTCAGATGATCTCTTCATAATAAACAGTGAATGATCACAGTGACTTCTTCGAAATCCCATGAAAATAACTCCTTGATTAAAATTTTCAAACCATGCTCATGGACTTTGTTTTAAACCATAAAGAGTTTTTTGAGTCGACATACTTTATGTGTTTCCCACTGAACTACCTACCCTGGAGGTTGCTCCATGTAGGTTTCTTCCTCAAGATCACCGTACAAAAAAAAATATAATATCTAGCTGAAACAGAGACCAGTCTTAATGGACTGCAATAGGGACCAATATTCTCATAGATGACAAGCGGGCTGTAGAGAAAATGTCTCAAATACATCCACGCCCAAAGTCTGAATATATCATTTAACAACGAGATGAGCCTTATATTGTTCAACATACCTATCTGAATTATATCATGGTCCAGTGGGAGTGGGAGGCTTGGAATGGGTTGAAATGGTTGTTGTCGGCTTTTATATACCTGTAGTGGTTTCTCAGTAGAAGCACCTTGTGAAGTCTGAATACATTAATCAACTGGAATAAAAACGACTGTACTAGGTATTGAGGGAACAACAGAAATTGACTCAAACCTGGATGATTAAAAAAAGGGGGCATCCTCAAAGAAAGTAACATCCATTGATACAAATGTTTTCCTCATAGATAGATAGTAACATTTGTACTCTTTCTTTGTCCGAATATCCCAAAATTATACATTTAATAGAACATGGAAAATTTATCCTTGAATGGATCAAAAGTATGTGAAAAGACACCCAAAAAGAAGAGGTGGTACAGGAAAAAGCGATGTAGTGGGTAATACAACCTGGATAAGAATCTTACCATCGATAGCAAAAGACGGCATGCTATTTATCAGAAAACGTGCAGTGAGAATAACATCACCCCAATATGATTTAGGGACATTCATATAAATTAACATAGTGCGAGCTACCTCAAGTAAGTGACGATTCTTGTGTTCAACAACTTCGCTTTGTTGTGGAGTGAACACACAAGAAGTTTGATGAATAATTTTTTGTCTCTCAGAAGGACTTAAATTCCAATTTATAAATTCAAAGCCATTGTTTGTACGCAAGTTATTGATAGAGGTTGTAAACTGATTCTTTATTTTATAATAAAATAGTTGAAATTCATAAAAAAATCCAAAATTTTCTCGTATGCAATAAATCCTAGTACATCTACTAAAATCATCAATAAACGAAATAAAATACCTATGACCAAACTGACTAGTGACAGGACAAGAATCTCAACCATTTGAGTGGATAAGCTCAAATAATTTACTTGTCTGATGAGATGAAACAGGAAAAGAAACTCTGGT
Organism: Aristolochia californica; assembly: GCF_029961685.1. Taxonomy (NCBI): domain Eukaryota; kingdom Viridiplantae; phylum Streptophyta; class Magnoliopsida; order Piperales; family Aristolochiaceae; genus Aristolochia; species Aristolochia californica. Next base: position 51,064,510 of record NW_027181881.1, on the reverse strand, counting down.
GATGCTTACCCACTTAACATGACTAGTACTGAAATGTAATGCTAGAAGGAAAGTCTGGAACTAGAATCAGTTTTGCAGGAGATGGATAATCGAGTCTGAGATTGATCTCCTGTCAAATACTTTGGAAATAACTATAATATTCTATTACAGTCCTATTACCTTTTTTTAAGCCGAAAAAATCTGTATACAACTCATAAATCTTGGAAAGATTGTTCTCTTGGCCATAAAATGTTTCCAAAGATAGCTACATAGCTTTGGCATTGTCAAAATTCATCGCCTGACTTCTAATAGTAGTTTCTGTGCTGTTGACAATCCAAGTCATTATTTGACTATCTTCAGCCTCCCAATCATCATCTTCAGTTTTTTCGTGCACTTTAAGTACATTTTTAACAGATCTGGACCATGTAAGATAGTTATCACCATTCATCGGTGATAGTGATAATATCTTTCGCATCTAGAGTATATGATTCTTTAGACCGAGTATACACCTCACCAGAATCACCCATAACAGATATATAGAAATACCAAACAAATCAAATAAACCTTCAAGAGATTTCAAATCAACCAGCCTAGGTGGGCTGCACCACATAATATTAGGGTTAGGGCAAATAGATGATGTGTGCAAGTCAGAAAATTTAGAGATCCAGTACAAGAATCAGATTCCAGAACAAGCAGTGCAAAAAATTGCAACACAAGGGTTGACATCAGCACAAAAATGTCTGGGGTTTGGTGCACATCTTGAGATCAACAAAAAAGACCCTCTTTTGACAGTTTAAACCATCAAAATCTGTTCGTAAAACAGTAGAACCAGTAACCTAGGGTTATGGTAAAGAAAAAAAGAACAAAAGATTGGATTTTTACCAACCAGTAGCTGAAAAACTTGATAAAGATCCTTCCTTTATGTAGACGTATGCTTCAAAAGATGAAAAAACAAATAAAGAACCTCCTATATGCGATCTATTGCTCTAATACCATGAAAAATTAAGAAGAGAGAGAGTTGAAGAGAAAGAATGAGAGGGAGAAAAAGTGGAGAAGAGGAAATCTCAAGAGCTGTTGAGTATAATTTACAATATGCCCTTTAAGTGAAACCCTAATCTCCTTATATCTCCCATTCTATGTGTCCTCTTTACATGAAACTTAGACCATAGATATAATTGGACATACAGAACAAGATTATATCAAGTCATATAAATAAAGATAAAGTGGATACTGTTTTTTCAAAAGAAAAGAACCAAAAAAAGGAGAAATTATAATTTTTTGCCAGAGATTCTTTCTGTGTAGCTTATACCTGTGATAAAAGGATTAATGAATCCATTCTACAATCAATACTACAGTGGGCTCATTTAAAAACAAAAAAAATCCTACAATGGGCATTGATTGGGTAATTCCTGCAGTGGGCAATTCCGATATCTGCAAGCTCGGCAGCAGATGTGCTCGCCAAGCTGAAAAACTTGATAAAGATCCTTCCTTTATGTAGACGTATGCTTCAAAAGATGAAAAAACAAATAAAGAACCTCCTATATGCGATCTATTGCTCTAATACCATGAAAAATTAAGAAGAGAGAGAGTTGAAGAGAAAGAATGAGAGGGAGAAAAAGTGGAGAAGAGGAAATCTCAAGAGCTGTTGAGTATAATTTACAATATGCCCTTTAAGTGAAACCCTAATCTCCTTATATCTCCCATTCTATGTGTCCTCTTTACATGAAACTTAGACCATAGACATAATTGGACATACAGAACAAGATTATATCAAGTCATATAAATAAAGATAAAGTGGATACTGTTTTTTCAAAAGAAAAGAACCAAAAAAAGGAGAAATTATAATTTTTTGCCAGAGATTCTTTCTGTGTAGCTTATACCTGTGATAAAAGGATTAATGAATCCATTCTACAATCAATACTACAGTGGGCTCATTTAAAAACAAAAAAAATCCTACAATGGGCATTGATTGGGTAATTCCTGCAGTGGGCAATTCCGATATCTGCAAGCTCGGCAGCAGATGTGCTCTCCAAGATGGGAGCAACCCTTCAATCTCTTGTTGTTAAGGATTTGTTCCTCTGTCCTTTGTAATTTTCTTTGTTAATATATACATCATTTTCAAAAAAAATAAAAAAATCCTTCAGTGGGCAAAAGCAAACAATCATCTTCACTTTTCCCCCTCTTCCCTTTTCTGAACTGTTCTGTGTGCAGAGATTCTAAGAGCAAAACTGCACCACTACAGCATCCCCTCTCAACTCTCCATCCCACAACTAGATCTCTTCAATTAAATTTTTATTGAAGTTTCAATATGGAACCCTGACCCAGCAGGACTTGAATTGCATAGTTCTATTAGCCTACCATGGGCCAGCAGGTTTTTGTGACTCGGTGGAAGCAGAAATTAGAGCTCTTATTAGAGGCATGAGGCCTTTACTCACAGCATTTCTCAGCTCCAGCAGTGATTGAAGATGACTCGATTTTAGTCATTGGCTGCCAGCAGGCTTCAACAAAAATCTTCTCTTCCCTGCAGACTAAGTCATATCTTTGATGAGATCTTAGAATCTGTTACAGTTTAGATGTATCTACTAATTATACTCTTGTGGTGTGCTAGCTTTCTCTGACTTCTCATCCCTCCTGTCCTTCTCTCCCTCTTCTCATTTAATATCTTATTATTCTTTACCAAAAATAAATTTACCTGATAATGAAGAAAATCATCATAATGTGAATTTGATTAGTTTCTGCTGCTCTTTAACTTTCTTGCTTTGATTTCATTTTCTCTTATGGGCTCTTTGAAGGATAAGCAGCGATTGGAACGACTGATACACATTGCAGAGGTTGGCAATGAATCAAATCTAGCACAAAATTTTATTCCTTTGCTTGAAGAGCAGTGGTGCCATTTCCACAATCTAGAGCAGGCATCACTACAACATGTCTCAGATATGTGTATGGATCCTTTCTGTTTCTGATTGAAAATGAGATTGTAGTAGTAGATGTACATCTTGTTTGGGCTTTTAAAGGAGCCTATTTCAAATGCATGATGTTTTGAACGATCCATGCAAAAGTAAAGATGCAAATGAATTACCCACATTAAGTTGGCTTGTTTGGACTTTGTCAGTAAGCAATAACCACACCATGCTGGTGTATGTGAGTGATCCATTGATCGAACAGTCTTGCCACTTTTTAGATCCACTCTGATTGATGACTCACTGAACCCCAAACTTGAGCAGCAGCATTCATTGCGTCACAGATTGATGGTACTGATCTTGTACAATTTGGTGCAAGAGCCTCTCAAAATGCATAACATGAAGATAAGCTACCTGTAGTTAGAATGTTGATTCAAAGTTCTCTTCTCTAATTGCAACTTTGAGAGTCATAAGCATTGTGACTTGAATGTGACACACATGTTAGCAATATGGAAGAGAGGTTGCTTGGGGTTGTCTTATTGCTGTCTCCATGAAACTTCGTTCTAATTGCAAACTTTGAGAGTCATAAGCTTTGTGACATGAATGGACACGGCAATCTGGACAGACCGAATCAAGGGTGCTTGCTTGGGTCAGTCTTATTGCTATATCCATGAAACTAGTCCTATAAAAAATATCTCACTTGTGCCACTCATTGAATGCATGTTGGGTCTTCACGACTGTTTAGAGTTTATGGTTTAGGGTGCTCTGGATATTGGTGCATGCGTCACATTTATATCTTTAAGTCTTTGACAATTTAAATGGACCTTCAAATTATGGGATACTTACACTATAATGGGTGCATGTGGTGCATCTTGGTCTCTGCAGATGAAGACATAATGAATAAAATACACAGGTTTCGACCTCAGTCTTTGGTTAAATCAAATTGGCTACCCTCTTGCTATGATCCTTATGAATTTAAGCATGCTTGCCTCCTCCAATGTCAGCCCACTGTTGACATGGACGTTGAAATAAAGAGCTGCTACCTTACTGCACCATATGTTTCTTTTAGTGACTTCAAATCCAGTATAATAGCTGAAAAGTTGGTGGCAATTATCAAGGAGGTGAAGTTTTGTTTCTTGATTAAATATTTGTTCTTTTTCTATATCATTGGTGTTACTGGTTTCCTTAATTCTATGAACAGATGAGAGTGCAAGACAGAGGAGATGCTGCTAAAGACCATTATAATAAGATCTCAGATGCCTCTGTTTCTGAAGTCATGGATGAACCCGTTCTTTGCAGATTCTTTGTTAATGGATCATGCAAGTGGGGTAGCCAATGTTTCTTTTCTCATTCTCTTCAAGGCAAAAGACCCATATGCAAGTTCTTCTTCTCATTTCAGGTTAGTGGGACATCTTATTATCATTGTTGTTATTATTATTGTGATTATTAATATTATTGTGTTTGTGGTCCCAAAATTTTAGCTGCTGGTGTTGTATGCGCGTGCGTGTGAAGAGAGAGCGAGAGAGAGAGGACATGAGAAACATAATGGTTTATTTGTCTAGTTCTACTTATATATAGCCTTGTATTAAGGGTAATTTTTAAGAATAGTTCTAATGTTTTCATTAGAAACAAGAATAGCTTTAATATGGGACTATTTTCGGCAATTATAGAGTACATCACTCCCCTTATTTATTTACACAAATCTTCCAAATTTCGGTGGTTAGGCCTTATGCTCAACATATGTATTTGTTGAAAAGTGAATGAGATTCAATGCATGTGATACATGAAAGCTTGTAAGATTTCTCATGTTGCTTTTTGTGAAGAAAGAACATAGAAGAGGGATTGGGGAGATTAGAGAAAAGTAGAAGAGAAGAGAAGAAATTAGGGCTAAGTACAACTTGCACAATGGGGGAAGATTGACACCCCCCATCCTCTTTTGTTACTCACTACGTTGGTTTTACAAAAAGACTAGATTGCCCCCATAAAAAGGTCTTCTATGTAAATAAGTAAAATATGACAAAGATTTCTAGACGAGTAAGGCCAGATGAGAACAGCCAACGTCCACCACTGAAGGCTGATGGAACAGCCAAGAACAAGAGCTTCCAGCTCTGGGTTCTTGTGGACAGAACCACCACGAACTGAGGCTGACGGCACTGCCTACACCAAGAGCTCTAAGCTCTGAGTTTGGTGGACAAAACCACCACTCCAAGGGGCAAACGGAACAGCCAGAGAGAAGAGCTTCAAGCTCTGGTTTCACCGTGAGGAAGAAGACACCAAGGAGGCTGGAAAAACGGGAGTGCTGCTCCCCTCCTCTTCTTTTCTATTTAAACTTAGGGTTAGGTTAATTACATTACAGCCCATGGGCTCAATACAATGCAGCCCAGCCCAACTAATCCCTTTCTAATTACCCTATGTACATGACATAAATTATACAACAAATATTAACATAAAGCCTATCTAATATACATTTCAACATATGGTAAGATCCCCCCTCAAATTGATGCTGGGAAGTCAACCAGCAACAATATGCCAACCAGAATATTATGCTGGGGTTGAGACAATGCTTTTGTGAAGACATCAACTACTTGAATATCCGAAGAAATGTACGGAAGAGATATTACTTGCGCTCCAAAGTGTCGCGGATAGAGTGACAATCAACTTCAATGTGCTTAGTGCGCTCATGGAAAACAGGGTTGGCAACAATCTGAATAACACTCATATTATCCGCATGGAGAGGTGTAGGGGTAGTCTGAAGAAATTGGAGCTCAGCAAGAAGACCGTGTAGCCATATAACTACACACAATAGACATGGCATGATACTCGGACTCGGTAGTGGACTTGGACATCTGGTCTTGTTTCTTACATTTCCAAGAAATCAATGCATCCCCCAAAAACATACACCAACCTGTAGTAGAGCAACGGGTATCGGGGCACCTAGCCCAATCAACATCACTGTAGGCAACAAGTCGAAGCACGTAGCTTGTAGGAAAGAATAATCCACGAGTAGGAGAATCTCGCAGATAGCGGATGATGCGCCGAACTGCCGCAAGATGAAGGTGCCGAGGAGAAGACATAAACTGACTGACCTGATGAATGGCATTGGAGATGTCTGGACGAGTAGTGGTCAAGTATATGATGGTCAAGTATATGAAACTCTCAACCAGGCGTCGATAGATAGTAGGATCATCAAGAAGAGCCCCTTCATCTTTCCTGTATTTGTCATTGGCCTCCATAGGAGTAGCGACTGAAGAAGTGTCCACCAACCCAGCTAGAGTAATAATATCTTGAATATACTTATGCTGGTTTAAGAAAATACCGTTGGGTCGATGATGTACTTCCAACCCTAAGAAGTATGTGAGCTGGCCAAGATCCTTCATATGAAAAGTTGCATGCAACACCTGCTAAAGCTTAGTAATCAGGCCAGAGTCAGTGCCAGTAATGATGATGTCATCCACATAAACCAAGAAAATGACCATGCCCACGACAGACTTGTATAGAAGAGAGAAATCATATTGACTTTGTGTAAACTTGTCGAGAATAAGTGTACTACGAAACTTCTCAAACCAAGCTCGGGGAGCTTGCTTAAGCCCATACAAAGGACGACGTAGCTTGCAGACATCATTAGGAGAAGAAGTAGTCATACCAGAGGGGAGTTTCATGTAGATATCCTCCTATAGATCACCATGTAGAAAGACATTCTCACATCTATCTGATGCAGTGGCCAAGACTGTGAGGCTACAATGGCTAATATAGTGCGAACTGTGGCCATCTTGGCAACTGGAGCAAATGTATCCTCATAATCAATCCCATATTCCTGCTTGTTCACCAGGGCTACGAGGCGGGTTTTGTACCGATCCAAAGATCCATCTGAACGCAGTTTGACAGAGAAAACCCATTTACTCCCAAGAGGCCGAATAGCAGGGGGGCAAGTAACAATGTCCCAAGTGTGATTCTCCTCTAGAGCTTGAAGTTCTATTTGCATTGCCTTTTACCAACACACATGTGCCATTGCCTGTTTGTAGCAAAAGGGAATGGAAATAGATGATAAAGTAGCCGCAAGAGACACAGGGGAGGAGAAACCGTACATATCAGGGGGGCGAGAAGGGCGAGTAGACCGGCGAAGAGTAGTGGAGGCAAGAGAAGAGGGATGATCAGGAGCAGGCGCCAGGTCGGGATCAGGAGGGGGCACAAAGGAAGTGGGACGAGACTCATCAAAGCTAGGCAGAATAGACATAGATGCAGATGGCAGTGCAACATGAGATGGAAAGAATTATTGATTTTCTAAGAAAACCACATTTCGAGAAACACGGATTCGACGAGCGTGCGGATCTTAGCAAACATAACCTTTTTGAGAAATGGCATAACCAAGAAAAGCACACATAACTGATTGGACTGTAAGTTTGTGTCGTTCATGATTGGGTAGTGTTACGGTCCCGGGTCATGGATCGAGTAACACGGCGTGGGATTTGTGAATCCAGCACTCAGAATTTACTCACCTCACGTCAAGGGTCTGTGTATGAGTATTTCTCTTTAACTAATGCTTGGCCAGGAGGAAAGATCCTCTTTTGAGGGTCCTACCGAGTTGTTGTGCTAGGTAGAAGACCCCACAGCAATGCTGACCTTGCTAGAGTAAGGTGCTCTCTTTTCTTGGTCACGGCAAAGAGGGTTTGGCCCTCTTTGTTGCTGCTCTAGTTAAGAATGCAATCCTTCTTTCTTAAATAACTTGAAACACGAGTTTGGGATAGATTAATACCTCTTCTTTGATGCTATGATCAGCTCCCACGTTGCACCAGGAATTGCTCAAGATTTGAGGATAAAATTCCTCACTTTGCTGCTTGGTAAGGGAGGAATTGGGCCTCTCTTGCTGCTGCTGCCGAGAAGGAGGATAGACCTCCTCTTTGGGCTCGGAAAAGGGGTAGGAAGCTCCTTTTCTTAGTAGGGATGATGGTGGATGAATTTGGGTGAAGATGGATGGCAATGGAGGATGAATGATAGGTTGGATTTTTGGAGTAAACCCTAAACTCGGGATCAAGAGGTGATCCCAACCTATTTAGACTAGGTTATTCTAAAATCTCAAAGCTTACCTATTTCATTCATACCTATCCCTTAAATAGGGAGTTTTAGGGTTAGGGTTACAATAATTCCCCATAATGCCCTTACATAAAAAGTAATTAGAAATAAATCCTACTTAAAACAATATAAGAAATAAATCCTACTTAAAACAATATTAGAAATAAATCCTACTCAAAGAAATATAAGAATTAAATCCTATTGAGTGAGTTGTTGTTGTCTTCTTCGTTGTGTGACTCGGTGTGCTATTGAGTCCACAACAGGTAGATGCACAAACAAACACAACCGAATGTCCGAAGATCAGTATATGACGGAGAATAACCAAATAACTTAAAGAATGAAGAAACATGATGCAAGGTAGGGGAGGGCAGGCGGTTGATTAAATGAACTGAGGTAGAAAGTGCTTCACACAAAAAACGGGGAGGAACAGATGATTCAAGTAGAAGGGTTCGGACCATATCAAGAAGGTGACAATTTTTCCGCTCAACAACTCCATTTTGTTGCGGTGTTGAGGGACAAGAACGCTAAGAGATAATGCCTTTGCTTTGAAGAAAATCCTGGAGCTTAGTAAACATGTACTCGCCTCCAGAGTCAGAGCACAGTACCTTAATGTGAGCAAAGAATTGAGTTTCATGAAGCGCAAGAAACCGCTTAAATACTACGAAAACTTCAGACTTAGCCCGTAAGAAGTAGACCCAAGTAAAACGACTAAAGTCATCAATAAAGGTAACAAAGTACTAATAATGCGCATGCAAGACAACATGAGCGATTCCCCAAACATTACTATGAATTAGATCAAAATAGTGGGAGGCATGCGAGGCATGGTGAGCAAAAGGTAGAACCTTACTTTTGCCAAGTTTGCATGATGAACAATCAAAAGAAAGATCAAGAGAAGAGCATGTAGGACTGCCTAATAAACCAGATTTAATCATTGTACGAAGAACATCAGAGTTGGGGTGGCCTAGACGTCTATGCCACATCTTAGTGCCAGGGCCAACAACATTACATGCAAAAGAAAGTATAGGAGCATGCGGAATAATGGTGGAGAGATTTTAAGTGAAAATAGTCGTCCCACTTTAGGCCCCTTCGCGATCACTTTCCCTGACGCTTGATCCTGCACAACACAACCAGAGCGAGAAAACTGAACATTACAATTTTTATCAACCAGGTGACCAACAAAAAGAAGATTTGTAGAGAGGTCAAGGGACACAGACATTTGCTAATGTGGGAGAGAGATCACCAACAACACTGATAGGCAGAGAGCTGCCATCAACAGTGTTGATTTTCAGGTTTCCATCATGCTTTTGGACATTAGAAAGAGACACGACATTGTTGGTCATATGGTTAGAAGCACTGGAATCAAAAGACCATGGCTGAGCAGAGACTTTATGCTTACCTGAGAGACCAAAAGTAGAAATAGCAGAGATGATCATCTGTTGTACCATTTCAGGGGTGAGTGTGTTCGGATTTGCAGGTGCTGGAGGAACAGGAATTGTAGTAACCGGGACGTCAGTTGGCAATGCAGCAGAACTAGAAGTACCAATGGAGGCATGATGAGTAGTATTCTTCTTCTTTTCAGGGTTAGTAGGACAAGCTACGATGAGATGACCCGACTTCTTGTAGTAGTTACAAGACTTCTTGGGGCATTCCTGAGCAAAGTGACCATAATCCTTGCAGTGAAAGCACTAGACAGAACTCATGTCCTGACCCTTATTTTTCCCGTGTGCTGCATAGGCCACAGTAGCAGAGGTATTAACCTGGACCCGATGTTCCATGCCAGCCTGATTAGCAATGCGCTGCTCCTCCCTAAGAAGTTCACTCAAACAGGCATCCAGAGACGACGCTGGATTACAATTCATCAGATGTGAACGGGCAATCTCAAACTCGGGACAGAGCTTCATCAAGAATTGATCTCTCTTACTGGTTTCATGTATGGCTTGCACAACAGAGAGAGCTGCAACTGGGATGTTCTCATAAACTGTATCAGTATAGTCAACCCAAAGATTTTGAAAACCCGAAAAATATTCTTCAATGGAACGACTTCTTTGCGTGAAATTAGCCATCTCATATTCTACTTGAAACCGCCGAGCCGTGCTGTTTTGATGATAAACTTTGTGGAGGTAATTCTACATATCCGTTGTAGTTTTATAGGGCCTCAAATTAAGAACTAGGTGAGGCTCAACAGATCCCAAGTATCCAGGTCATGACCCTAGCATCCATGGTGGTCCATTTTGACAACGCTTCAACCTCGTGAGGTGCCGGATCACACCCATCAATATGACCCCATTATTCTTTTCCCATGACAAATAACTGGAACTGAAATGCCTAGGCACTGTAGTTCTTACCCGTGAACCAAATAGGGGAAAAATCTAACTTGTCCGTTGACATGATGGGAGCTAGAGTGGCTGAAATAAAATCTTCACAAAAATGTTTTCCGAAGGCCACAAATAGACTGAAACCCTTGCTGAAATTTTCAGAAATACCACCCCGCTGAAAATTCCAGATCTACCACTACTGCTGTGACCAGACCAAAGGTCACCTTACTGCTGAACAGGAGTGTAGCCGAGCAATAGCAGCTAGGAAGAAGCACTAATTAGACCGAGACTGGAATGAGAACAAGGGATTGAGACCAATGGACAGCTAGCCTTGGGAAGAAAAAGGCCCAGAACACACTGTAGCTGAGCCCCTTCAGCCCAGAAACTCTGAGCTCGGACAGAGACACCAGCAGCCACAAAGAACCTTCAGCCCAGAAACTCTGAGCTCGGACAAAACTTCCGACCAGAGACCTTTCAGCTTCCTTGGACAGAAAATTCGAACAAGGACCCTTCAACCCACCCCTCTGAGCTCGGACAGAACTTCCGACCAGAGACCTTTCAGCTTCCTTGGACAAAAACTTCGAACAAGGACCCTTCAGCCCACCGAGCTCGGACAGAACTTCCGACCAGAGACCTTTCAGCTTCCTTGGACAGAAACTTCGAACAAGGACCCTTCAGCCCACCCCTCTGAGCTCGGACAGAAACTTTCAACCAGAGACCTTTCAGCTTCCTTGGATAGAGACCGTGAGCTCGAACAGAGCTCTGACTCGTCGGACAGAGAGCTTGAGCTCCAAGCTCACGTTCAGCACAGAGAAGCTGAACCACCACTCCCAGAAAATCTTTCAAGAACTGCTCCAAGCTCTGATACCATGACAAATGGAGGCTGACGGAACAGCCAAGACCAGAGCTTCCAGCTCTGGGTTCTCGTGGACAGAACCACCATGAACTGAGGCTGACGGCACAACCTACACCAAGAGCTCCAAGCTCTGTTTTCAGTGGACTGAACCACCACCACCAAAGGCCGACGGAACAGCCAGAGAGAAGAGCTTCAAGCTCTGGTTTCACCATGAGGAAGAAGACACCAAGGAGGCTGGAAAAACGGGAGTGCTGCTCCCCTCTTCTTTTCTATTTAAACTTAGGGTTAAGTTAATTACATTACAGCCCATGGGCTCAATACAATGCAACCCAGCCCAACTAATCCCTTTCTAATTACCCTATGTACATGACATAAATTATACAAGAAATATTAACATAAAGCCTATTTAATATACATTTCAACATATGGTAACACTCCCGGACGACCAACCCTCTCTCCTAGTGAGCACTCCTAGCGGTTCATTGAGGCTATCCAACCTGAAAACATTGATACCCACCTCACAAATGGGCCAAGATGATGGAGCTTGCCTTGCGGATTGGTGAAATCTACAATGGCCAGCTAAATAACGGAGAGGAGCCTGCACCAATCCCCCAACATCCCCTCCTATGATTGTTCTTTTTCGGAACATTAGGGGAATCTGTTCGCGCACCAAGTGGGCTATAGTTAAAGCTATCCTCTCCGAATGTAAACTGTTAAAGCCATACTTGGGCCCTTGCGGGTATTTACGGCCCCACTTGCCATCATGACTATGCCAATTTCTTGGATGAACTCCTACACCTCGTCCAACTTTGGATCCTTCCCTGGCTCTTCCTTGGGGACTTTAATGCCATTCGCCTCTGCTATGAAAAGTCCTCTCCATCCACAAAAATCACCTCCACTATGCGGGCCTTCGTTGACCTTATTGGCTGCCTTGAACTTTCGGCAATCCCACTCACTGGGAAAGAGTTCACCTGGTCGAATGGGCAGTCCCCCTCCCCCCCCCCCCCCCCCCCCTCAATTCTCTCCAAACTTGACAGATTCCTCGCCAACTTAGATTGGCTCCATATGTATGGAAATACTTCTAGCCACGTCCTCAACCGCGCTTGCTCGGACCACTGGCCGATCCAAATAGACACCCATCCCCCTTCTTGGGGTTGCTCTCCTTTCCGGTTTGAGAATCTTGGCTTCAAGATCGTAGCTTTGCTACTAACCTCGTTAGCTGATGGCAAACGATACCAACTAACCTCAACCGTGGCTGGGCTCTACTTCTCAAGTTGAAGACTCTCAAAGCTAAGATTCGCCACTGGTCAAGCTACCGCTGTGGTGTTGCTGCTTGCCAGAAGGGTTCTATTCGCAGCTAGATCTCAAAGCTCGACCTCCTGGAAGAGCAAATGAAACGATATCATGTACAATGAAACGATTCATTGGAAGCAGCAGGCCAGATTCCGCTGGCTGATCAATGGAGATGGAAACACCAATTTTTTCCACTCCATTGCCTCGGGTAGAAGAAAAGCTAGCTATATCACCTCCCTAAACAGTGGGAATCAGGTGATTAAGGATAGTCTTTGTATCACAAATGTACTTTTTAAGTTTTTTCTCAAATCTTTAAACTGAGGAAAGATACAATTGGCCTGTTCTGCATCAACTCCAGCACGACCACATTGCCAGCCAGGATGCTGACCGGCTTGAACTCCCCTTTACCCCCATTGAAATTTACTTGGCCACTCTCGGGATGCTGACGGACTGTACCCCTAGGCCGGATGGCTTCAACGGGGAGTTCTACCGTCGTCACTGGGAGATTATCCACAACGATGTTTATGCCTTCATCAACAACTTCCACCGATGTGGAATCACTCATCATGCCATTGGTGCCTCCTTCATTACCTTGATCCCTAAGAAGGTCAACATAAAGCACCCCCAGGACTTCAGGCCAATAAGTCTCACGACCAATACCTACAAGGTCATTGCGCAGGTCCTGGGAAATTGTCTTTGAAGTCATCCACCCCTGACAAAGCGTCTTCATCGAAGGCCGTAACATCCTAGACTCAACAATGGCAACACATGAGCTCCTCGATTCTTTCAAGCAGATCACCCTCCCCAGAGTTGTCATAAAACTAGACTTTGAAAAAGCGTTTGATTGTGTTAACTGGACGCTGCTTGATCATCTTTTTGGTCAACTGGGATTCGGTTCTTGCTGGCGTTTCTGGATGCATAGTTGCATCTCCTCTGTTTCTTACTCTTTATTGGTCAACGGTAAAGCTTGTGGGCACTTTTGCGGATCCCGAGGGATCAGACAGGGTGACCCGTTGTCCCCTTTTCTTTTCACCATCATTGCAGAGTACCTCTTTGTTATGGTCCTACATGCAAAACGTATTGGATGGCTCTACCCCATATCTGTTGACCTCAACCATTATATTGCCATTCTTTAATATGCGGATGACACTATCCTCTTTTGGTGAATGCACGATGGATCAAGTCATTCACCTAAAGACCAATCTCTTCGAACTCTCCTCTGGGCAAAAAGTAAGTTGGGCCAAGTCTTCCATCTCTGGATTCAATGTGGATCAGAATGCCCTTGTTGCAACGGTTGACTATCTTGGCTGCAAAATCGCCAACCTCCCCAACACCTATCTTGGCTTACCCCTGACATTCAACAACCCCTCCAAGCACAGTTGGCACCCTGTGACATTACCCACTTCTTGGACAGGTGAAACATATCCATCAACTAGTGTAACATGCTTAACCAATGAAGACTCTTTTAGACAAGTGAACAAGGACGACATACTTGACATATGAGTGGACGCTTCCGAGTCAATTACCTAGGAGGATCTCGGATGCACATGTTAAGCTGACATACCTAAGCTAGCAAAAGTAGTTGTAAGAAGTTGAGGTTGTGCAATCGATGTTGAGGAAGGGGCTAAGATAGATCATCACCCTTACAAGATCATCGCCCGCATCCTGGCCCATCATCTCAAGGTTATTCTTCCTACCATCATCCATCTGTGGCGTGGCACTGAAAATGAATTTCATTATCACCTTGTCATTTGGGATGAAGTGTGTAAGCCAAAGTATTTGGGTGAGCTCAGGATTAGGTGCACCAAGGAATGGGCATGCTCTATTGCTCAAGTGTTTTTGGAAGCTCAACTCTTCCTCGAGGGCTTCTTGGAAGCCAATGGTTGTCTTTAAGCTTCGGCGTCTTTAGAGATAGATGGATCACTGATGGAAACTGTCGTCATCTCTCCCCCTTCTGGAAGGCCATGTTTCATCTGTTTTCCACTTTCCGCACTGCCATTCGGTTCTTTGTTGGGGCTGGCTTCAGTTTGCATTTCTGGATGGATTGGTGGTCAAGTGATGGCTCTCTTGCCTCGTCTTATCCACCTTTGCTTTCGCTCACAACCAGTCACAACTTATCTTTCTATAACATTTGGGGGAATAACTCATGGAAATTTTGCCTTAGACGTGTCCTTACGGATGAGGAAGCCATTTATGCTTATGGCTTGCTTGAAAGTCTTGGTAGTATTATTGTCCGCCCTCAGAGGCAGACCAGATGATCTGGCTCCCTGATGATAGCGGACGATTCTTAGTCTCCTCGGCATACCACCATCTTATGCGATGGTCTCGGCCGGCCGCCCCCCACCCAGTTGTTTTTGTTTGGTGCCTCTAAGCCCCGTCCAAGGTGAAGTTTTTTCTCTGGAGTGCCTATCGCAATAAGATCTTCACTGCAGACAACCTTATCTGGTGAATCTTCTTCTTCTCCACTGTGGCTTCGCCTGGAAGGTGTGGACTGACATGATTGATAGTATGGGTCTCAACTTATGCATCCCACTTGACCTGATCACCATTTGTCGTCTCTCTTTTGGGACCCGCCTTCCTAGCCTGGGCAAGCTTCTGATGGGTGCCTGCATTTTTTTGTCCCTTGGTGTCTTTGGATGGAGACAAACTCTAGACGGTTTGACTGTACTTTCCACTCTATTGCAGAGGTCTCCTTCACCGCCAATGGGCTCATCTCTACATGAATCCACTCCCAGAAAGAATTCGCTTGCCTCTTTTGTTTCCCAGTCCACACCAATTGGAAGATCATTGCTCAGATATCTGTCCCCTCTGCCCCCTACCGAGTTGTTGTTTGGGAGCCTTCCCCCACCAGTCATTATAAGCTAAATTTGGATGGTAGTGCCTTTGGGAACCCCGGTTTGGCTGGCTTTGGTAGGGTGATTTTTTATCCAAGCGGCACTGCCATACTTTCTTACTCTGACCCTCTTGGAATTGCTGACTCGACCACTGTTGAGCTCTTTGGTTTCCTTCACGGCTTGCATATCTTTCAGGACCGCTTTAGTGGTCCCCTTATTGTAGAGGAAGATTCCAAGGTCGTCATCGGATGGTGCTCCACTTCATCTTTCCTCCCATGGCGTCACTGGCAGATTTTTCTTGATATTTGGGACATTGCTTCCACCATTTCTTGTACTTGGTCTCATGTTCTTAAATCAGCCAATTCAGTTGCTGATTTGTGAGCTACCCCCCTCCTTCAATCTGTTGTTGTTAGGGGAGACCTTCCTTGATGTACGTTCCCTTTCTTTGAAATAAAATTATCATCATTTTAAAAAAAAGGGGTTGGGATAGATGCAAACTGAGCCATGCGCTAAGCTAATTGCTGCATTTCATCAGGTGCTCCTGGTAAGATACCAAACATATGTCCAGTTGGGGTCTCAATATGCTCATGAGTTAGTGAGTTTGCCCAACTAGGCTTGCCAAACTTAATCCAACATTTTTTAGAAAAATGGTTGGTGCGTCTACAAATGCACTTCCTATCACTTTTACCATCAATCCAGCCTCTGTCTCAATCAAAGCCCTTTCTACCTCTGCCTCGAGTACTACCTCTGTGGCCTCGAGTAGACTCTAACTAACCAAAGGAATTCAACATTAACATTCTTATTATCCTTGTTTTCTTTGGACATAATTGTAGTTTTTGCCCTCATAACTCGGTTAAATGTTGTGGACAGTGATGACACATCATCTGAAGCTAGTAATTCAGCCCTAATTGTATTAATGTTTGATCCCAACTTATCTAGGAATTTTGTGGTAAGAACTTATATTTGTTGTTTTTGAAGTTCTTTTTCATCAATAGTAAATGGGTGGAACATGTGAATCTCCTGCATAATACCTTTCAGTTCTCCGTAATAGTCTATAACTATTCTCTCCCCCCTTTTATGCTCGAAGAGTCTAGCATATAGTTTATAAATTCTAGACAAATTACTTTCCTGGGCATATAGTGATTCCAAGGACGCCCACATCTCCTTGGCTGTTTTGCAATTGGTAATCTGATTTGTCAGCCTCAAATCCATACTGTTCAGTAGCCAAGTCATTATTGTCTTCTGCTTCGCAATCATTTGTAAGGGGGATAGGAGGATCATCTCGGATTAATTTGGACTTCCTTTTGGCCTTAAGATAGATTCGAACAGATTTGGACCAATTCAGATAGTTGCGCCCATTCAATTACTTTGATGTAATCACTATGAAATGTTTTCCATCTGAGTTCTCAACATCCCTTGAGGGAGTAATGGTTTCACCAAACTCGGCCATTTGAATCAAATAATCTTCAATTCAGTGATAATTTCGCTTTATTGTGCAAATAAACCAATAGCTTTGTGGACCCTACTTTTAAAAATTAAGGTTAGTTAAAAAAACTCAATGTGTGCCAATCACTAATACGAAAAACTTGATAAATTCTTCAATCAAGCCAACATATGCAACAAAACTCCCAAGAAAGGGCTGTTGTCGGCGAATTGGATGATGAGTAATCAATGGAGAAGGAAATAGGTTGCGCACAATACAGAATGGGTGAATCCAACAGTGCCCCTTCTCCTCTTACACCCTTGGAAATAAGATTCTTTCCTAAAAAACCTAAGTAAATATAAATTACTTCTTCTAACAAAAACTATTAAAATTTTTATTGAACGAATAGTTGTTATTAATTTTAGAAAAAAATTATCATTGTTTTTAATTGATTTGACTTAGCTGAAATTATCTAAATCTAAAGCTTTTAAAGTTTTTTATTTGAAAATTTATAAAATAGACACAAGCTGCTCATTCAGATTAAAAAAATGTCAGAAGTTCTTGAAATGGCTTAGGAGTTTCTGATAGGTTGCTATAGAAATGAGGAAAAGATTCTTTTCTACATCTAAGGTGGGATTCCAGGAAACATGTTTTCGTCTGCGAGAAAGAGAGTTACTGGTTAATATGGTTTAAGTTACTTTTTATTTTTATTTTTTATGACTTCATGCAGCTTTTTATTGGTAGAGACAAAGCTCCATCTAGAAACTGTTTGCTTTCAACTAATATGTTTTAAATACAGGTTTATCACTTAAATGAAATGAGGAGATAATTTAAAATATGTCTTTCAGTTAAGAAGAAGAAGAAAGTTGCTAACTATGAGGGGCTATAATCTTAACAAAAACAGTTAATACCTTTGTACCTATTTACAAAATCATCAATTCCCTGAAAAAAGATGAGTGAGAGTATAATTCTAGAAATTTTGCTGATATCTATTTTACAACACCCCATTTTGGCATTTGTTAGCAGTAAATTATTTTGTTAAAGCTGGAGTCATCCATGCATTGGATGATTTATAGGCAAGTAAAGTTGTGTAGGCTAGTGTGGCCTCATCTGGGCTGTGCCTGTTCTATTACGAGTTAGCTTGACTGTGATAAATGTGCCTAGTGCTGTTTTTTTGCAGAGCTATCATGTTGTATTTACAGTTCTCTTTTAAACTTTTCAGTGGTTTTCATTATTAGATTTGCCACTTCTCTGTGAACTTCATTCAGATTTCTGCTCTACTAAAACATGTTGAACAATGATCAATGATTTAAGTCCAAAGCAAAGAGAATAATTTTAATTCTTTTGAGAATTTGGCTTATATGCTTAATAGCTAAATATTCTTACAAGAGTTGATTGTTGTTTTGCAGGGTTGTCATAATGGGAGCTCATGTTTCTTCTCCCATGATGAGGGCCCAGTTTTTCCTACCAACAGCAGTCTGAGCATCTGTTCTCCGGAAGGCGAAGTGGATAGTGCAAATTTTCTTCTCTCCTTGCTACCCACAAACACTAATGACTGTGTTCTTCTATTGGATGACAATATGCATCTCAGTTTTTCATCCAGTCTTTCTCGTTGTTCGGACAAGATGAAGATAATTGCGACCACCTCTCATCTGTTCTGTCCAAATTCTTCAGTCCCACCTAGTGTTACAGTATTATGGGAGGTTTCTCGGCCATTTCAGTCCATAATTGCTACAGAAACTAAAATCAACATCTCATGGGAGTGCGTGAAGTGTGTGTTCTGGTTTGCCAAGTTTCCTGTAGACGATGAAGAGTCAGATAAGCAACACCTTTCTTTGCAGAAATTATTTCAATTTCTTGCAATCAGGTTTTTAGCAGACACTTTGCATGATGTGCATGTGATTGTGGCCATGAACAATATCAAGTTTTCACAATTTCAGGTGAGAAGCTCCAAAGGATTGATTTATTTTATGTTATTTTTGGAATAGTCTAAAGGTTTTGTTTCACAATTAAGTATATTGTTATGAAAACCAGTCTCTGCCCAAGCATGGGTGAAATCATGTAAGTAAAAACTAAACCTGCTAAAAAGGCTCTGTTAGTCTGGAACCCATCTTAAAACACCTGGACTGTTCTGTTGCGTCTTTTTAATTTATAAAATCTTTTGCATTTTAAAAAACAGAACTACAAGAGAAGAGAGGGTGAACAACAACCCTCATGTAATAGAGTGTGGAGCTTCCAACAATTACATGTCAACGGGATAAACCTTTGCAAGGGATTTGGAACGAAAATTAGCATATCTCACACTGTGGTTGCTAAATACATCAAATCTGGAGCAGGCTTCATGAATTTCATCAAAGAGGTGCATTAACCTCTAGGGATGGGAGTCTTCTGTTAAAGCCAGCCAATGACTAAGGCCTTCTGTCACCATTGGAGCTGAGAAATTGAGTATAGCCTTAAGACTTGAAGAGCTTTAGCATCCACTAAATCACATGTCTGTGAGTTTTAGTGTGCCATGAGTACTGCACCATTTGAGTCTTGGACAACACCACCAAAACTCACTAGGCACCAATCAATCCGAAATTAGGTTTTTCTGACTTGGACTAGGGAGCCGACTTGGGCACATGAAAATTCAAGTTGGGTTCGTGCAGTTGGATTGAGATTCTTGACTTTGGAAGCTGGACTCGGGGTGAGTCAAGGGTGGGTTGCCCAGAATAGAAGGTGTAAATTCAACAGAAGGGTTGAGTCCATCTCCAATCTGATCTGTGCCCTCCCAAATCTGAGTCAACCTGATTGAGTCATGGGTCGACTCGTTAAGTTGGAGAACCATGGGTGAAAATTGAGGCGTGCCTAAGCTGACTTTGCTCACTGTCACTTCTATTGTATGCTAGTTTTAGGCTCTCCAGATTGGGGGTATGGTAATTTTTTATCTTTCATCTTATACGATTGATTAAAATTAATGTCCCAGGTTCTTGTCCTAGATTGGCACAACTAATGCTTGTTAATTGATGAATAGAGTTTATTACTAAAGTATATGTTCTGAAATGGTTAACATTCTGAACATACTAAAAGACCTAAAAGATTGCTCAAGCATAGAAATGAAGTACCGAGATTACTTTAAAGATACCTCTTCTCTTTGTCTGGAAAAGAAAAAAAGATGGCGACTCAATGGGCGACCAACGTAAGCATTGTCCTTTGGGAAAACCATGGATGTCAGCACGACAATCGTGAGAAGAACAACTAGAATGATGACCACGGGCTGTCTATGGATCCTCAACACCTCTGCTCGGACAGCAGCAGACAAGGCGACTCGACAATGCGACGTTTTGAGGACTGAAGACGACGATGACATTACCGGTGATTGGACAACTGTGAAAGGAAAAGGGAAGCAAGCTGATGACAAGTGTTAAGGATAGTCCCACAGACATTAGTGAGTGCAAAGATCTTGCGTTTATTAGTTGGCAGAAGAGGTTTCCTAAATGGCTAGTCATTTTTGGATAGAGCCTTCGACCCACTTTAACATGGTATCAAAGCAATGCTCTCATACGTGGGCATCCACCCAAATTATCCACATGCTTGCACGTGAGGGGGAGTGTTAAGGATAGTCCCACATACATTAGTGAGTACAAAGATCTTGCGTTTATTAGTTATATGACTCACAAACAAGAGAGTAACTGGAAACTTTGGTACAAATAAAACAGAACCGAAGGATATTTGTGGAGTAGTGCGAACTATACCCTCCCCCTGAATGGGAGAGGTGGGCCCATCAGCTAAAGTAACTCGACAATATGAATGAGATGGACTAATGGACTGAAATAGAGAGGACATACTTGACATGTGTGTAGAGGCTCCTGAATCAACGATCCAAGAGGGGGAATGAGACACATTTAGTGCATTCATACCTGTACTAGCCATCGTGGCACTCGCTGAGGAAGGAGGAGTCGTCTCGGTAGTCTGAGAAGCAGTAGATGAAGCAGTCAATTGACCCAGTCACTGTAATAACTACTGAATTTCCTCATACGATCCAGTGTGTGAGGAGGCGTCTTTATCTGTGACTATAGAATTGACCCAAGTAGTTTTACCAAATTTGTCCCAGCACAATAAACACATTTTCGATCCCCCCAATCATTTCGGCCACGACCACGGGTTGTGTAAGAGCGACCTCTACCTCTATTATTACCACCAAGAAACTGACCGTCGGGCTTACAGTAGAAGATTGAAGGTTAAGAGCAGTTACTTCTGAGAGGGCTCCACCTAACTCATTCTTATTTACAACTGCACCTTCAGCTCGAAGAACTCTGTTAAAAACTTGCTCAAGAGTGGTCACATCCTTATTAACCAACAATTGGGCTCTAATAGCATCATACTCATTCCCCAAACCATCCAAAAACCGGGTTACTTGGGCTACTTGAATCTGATTTTCTTTCTTACAGATGTCTTCAACATTTGTAGTAAAAGGATGGAATGTACTAATCTCCTGTAGTACTCTCCTCATCTCAGTGAAATAATCTATCACTAATCTACCTCCACGCTTCATATTAAAGAACTTCATATATAATTCATAGATCCTTGATAAATTACTTTCTTGAGACAAAATGGAAGCCAATGTAGTCCACATTGCCTTAGCAGTTTTGCAACTCAAAATCTGATCACTAAATCTGGATTCCATACTATTGACCAACCAGGTCATTACTAAATTATCTTTTGCCACCCAATCTTCAATAACAGGTACCAGGGGGATCATCATTTATATATTTTGTCATTCTTCTGGCCCTTAAATACATCAAAACTGATCTAGACCAGTTTACATTATTCGATCTATTAATTCGGATCGTAGTTATCTGAATAGACTGAGAGAATTTCATATCTGAGCTCTCAGCAGTCCTTTGGACAGCAACCCGTGTTTAATTAAATATCACCAAATACTACAATTCAGTACACTGGAGAGTCAATTCAGTACACTGGAGAGTCAATTAACCAAAGGGAAGCACTTTCCCCAAATTTCGATATTTGCGTAGTCAAGTGGGCCCCACACCGAATTCAATTAGGGCAATGCAGCACCCAATTCATTCAATTTAGAACCAATAGTGATCAATTCCAGCAATTGAGACCATAAATCAATGAAAAAATGACCTAATTGCAAGAAATCAAGATGGCGTAGGCTATATAGATGATGTTGCAAGCATTAGGTTGACGACGTAGGCAGATTTGAGAAATTTTCTCAAATTGGGATCATTAAACACTTCTAAATCCCAACATTTAGTCAAATAGAAGCAGTAATCATTAGCCAATAGGCTAAGATAGGCAGAAAAAAAGGGAAAAATAAAAATTTTACCTTACCAGTCCCGAAATGTGGGGAAAACCTTCAAGGAGATTGCTAAAAATGGAGAGAAGATCCACAAAATCTAAAGAAATTTGCCCAAGACTTGCATTAATGCTCTAATACCAAATAATATGTTGACCAGGAATAATCTGTCAATTCTTCAAAAATAATAATCCAGCCAAAGAAAAAATTTACCGAGTTGCGCCGTGTCAAATAGTAGATCAATATATCCGAGTCATGGCAGACATATGTATAAGCTTTGGTCCATACATGTATATCGAGGCAAAAAAATATAAGTGGTCCAAGTCAGATTGACCCAGACCCGAGTTGAGCCTGGGTATACTCTTTTTCTTCTTCTTTTTTTTTTCACTTTGACCCGAGTTGACTCACTGAGTTGACCCGATCCGAGTTGTCATGAGTTGACTTGGTAAGGAACAGAAGCAAGCTCGAGCTTGGTTCAATCGGCCCGGTCCGACACGAGACTCAGCTCGCTGGGTTGAAGAAGCAAACCCAACGCTGATTAAATTTTTCCTAACTTAGGAAAAAATTTATTCGGGTTCGTCTTCAACCTTCTGCCAATCCTGAACAGTGCGGAAAAAAAATCCACTGCAGTAAAATCCGATGTAGTTTCATAATTCAGATCCTTACCTGGTGAGAGCACGATCCTTCAACAATCGTCGTCTTCTTCACGACACCGAACAAGGCGGGCGACGGTCATCTTTTTTCTCACGACACCGAACAGAGCGGGAAATGGTCTTTGTCTTCCTCACAGCACCAAGACTAGAGACAGCAACCTAGGGGTTTTCTGAGGATAAAGGAACGTCACAATGGCTCGGAAGAATCAACTGAGAGCTCGGTGATAATCCAGCGGGCTCAGTGGTCGTTGTCTTCGTCGGGGCAAATATTTTTTGTTTCTTCTTTTGCAACGATGCCGAACAATCCTCCTCCTTCGGCAACGGCACGAACAGAGAATCAACTAAACTCTTTCTTCTCCTTCTCTTTCGCAAGCCTCAACAGCAGCGTCTTCACTTTCTCTCTCTCTTTTTTTTTTCTTCGGCTACGTCACTGAACAGAGATTCTCCCCCTCAGCGGAAAGACTCTAAAACTCGGTATGCTGGTTCGCTGGTTCAAATCAGCACCTATCTTCTCAGCGGAAATAGAGTTCTCGGCGGAGTACTCATATGTAACATAAACTAGACTCACAGAGTCATCGTATCCTAGTGGTTCGGAACAGAGAGGCAGTCGGCGGAACAACGAGCTCTCTGTCTTTCTCGCCGACAACGCCGAACAGTGTGGCTCCTATCGGTCTCCACCACCACAGACCAGTCTCGCTAGATACACCCCCTCTGTAATCTCAAGGCAGAACCAGCAACCACGGCAACGGTCAGTAAAAACAGAGTTGGCAACGGAAAAAAAAAACTTTTCTAAGCAGCAGAAATCTTCCCACTAGAATAGTATAGAGGAGAAAAAAAATAAAACGACCCACTTTAACATGGTATCAGGGCAAGGTTCTCATATGTGGGCATCCACCCAAATTGTCTACGTGCCTACACGTGAGGGGGAGTGTTAAGGATAGTCCCACATACATTAGTGAGTACAAAGATCTTGCGTTTATTAGTTGGCAAAAGAGGTTTTCTAAATGGCTAGTCATTTTGGGATAGAGCCTTTGACCCACTTTAACAACAAGAATTCCTACTGCTTCCTATACAAAACTACCACCCTCACCATGGCCACTATGAGGCGATGGTTTGCTTTACCGTCACAAATGGGGAAAAAGCCTCCTTTGTCTCCATCCCAATCACAACGGTTCCGGCCTTCGCCACCCTATTTGAATGGATGACCTCTGACCCAACAAATCAACACCGATCAAAGGAGCTCTAGATGGGTTGTTTTGCTTTCTACCTCTCTGCGACGAACTTTTGTGAAAAGCAACAATGCAAAATTGTCCAATACTGTGATGACCTTATCACCGAGCGTCTCTTTGAACCGAGTGGACTACCTCTCACTTGCTGGAGAATTGGGTGCAAAACCCATGGGAATTGGAAATGACCTTCATGATGAGAGCAATGATGAACTCGAGGATAAAACTATATTTCGTAGATTAGTTGGAAAAAACATCTAAGCCAACTATCACAAGACCAGATAAATTATTCTCGGTTTGTGTGGTCAGCCAATTCATGGAACACCCACACAAAGTTCATTTAGAAGTTACTCAAAGAATATTGAGATACTTAAAGGGACCACTTGGAAATGGACTTTTTTAAACCTCACAATCATAAAAAATAGAAGCTTTCTCAAATGTTGACTATGTCGGTTGTAAGCTTGACAGAAAGTCCACTACTGGGTACTATATTTTTGTAGGGGAAAACCTAAGCTGGCAAAACAAGAAGTAGAATGTAGTGGCCATCTCTAGTGTTGAAGTTGAGTATAAAGCTATGACTCATACAGTTAGTGAAGTTGAAGTAGATGAGATCAGTTCTTCGAAAGTTTAGTCTACATGTTGATGCGCCTATAACGATTGTAAAGGTACTTGCCATCGTTTATCTCATTTTGTCTCTTTCGATTCCTTGTCTGATAACTATCGTAAGTTTGCTTTGTCCATCTCCACTTGCACTATTCCTTCTTCAGTGCAGGAGGCCTTGTTGCAACCTCATTGGAAAAAATTTCATGGATGTTGAAATGGAAGCATTAACAGATAGAAGGACTTGGGAGTTATGTGACTTACCTCCAGGTGCTATTGTAGTTGGATGGCAATGGGTCTATACTATTATATATAACTCAGATGGGTCAGTTGAACGGTATAAGGCTCGTCTTGTTGCAAAAGGGTATACACAAACATTTGAGGTGAATGTTTTTTTTACTTTTTCTCCAGTTGTTTACATGTCCTCTGTTCGTATACTTTTTTTTGTTGCAATCCTTCATAGTTGGTCTTTATTCCAGTTAGATATTAAAAACGCCTTCTTATATGGTAACCTTAATAAAAAATTCTATATGGAGCAACCTCCAGGTATGTTGACTAAAGAAGGCTCTTTATGGCTTAAAACAGAGTCCATGAGCTTGGTTTGAAAATTTTAGCCAAGTGGTTATATCCATGGGATTTCATAGAAGCCAGTGTTATGGTCCTGGGTTATGTACATATGTCTTCCGCTCCTAACAGGCCGGTCTTTTGGGTAGTATTGGCTAGGTGCATAACATTTGGTATCAAAGCTAGCGTTATGTCGTGAGTTCGAATCCTGGAGGGGGCGACCAGAGTGTGCTTCCCGCACCAATGGGCCACCGCTATATGCGAAAGGGGCGACCTGAGTGTGTTCCCGCACCATGGGCCGTCACTAGAGTAGGCCGTCGTAAGTGGGCTGCCGTGGACGTCGGCTCTCGCGAGCGTGGGTGTGATGTTATGGTCCTGGGTTATGTACCTATGTCTTTCGCTCCTAACAGGCCGGTCTTTTGGGTAGTATTGGGTAGGTGCATAACACATTGTGATGACTCATTATTTATTTTGAAACGATCATACGAAATTATTATCTTACTGGTATATGTTGATGATATCATTCTATCTGGGAGTCACAAGTCAGGTATTGAAACAGTTAAATCTCAATTGGTGAATCACTTTCAAACTAAGCATCTGGGTCAGTTAAAATATTTTCTAGGTATTGAGGAAGTGAGAAGCAAAGAAGGAACAACACTGACTCAGAGCAAATATGTTAATGATATACTTCAAGAATATGGTCTTCTGGGGGCTAAACCTGTGGATACACCTATGGAAGTAGAATTTGATCTTCATGATGATCAAAGTCCAGAACTAAAAGATAAAACAATGTATCAAAGGCTAGTAGACAAACTCATCTATGCTACAGTTACTAGACCAGATATTTGATTTGCAGTGAGTGTAGTGAGCCAGTTCATGGAGCATCCACATAAAATTCACCTAGAGGTTGCACAAAGAATCTTTAGATATCTAAAGGGAGTACTAGGAAAAGGTCTCTTTTCAAACTTAATAATCACTTGAAGATTGAAGATTTCTCTGATGCTGATTATGCAAGCTCCAAACTTGACAGGAAATTGACCATTGGATACTGTGTATTTTTGAGAGAAAATTTAGTTAGCTAGAAAAGTAAAAAACAGAATGTTGTTGCTCGGTCCAGTGCAAAAGCATAATATAGAGCAATAGCCCACATTGTCAGTGAGTTAATGTGGATAAAATATGTTGTCCAGGAGTTTGGCCTTGATCAGTTGGATCCTATGATTATGTATTGTGATAACCAAACAACAATCTTTATTGCAAATATTCCAATCTTTCATGAAAGAACAAAACATATAGAGGTAGATTGTCACTTCATCCGAGATGCAGTAATGAGGAAAGAAGTAACTACTCCGTATGTTCGGTCTAGTGATCAACTCGGCGATATCCTAACTAAAGCATTGGGAAAGCGTGAATTCCTGAATTTCTGTGGCAAGTTAGGATTGTTCGACATATACTCTCCAGCTTTAGGGGGAGTGTTGAAAAAGAGAACATGGGCATTTGGTCATTTTACCTTATCGTTATTATATTTCTTGATGTAATCTTATTCTACATGTCAAACTATGTCTACGGACCAAATTTCATGTAAATGGGGCATGTAGAATAGAAGATATAGAAAATTAGGTTTTTTACTTAAAGTAGGGACAATGTTGTAAATTGACCTCACCTACTCAACCCTTAATCTATAAATAGAAGCTGGAAGACTCCAACCACGAATTTTCAGTTTTCTTTGCTCAATTTCTCTTCTCCAAGCTCTCTCCTTCTCTTCTCTCTCTTCAACCTTTCTTCTTCTTACTTTTTACGAAGTGGAGGCTCAAAGAGCAGAATCCTACTTATACTCTGACACTTACTGGCTGGACTTGAGGGTAGAATTGAACAGGGACAAAAAAGACTGGTTCTAAGCCAGAATTCAAATACTAATAAACATTAAAAAAGGGAGATGATTAGTCCTAATAAGATTCCTTGTTGCTGCCCAATACAGCTGTTCGAATTTCTCTGCTGCCATTGAGAGGTTCAGATTGTAAGTGACTGTTGGAAATATGACTCTTTAGTGCTGATTCTCACTCAGCTACCAACTGAGATGAGAAATTAGTTTGAAAAACTACCATTATGATTGCAGACCTGATATGCACCAGTCCATGATTACCACACCTCTCTTTATTGGAACTAATGAGTATCAGCAACCATGACTAGACAAACAAATCATATGTTAACAGCAAACAAACAGGCCCAATAAATGTGAAAACTCAATTTTACAAGCAGACGGAGCCAACAAGGATTACTGACATAAGCAGACGACATGCACCAGCTACTATTCACTTTTGCTGGCAGAGCAGACAGCGACAATGGAAGTTGCCACTTTTCTGCGGAAGGTAGGACTCTTATGAGGGACTGGTAGAGATGTGTTTGAAGGACTCCTGGTGCTAAAATGAGACTACAATTGGCTTATCTGCATCTCCTATAACAGCAACAGAATTTGATTATCAGAGCAACTCTCCAACTTGAATCATCTACAACTATAATCAATAAAGCAGAGATTTTGATAGCCAACATAGCCAAAACAAGAAGAAAATTGAAGACGGAGAAAACGTAAAAACATGATGACTAGAGTTAATTCTTGGCAGATGAAACCATAAATTCTAAACGGGAGATGATAAGAACGGAGTGGCTGTAAACTGAGGATGCTATACTAGAGACAGACAAATTTATTACTTCAGCAGAGACTTCTCCCCTGAAGTCATCAACAGGCAGACAAGAGTACTAATAGATGTGATGAAGACTTGAACTGAAAAGCAGAAGAAACTAATTGAAGACTGATTGCTGGGACAAGGAAACAGCAGCCGGACTTTTACTCTTTTTCTTCTTCCTTCTTCATCTTCTTTTCCTAGTCCATTAGGATTGATGCTATGATGCCTTGTGAGAATCAGAAAACGAGAGTATAAGGGAGAGGGAAAATCGTGAAAGAGAGAAAAGAGGAAAGGGGGAGAATGTGTGTTTATGTTTCTCTCACAGTTTCTATTTATAAAATTTTTATTACATTTAAAATCATGCTTAAATTAAACTACCCATACCTAATTACACACATCTTAAACTTCCTAAATTAAACATTAAAAGATAAAACAAAACTAGAAAACCTCTTGTAAACATTCTCTTTATTTCAGCTTCTTGAGCTAGCTCCTCTTGTGAGACTTGCTCTTCTTGAGATCTGCCTTAGACTCTACGAAACCAACTTTCGTACTATTAGGATCTCTTATGTCAGAGTGTAACTTTTGTTACTTTGAAGAGCATATTAAATCAACTAGGACTAAGAATTACCTCACGTGGGTAAGTGCAAGCTCTTCACTAATTCCAGAGGATCACATTTTGATGTCACATTTTGACGCATAGGTTGACAGCAGGGGTCTAATGTAACTAAGTTTGACTTATGTCAAAGTTAATGAAGGCCTTGGCAACGAAAAGAAAGTGGAGATCTGGTCTGGAGACACACACTCTCTCTCTCTCTCTAATTTACATTAGAGCAATGAGTACTACATTTTTTTTTATTTTTTTTTAATTTTATGAAGAGTATTACATTCTTTTTGCCACCAAACAGCATGTCTCTACAGTTCTACCTCAAACTTATGAAGAACAATTCAGACCATTTTTAACTGCTTTACACACACTACATGCTGACTTTGACTTTTATGTAATTTAGATATTTGAATTTGACTATTACTTTTGTGTTTTGAATCATTGACAACTTGAGTGTTTGAGTAATGTCCTCTTCCTGTTGCCAATTTTCAGGTGGAAAAATTGGGAAGAGAATGCTTCTTTTTCCTTTCAAAGTCGTTTGCCGTGGATGAATCAACTTTTGGAGATTTCTCTGGAGGAAATACCATTAATAAGCCAATGCAAATTTCAAAGCACTTTTTCTATGTTTTTTATCTGCATCCTCCCTCTGACTTACAGTTCGGTGACTACTCATCTGCTCTTCGCCAAAGTTTATACAAGGTTCAGCGATAGAAGACGGTGGCTCTATATGTGAGATTCTGGGATGTAGACATATGACTCTCCATTCACAATGATACGATAGTGTACAGTGGGTTAGTGGCGGCTATGCTTAATAGTTGATACTGGCCCATACTTGTTTTGGCCGGATAGCTAGAGGTCTATCTGTAGATATGACACATTTATTTTGAGAAGAGCTTGGCCTTTTCGTTTTGAAATATCAAGGCAATTGCTCGTCTATCAGTCATTCAGTTGCGGATTTCTGTTACCGGAGAGAGTGCCTTATCAACGCGGGAACAGGATAGCTTGATTTCTAAGTCAGGGAACTGATCATCTTGTTTGGCTTGAATACAGAAAGTTTGTAGAAACATTTAGAACTATGGCATTACGTTATAAATGGTGTCATTTGATATGACTGCCATGACCGCGTAGGCCATGGCAGTGTCATTTGCATTTTTAACAGCCCACAGATCTTATCTGTACGCATCCATCAGCCAGCAGCCTACTCGGTCACGTTGCTCATATTGGGATTATACTTTGGCTCTAAATTATTCTTTGTTTTTATCATTAATTAGGATTTATAGTAACAATTATCTGCTCGGTCAACTACTAATCAATAAACGAGTAGTGTAATATTTCATAATTATATTAATTAATAAATATTAATTATATATCCATCGTAAATATATCATATTCATGATAATTCATGAATCTATCATATATTATTCAATGCCTTGTTGGCATGTGGTCCCCTCTCTAAAAGAATTTTTTTTTTTGTCCACTTAATAATCTCCTAATCATTGTATCAAATAACTAAAATACCTCGATAAATATATTAATTATATTAATCAATGCAATTATCAATAAAACTTAGAAAATCAAATGAAAAATATTTACTTGCGAAGAGGAGGGAGAGAAAGGAACTGAGGAAGGTAGACCTCAGGAGAGGGAAGGGAGATTCGCCAAGGGAATACCTGAATCTAGGTCTCAAGCGACATTGGACGAAACTTTGAAGGTCAAAGATAAACAGCTTTCCGAATGAAGAGACGGGGGAAAGACACCAGAGGAGGAGAGAAGTTACTGGAAATAACTGTAGCCCGGTGCAGAAATGATCATCGGAAGGAGGAAGCACCGGCGAAGAAACCCGAAATCAGGATTTTTTATTTTTATTTTTTGCCGTAAGGAGGTTTATTAGGGGATTTGCATTGGATTTGATTGGGGAATCTGGTCTGAGACCCATAACCCACCGCTTGACTCTTATAATCCTGGACAGGTCAGCTATCGGGGCGATTCTCCCCCTGCCGACCCAGTTGTTTTACATCAGGGTCGAGTCGCCCGAGTCGCGAGTCCGCGCAGCGTTTGCAAAACCCGTTGTATCTCCACTTCGACAGATCAGTGGTTGCAGAGGCGTACCTGAGGTGAAAGTTCAGGCGTTTGAAACCTGACCCACCTGAAGAAATATCGGGGTAAGAAGACGATTGGCAGAAAGCAAACGCAAGTTCTCGGTCTTCGTCTTCGTCTTCTTCCTCAATTTCTGTTGCAGAGAACATGTCGAAATCTTAGAAAAAATGACACATAAAACCCTAGCTTCCCGCCACCCCATCGAGGCTTGCACCTTTCAGCTCCACTCCTGGAGCCCTTTCCATCTCCAAACCCTGACAAAAACCCTAGATTCCTCCGATTTGTATCCCTCTAAGCCTTTCTTCTCCAATCGCTCCGTGGACAATCTTGATCTCTCCAAGCTTTCTATTATCGACGACGATAGGCCGCCCAAGCCTAAGCGGGAGCAATTCCGGTGGATCGCTCGGAAACGCCGTCGACGTGGATCTCGATCGGTCTCTGGTCGTAGTAGCGATAAGAGTGGTACCCGCCGCTGCTGCTCTGTCGGTCCCTCTGCTGCCTATGCTACGTGCTCCGATTTTCCTGTTGCCGCGGGCACTGATTCAAGTGGGGAATTGTTCGTGAATGGAAGTGGAGATGGGAACTGGGCGTCTGATGTTAGTGAGGCAAAGAAGGAAGGTGTTGGGCTTTCGGTTGAGAGGGAGAATTCGGCGAATGGGTTGTTGCCTTTTGGTGTCTTTGAAGGAACTGGGAATGAGTCGGGGTATGGAAGCGAACCTGGGTATCGGGGAGATGGTGAGTTCGGCTACGGAGATGAGTTTGATGAGGAAGAAGAAGAAGGTCGGGCTTTGTTTTGGGGCAAAGGACTTGAAGGTACAGTAGTGGACAGATCTTTTTTTTGTTGTGTTGCAGCTTAGCAGGATAAATTCACTTACTGTTGCCGATGTTATTGCATCTCTTCCATTTTGTCTACAGTTGAAACTTTTGCTGTCGCCGAATTTTCTTTTCCTTTCCTCTTTCAAAAGACACCAAAAATCTAAATCGTTGTCTCGTTATTGTAGGAGATTTTTTTTTGCGCCCGTTCTTTTCCACGGGGCTGAATACTCCCGTTCTTTTCCACGGGGCTGAATACTCGTTCTAGCCAGACCTTAAGCCTAAGCCCCCTTTTCCCGATTATTATTTGTTTTTTTCTTGTTTGCTTTAATTTTAGACGATGTCTCATTTATATCTTGTGTGGCTTAGTCATAGTGAGCTATTTTATTTTTTGTTTTTTGGGATCCAGTTTTTCTTTAGTTGTCTATCTATCAACTGCATCAAGAATTCACCGGCTTCTTAGGTTTTCAGTGGAAAGAAGGATGTTCTATACCATTTATGCTATTTGATGTTTGTTAATGTTTAGAATGATAATTGAGAATCTTGTAGATTTTTTAATAAGGGAACCTTGTTTATCCATTCCTGGCAACTACTCATATCGAGATGTTTTTGGACGAGTAAACATTTATGACTGTTTTTCATCATATATTTACTCTGAAGGTACTGTACAGGATGACATTCCTCTCAAATCAGCAGATGCATGGTAGATCTTTGAGGAGTATGAAAGTAACAGTTGTTGGGCATTGGCATTCTTCATCTTATGTCTAGGTTACTGAATTTGATAGTTTCATCTAGGAAATTCTGAAATTATTTGGCCACTCATCTTCTTCTTTTAGGAGAGATGATTCAGATATTGTGAGCATAGCATGGCTGGTTGGTTCCTGTTGGAGAAATAGATTGATACTTGCTGGGTTTTATTATATTTAGGTTTGCTTTTAAAGCCCCCTTGTTTGTGTTTTATCATGATTTAGAATTAGCTTCTTTTGAACAAATGCTTGTTGTGTAGGATCAAATCATGATGTTTGGTATTTTTAGGACTATAAGTTCTGTTTGTAACTTGTGGTGGGTTATGGTTAGGTTCAATTGCTCGTGGTGTTTAAGTCTTTTAAATGTCATTTGCTCGTAGTAATCTTGATCCAGCAGCCAACATTAGTCTGTAAGAGGGGAAAAAAAGTCTTGACCATCATGAGCCTATAAATTATAAAAGAACTTGTTACTCGGAGAAGTGTTGTATGATCTCAAGTTTATGATAAACTTCTTTTTTTGCCTATGACTATTTCCGAGGCCTTGCTGTGTGTGTCTTGAGCCAGTAGAAGATAATGTCGATAATGTGAATTTTTTCATCTTCCCTCTCTTTATTTCCTCTTGTTTAGAAAGCCAGCTTATATAATGCGCTGCTCTTCACTACTGTAAGAAGGTCCAAGAACTACTGCAAAGTTGGTTGATTATACCATCCAAACAAAGTTAGTGGTAAGTTTGGTTTAAGTAAGATCGTGCTGAAAAAAAAGAAGCCACAAACAACTTGATTTGCAGTGTTTATCCTCTTATTAGTATTAAGCAGCATCACTTTATTGCCCATCTCTTTTAACTGCCATTCTGAGTTCAATTGGAACAAGTAAGATAACAAGAACGATCCTGTTTCGAGGCCAGCATTTTGTGCTCTTGGGATCTTCTCTAAATGGTATTACAAATTGGGTAACGATGGTTATTTATATTGCAGGTGCAGAGCCTATGGAGATAGTTGGTGAACACTCGTTTACGGAGCAGAAAGCTCATCATAGGTGTAGAAGAAAGAAGCATGATTGGAGAGTAGTTGCTTAAAAATGGCTATACATACGTCTGTTGATTTATATTTTCTATGGGCTTTTGTTGAATTATTTTTACCTTGTTCATGCCTTTGGCAACTTGTTTCTAAACTCATGTCCTTGCCCTACCTTACTTTTTAGAATTCTATAAATGAAGTATTATAAGATATATTTATAGAGTATAAATAAAATAAAATAAATATATATATGCGTAAATTAAATTTAAAATGATATAATAAAACATCACAATAAAATAAAATAGTATAAAAATAATATTTTATAATGCTTTAAATTTTTTATAATAAATATATAATAAGTTATTAAGCCTATAAAAAACTTTAGCATATAAAAATGATTATTTTACAACTAACGTATAATAAATAAAATATAAATAAATTTCATAAAATGTAACAATACATAGATTTAAAATTATAATAAATAAATTTTATAGGGGAAGTGGGCACATTTCCAAGAAACTTTCAGATTCATTTCCCTGAAAAAGGAAAAAGTTTCATTTTCTGTTACCTCTACATCGTTAAAAGATACTTTTTTTCTAGAGAATTTATTTTCCCTTCCAAATTTCTTGTTACAGCACGATGGGCCAAGATGGTTCTTCTTGGCCCAAATTAAAATTAATGAAAGAACCTGGGCTTAGACCAAGAAACTAAAGGATCCTTGGCGTTGGCACCATTAACCCTGGTATCCGTTGTTTCGCAGTCCTCCATCTGCGGCAGGGACAACAAGGAGCAGCAACCGACGAAGACGACGGGAAAACACAGGGGAGGGGGAGAGTCTCCAACTATCAATGATGCGGAGCGAAGCGTTGGGCGCATACAGGACCCTACTGAGAGCGACTCGCAAATCCTTCGCTGGCGACACTCTTATGCTAAGCGAGTCAGCGGTGGAAATTCGGAAGAAATTTGAAGAAAATCGCAATGTCTCGTCTGACTCTGAGATTAAGAAGCTTCTTGAAGAAGCCAAAGAGGCTTCCCATTTCATCGCCAACATGATCGTACAGGCCAAACTCAATTCCAGTGGCGGCTACGGTAACAAACACTTCCTGGTTACTTGGGAACTTCTTAACATTTTTTAAGCGTTTACTGCTTTGGCCTATGAGGGTTTTTTTCTTTTTCTTCGATATATGCCGATTTTAATTTTACCACCGACACAAGTGGTTCACCGTTTTGCTGCTTGATTGACACTGTTACATTTTGAAGGATGTTCTCTGTAGCACGCGCTGCTCTCTTAAATTGAGGCTTATGAAAGTCGCACTGATTTTTATAAATGGATGAATCTGGGAATGGTCAAAAGCCAGAAATGTTATATGCGAACCAAGTCAACCTGATCAAAACCGTTAAGACCCATCTTTGTGAAAGATTAGTTTGTATGCCTGTGAATGTCAACAATAAGTGCGCTTCAGTACCAGGAATTCCGCTAATTTAGGTGGAAGCTTAGTCATGGAAGACTTGAACAATATATGTAAATTATATGGCTGCCAGGTAACAGTGGCACATATCTAAGTTAAAATTAATATAGTGATTAAGGTTAGTGTGATGTTCAAACGTGCCATTTATTTACCTGCATTCATCATCATCGTTGTCATCTGAGTCTTGTACCAACAATGTGGATTCAGCTACATGACTCCTCTATTGCTGGGTTGGTTTTTCTGAGTCTTTAATTGCCACTTCCATCAAAGTTCTTTTGACCTTCTTCTGTTTCTTGATGTTGCCTCAAGGTACCGCTGGAATTATTCACCCAGTGTAGTACTCTAACACTGTGTTGGGTGTGTGTAAACCATCACAAATTAACAATTATTTTTTTTCTTTTTGAGTTCCTTTTACAAGTTTCTTAATTTATTCATTTCTAGCCTGTTCTACCTAGATTTTCCAAACATCCACCTACATTCTAATCTATGGGACCTTCATTTTTTGCAATAGATGCTTCTTTACATTCCTGCTCTTTGCTCCATAAACCATGGCTAGTCTTCTTAGAATTTTGTATTCACCTTTTCCATATTATGCCCCTATTAGCATTCCAGATGCTGACCTCACTTCTGTTGTCAGCCTCCTAACAATTTATCTGCAGTACTGGCTTCCTTTTGGACAATGGATCGTAGGTAAAATTGCATCTCACATTTTGATTCGTAGTTCAAGGAAATTTTGGTTTAACTGGAGTTTCTTATTGATGCGCCTGAACCATTTTTCCAGTTCTTTCTACCTAATTTCATGGAAACTTCACCCAAAATAATCATTGCAAATTTGTAGTTTCAAGTGTGGATACCGTTGCAATCTTTGTTCATCCTTCTGACATTTGCCTCGCCTTTTGCATCTAAGTAGTCATTTGAGACCAACTTCTAAGTAGTCCCAAAGCCTCCCCTTCCTTTCCTTTCACTGATGACCATTTGTGTTCTTGTATACCTTTGCCATACTAAAAGCACTACTTTTTTTTTCATCTTTTGCTTTTCTGCTACATGATCTTCTGTTACTAACAAAATAATTTTGCTGCAGAAGTGAAGCCCAGTAAGGATCATGCTGGAGCCACACTTGAGATTCCTAGTGAGGATCTTTTGCGGAAATCCCTTTAGGAACTTAAGTGTGGTCATTAATCTTCAAGGTTTGCCCTACAATTTATGGTTGTTTAAGTATTTTATATTCTGGATTTTCTTGCAAGGAAGTGGGTGTGCTTATCTTTCTGTTTTTCAACTTCCATTCTTCAGAGTGATACTTCAAATAAGAGTGCAGTCTAAAGAATCCCTCATTATTTTATAAACATATGATTGGTGATAAAGGGGCTCATTCTTAATAATTATTTGTTTAATCTGTTGTTGTTTTCCAATCCGATCATGGATGGCTGGGTAAGCAATTTTCAGTGAGTAGTTGGGTTAGTATGAGAAGTTAGGTTAGTATACGAACATTAGGCCTGCCTGATTCAACAGCTGAATAGTGGTGTTTTGCAACTCATTGAATTGGTAAAAGAGACATCCTCCGTTCTTAACAGTGGTCATGTAATTATAATCACATGGGGATTCATAATCCTGCTGGATTGATCAAATGAGAAAAAAATATGACTACATGGTATAGCTGATATATTTGTTGATCGCAGGATGACTGGAGTCGTCTTCATCATAGTCCTTTGGATGAACCTGTTTGCAGTTCATGAGCTTGTTGAGGTCTTTGCAGTAGATTAAAATATTTCATAACTTTGTTGTTATTTTCTTCTGTAGTGTTGATAAAAAAATTCGAGAATATTACTATGAGAAAAGTCGATATCCAATATTCAGTATGCGAATAATCTACTGTACATGACTTTTTTCAAAGAAAAAAAAAAACTGAAAGTTTCAAAGAAATTGTTTGTGAAAAACGTGATCTTTTTGGAAGACAATCATGTGTGGAGTAACTAAGAACTGTTATGCTCATCAGAAAAAGCTCATGACACCCGGACTCCGGCTTGTTCTCTGACTGCAGTTACATCTCTATACTGAAGCTTGGCTCACCATTTTGCGCTGTTCCATCTCTCCCAATAATCATTTTTTTGTCCTGGTGTATCATCATTGCAAGTAGTCTGTTTTAAAAAATAACTATTCTGCTTAATTTGGATAGATTTTGATGTATATAGTTGAATTATGTTGAAAACTATTTCTAGTTTTAGGGAGAGGAAATTCTAGTTTTGGCTTGAATTTCTACAATATTTGTTTCAATTTCCAAAGAAAGGGGGAGAAAAATCATGTTTGATTTCTACTTTAATTGTTTGTCATCGATTCATTTTTTACACTAAGCTAATGGCTGCCACTGAAAATTTCACCTTGTTATGGCTCTCTCAGTTTTTTGTTTGGTGATGCTATGGTTACTCAGAAATGTTAATATTTATTTGGATGTTGCACTCGTAAGCAGGGTTTTCTAATCTAGAATCAGAACCTCACCTGGCGGGTCAGTTGAATCAGGTGTATGTAGGGGTGGCACCAAGCCAAACCATTCAAGTTCACCTCGAAAAAAGTCGATTTAATTCAGTTTTACTTGAGCTTGGCAATAGTTCAAATTTAAATTAAGGAGATTTTCCAAGTTCGGTTTGTTTGCTCGTGAGTCAATTTGTTAACATAATTTTTTTTACGAAATACCCTTTACTATGTTCTCTCTTGTCAATTTCCTCTTTAGTTAGTTGATAGTTACTCTTATGTACCTTAAACTTCAAAGACGATCGATCATTCAACCTTTTTGGGTCTCTCAAAATCTAATTTTGTTGTTTGCCAATAGAATAAATACTATTGATGGAAGTTTTTGTTATTTCTTTTAGGTCTATTAAGTTGGTACATTAGTATGCTCCGTTACAAAATCTTGGGTTCTTCAATAATAGCTTGTAGTTCAATGGTTTTAAGTTAATCACAATTTTTTTTTATAGTTTTAAATGTAGGATCAAACTCGATTAATTTTTTATTTTTTTTACTAGAGCTCGATTCTAATTTTAGGTTCGAAGTTGAGCTTGTGTTCAAGCTTAACTTCAAAGTATTCAGATCAAGTCAAATTCGAACATATGCAAATTAAAGTTTGACTCGGCTTGATGCCACCCCTAATTGGGTCTGTTTTACCTACGTCCTAAGATGGACTCTGGGGTGGGTCAAACTCGCCCACGATAGATAGGGCAAGGCCATCCGACCCATTGTGTTAACATGAAACTATGCTTGTCAAAGACTGTCTACCTTTTGTAAATGGCCAAGAAAGAAATGGAATGGATGTATACTATCCGTTACTATTTTGCTTTATCCATTTTAATTACCAGCAAATTATTCAATTAATATCGTAAAATGCCATGAAATAATTTTTAAAAATTAACATATAATACAAATAATTATAATAAGATTATAAAAAATAAAAAATGTCTTATATTATAAAAAGTAAAAGTAGTAAAATAACAAAGAAACACTATCATGATTTAAGTTATCTTCAAATAAACATTCTTTAAATTAAAATACGAGATTTTTTTATAAATTTACTTAATGGAAGAGTTAACATATCCGAAGCTTCTTCTCAACGAGGTCCAGTGCGCATATCTGTGCAAGCAATGTAAAATCAGGCTAGTTACTAGCAGTCACATGAGCACCATACAAGGATAAAGAGGCCTCAAAGCAGTCAAATGGACTATTTACAGAGGGATTGCAGCATAGGGTTCCTCGTCCTGTTTGGAATTCTCAAAGCAGCAGGGATCTCATGCACGATGCTTACCTCTGGCTCTGGAAATTGGAAAATGTCTAGTCCCCATCATGCGCATAGATTCTTGTTTGGATCTGTCATAAAGTCTGAACTCCTGTCAGATCTCATCATCTTATCTTAAAATAAGACAAAGGTACTTTTTATCTCCTGTTATAGGTCAAGATGCCTGAAATGTTAACAATAAAGACACAGGAAAAATCATGCGTCTGGACTCTGGTCTGGCTTGCTTCTTCCCCTTTTATGGATTTCTGGACCTTGTTTCCACTCCACACCCTGCATTATTAATTGGAGAAGCTCTGTTACTCTGTTACTCTTGTACCTTACATTTACTATTGCTTCAAAAGGAGTTGTGGAAGTCCCATCGGCTTCCTCATTCTCATTTGTTTTTGTGGTTTTATATCTCTCTTGTTCTCTTCTGGTCGTGTCGACACTGCTTTCCACTCTACTTGCCGAAAGCTTGAAGCTATCAAAGTCTATCCAAATTCCTTATAGATGGCTTCCGTAAGACTAACTATTCCTGCTCTTAATGTCCCTTAAATTTCGTAATTCTGTGGTGTTACTGAAAAGAGATAAAAATATTGTAATTTGTTTTGAATTTTGATAATAAAAAAAAACTATTCTTTCTTCTCTTTTACAGCGTGCGATTCAAAAGGGCCATTACCTTTCTCCAGATTCGGCTGTGAACCCTACTTTTGGAGTTTGGACTCGGCCAGCCTTGTCGAGCAAACAGATCCTCAATGAACTCCCCATACAAAATGACCGAATTCGAAAGGATTCCTGGTGCCCTGTGTTACCATTAATGACCAAGGTGATTTCAGACAGTCAAAAACTTCCAGTGAAAATCGAGAAGGTTGCTGTCATGGAAATTGGCTAAGAGTGCCATTTGTAAGCTTTGCTTTGGAGTCTGAGAATTCTCTGCTCGACACGAGACGGAAACAAATTTAAACTATAAGCAGCCGAAAACAGGTGCTGCCAAAAGAGATCAGAGTTCATAATAAGCCTCAGTCATCGGTGGTTTGTAGGCGTACAGGCATCGGTTTTCTATAGTTGGGTTAACTATAAACTAATTTCTTATCTGATTAGCGCCATTTCGTTTTCCGGAAGACAACGGTCGCTTTTCTGTTCAGTGACCGCTACAGCTATGAGGATGATTGAGGGCCCAAGAAGTTTTTGGATTTTGGCTGGTGCAGTCACGGACTCACGGGCAAATGTTCCTTGCCTCTACTATCGGCAGCTACATTATTCCTTGCTGCAATTATCATATCTCATTCCCATGAAATCTGCAACTGTCACCCTTTTCCATGGCTTCCATTCTCTCCTCTTCCTCATCTTCCTCCTCTTCGCGAGAAAGGGTAGATCTCAGCTCCATTCGAGCTCTTGTACTTCAAATTGATCAGCATTTCAATGTGTTCCTCTCTGACTACGAAGCCAGAAAATTAGTTCAGCTGAATTGCAGTTCCAAACTGAAGAGGGACAAACAAGAGTTCTTTGAGTTTTCTGAACAGTCTGTCCTATCCAATCTCTACTGGGGAATCGAGAATTTCGAAAGTGCTGTTCAGGCTAAATGTGAAGCAGTAAAAGCTGCCCAACTTATGAAGACTGAGCAAATGCTGCAGATTCCGGCTTTACTGGACGAGCATGGGAACACGAGTGGGATTGCAAACAAGTACTTGATGTGTTACTCCTACTTTTATCTCTCCCTGATTCGGAAGCTTCGGGGTGATGGATGGCAGATGACTTTGCATTTTCTCCAGGCCCTCTTCGTATCACCAAAGCTCGTTAGAAAAAAAATTGCTCCGGAACTTTGGGAGCTTCTTTTTCTTACAGGAGTAACTGGAGAAATTGGGGACTTGTGTCTTACTAAATTCCAAGAGGAAGCGATTGATGATGCCACACGGCTGTTTGCAAGAAGATACAAGGATTGGATGATGTATTATCGTGTCATTTTATATGGGGAGACACCCAAGTGGCTACTGGGGGATACAATGGCTAATTCCAATGAAGAAAAACATGGGAATCACCCGTAAGTCTTTTTCTGCAGTGACTTTTGGACGTTTGATTTGTCTATTTTAGGTTTTAATGTTTCCGTATTTTAGCATGGTGTATTATTTTGAGATTCCTGCAGATTCTCATCTTGAGTCATTCATTTCCATAAACAGGTGCCACAATTATGCTAGCACTGAGATTTTGGAATCCCCCGAACAAATGAATATTTGGCCAGACTTTCCTGATGTAAGCATTGGCATTTCTCCCTTTCCTGATATGATCCAAAGTAAAACATCTGATACAATTTTTTTCTTGATTAGACTTTTGAAGAAATTTATTGTAAATTTCTAAGATAAGATAACTAATTTAAACTTTAACTGTCCTTAGTCTAAATACTATCTATATTTGGAATCCTATTTACGATCGGGAACCTCATCAGATTCCAATTTTAAATATTGTTTCTCGCATTTCTCTATCATCAAAGGATTGTGGAGATAAAACTGGCTTTAGCTATCAGGATATCCATCAGATCAGCGTGCCGAAATCAAAACTATTGATAAATACAAAGCAAGATACTTGGTGTATCAGGAAAAAATTTCCTTGTAGCCTAAAAGAAATGACACACATTTCAGAAGATGAAAGGGTTATTCTATGAACGATTTACACTAACATATGAGAGGTCAAATAAACTAGCTCAGCGAAGGAAAAGAGCCAAAAATTGGACGCTTTAATAATTCTCTGCAGTAAGAACGGGAAAAAAAAATCTGCTCTTATGTAAATATGTTACCTTCTTACTCTCTGGAGGGCATCACCAATCCATTCTCTTTCATTCCTGTCTCAGTTTTTGTGATGCTAACATAATTTTTGCAGGTGAAGATGGAATATCCTTGTGATGTTCTAAAAAGTACCTATGAGGATGATAGTGATAAAGGTCAGGCTTCGACTTTCAGTTATGAAGAGAACATTCATGCTTTGGAGGGAAATGGTGGATATCCTCAGACAAAATTAGATCAAATTTGCCATCAAGAAATGAAAGAAAATTTATGTTCCACATGCTTTAACAGCATCCTGAATATACCTCGTTCAGACACATCAGTATCTTTTCATTCCTTCATTGCTTCAGCTGAAGGAAGTGATTTCGAGGTAAGGATGATCCAGACATCTGAACACTGTAGTCATCATTAAACTGTTTGTGAATCTTCTACTGTCTGAAGCATGAACTTTATAAATATATTGATAACTGATTTTATCAGGTGTGAAAAGCTATGAAACTTTTGGATTGATATAAATAAAGCGACATATGCCATCATGAATGCATGGTACTTGTTGATGCTGATAGTAAATGTTTGCCAAGATGGCCATCACATGAATCGGTTACAACATATGGTCACAGCCGTCAAAATCTTTCTTTCTACTGATAATATACAAGTGATTGCTTGGCAAAGGTTAGACAAGAAAAGCATTCATAAGACAATTAACCTCTCCAAGAGGCTAGGATTGTCTGATTTCTTTGTTGTGCTGTGGCCGTTGTATGTCTATGTGCTGGCTTATGATACTTTTAAAGTTTAATCTAGATCACATTAACATTATTTTCTGTTGCTAGAGTTACTCTTAGTATTTTCATTAATTGCTCTCTGTGTACCAGGAAAATGTTCAGAAGAAAGACAGTAAAGTGAAAGTGCTTCCAACACAAGCAAATGTTCTAGCATCCAAAGTCTGTGACAGGTATATTTACACATTACACAATATATATCAATATGAGCTATTAATATTGTCGAGTGGGGAAAAGTCCCATATTGAGAAGTGCTAAAAAAATGATTAAGTAATAAGGTTGGACAATATGCCTCCTAAGTGGCTAGTCATTTTGGGATGGAACCGAGTGCTCCCCAGATTATATGTGTTGTGTGGGCTCCATAAGGTGAGAACCAACTTGTTTATGTGTTGTGGACACATTGCAGGCTCATTATGAGTAAGTCTGGACGTGAAGGTGAGTGTTGATTGGGAAAAAAATCCCACATTGAGAAGTGCTGAGAGAAATGATTGAGTTATAAGGTTGGCAATAGGCCTCCTAAGTGGCTAGTTATTTTGGGATAGAATCAAGCTCAACCTAACAAATCTCAACTTATAAAAAAAAAAAAATTATCGACTATTGAAATTCATCAAGATTACTCTAGAAATCCTTCCAGTTTTCTAAAATTTGAGATTAACTTTTAATTTGTTTCAATTTGCATAGGGAAGTTTCTCCTAGAAATGTATCACCACCAGAATCTCTTGGATATTTGATTCACAGAGACACCCATGAAGAGAATTCCAGTTCAATCTTTTCTAGCAGATCCCATAGTTCTGGCCATGATCTACATTTATCCATCCTGGAAGTGGGATGTAACAACTATTCATCAAGTGCTTGCAACCGCTTTATAGATGATGAAAAAAAACTTCAGATATCAGTTCATCGTGAGTTGTCCAAAAAGGGTCACCATAGAAGGATTTCAAGTGAAAATTTTGAGACAAAGTTGAGCTTAAAAGAAGGAGATTACATGGGAATATTGGGAGTCCTTGAAAAAACTGTACCAACACTGTGCTCTTCAGAAGCCAAGTTGGAAGTTTCAGCAATGTGGGAAATGTTGCAGAAGAAGAGTTACACAAAGAATAGTTTGCTGAAAGTAGACCTTGAACGGTTGCTGAATGTCATTTCTATCTCCAAAGAAGATCAACTTGTGAGGGCTTCAGTGTCTATCATTCTAGTTCTTATATCTGAAAACAGAAACCTTATCGAAGATATCAAGAGGAGGACACGTTTGTGTGATCTGGCATGTGCCCTTAAAAGAAATGTCCATGAGGCAGCTGTTCTTATCTATTTGCTAAATCCATCCCCCAAACAAATAAAAGAATTAGAGCTTTTGCCAGCCCTTGTCGAGACCACATGCAACTCAAACAGTAGTAACTTGGATTCTGTACTGCTTCCGTTAACACCAAGCGCAGCATCAGTAGCACTGATTGAAAACATAGTTACTAAATTTGATTCTGAAGCTAATAATTTGGCAACTCTTTGTTCTCCTCCAATTCTTTCAAGACTTGTAAATGTTACATGTGGAAGGAATGTAGCTGAAGGTACATCTGTGGCTAGTATTCTTGTGAGCTGCATGAGGTTTGATGATAATTGTAGGAATTACCTCTCACAAATTACTCCACTGGGTACGTTTCTGCATTTTCTTCAAAGTAGCGACAAAAAGGCCAAGCTTACTGCACTCGAATACTTTCATGAAATCCTTCGGATGCCAAGGTACGTTTACTTCATTTGGTTACACTGCATTTAACTTTTCAGCTTGAAAGTTAATAGACATAAGCTAAAAAGGGGTGGAGAGAAAATTAACTTTCTCTTGTTTCCTTTAATCAGGGAAAAAAACTTACTTTCTAAGTCTGTACAATCTAAAAAAAGCAGAAAAAAATCTTCCACTTGCTTGACGATTGTCCTTTTATGTATTAAAGTTCAGTTACTGCAGAGATAACTCTCTTTGTTGCATTATCACTAAAAACTCTGATTTAACAGAAAACTATAAAATTTTGGTGACCCTAATGCTACTTCTTTCTGAAATCTTAACTGAGATTTTAGGTATTGAAGGGATTTGATATGCACACATTACATATGCAATTCTAATTTCTCATAGTGGGTAACAGTGTTAAGATTCCAAAATTCAGGAAGCTGTAGTTAAAATTTACATCACCCTTAACCTTCTGAATTTTCTTGGTAAAAATTAGGTTTCACATTGAATCTGGAAATGTCAGCCAATGACATAACCTTGACTTGTGAGCCACACATCAATATCCATTATGTTTCATTTCTTCCCAGGTTGTCAGCCACTAGCTTATTACATCAAATTCGTCAAGTAGGGAATGTCAACATTATGCATACCTTAATGGCTTGCATCCAACAAGTACAACCCGAACATCAAATTCTGGCGGCAAATTTATTGCTTCAACTAGATGCAATGGTATAGTCTACTTAGTTATTTGGAATTACTTTGGTTAATATATCTCTTCATGTTGTTGGAAATTGAACGGTTGGTGGTATGGTTCGTTTGCAGGAAGA
Source organism: Aristolochia californica (assembly GCF_029961685.1). Lineage (NCBI taxonomy): Eukaryota > Viridiplantae > Streptophyta > Magnoliopsida > Piperales > Aristolochiaceae > Aristolochia > Aristolochia californica. The sequence continues at coordinate 51,020,215 of NW_027181881.1, read as the reverse complement.
GTTGGGTGGTAAAAGTATATTCAGAGAAGAGGCTGTGGAGGTCCTTTTAGAAGCAGTTGCATCTGAAGGAAGCCCTGATTTGCAAATTTTATCTGCTTTTGTTCTTTCAAATTTGGGGGGAACTTTTGCTGATACAGGAGAGCCATATACAGCAGCATGGCTGCTTCAGAAAATGGGCCTGTCGTCCTTATGCCACAGGAACATGATCAAAAACTTTGATTGGTCAGATAAAGTTCTGAAGGTATGAAAGTTTGAGTTAGTTTGAACAATTTAGTACAAGTAATCAACCCCAAACCTGTAAACGCCAGTGGCCATCAAACTGGTTAGCACATCCAGTTTCAGGCTCAACCAGTTGTTATAGTCTGTTGAGCTGATATGACGTTGAAATGATGCTGTTATTAGTTAAAAAGGTACTTGAATTTCATATGAAAAGTACTAGAGAAAGTAAATGGAAAACAAAAAATTTGTCAAGTATATGAAAAAAGTATCAAACTGATTGTGACTCTGTTGATGAAATTTGAGTTCTTGTTTATTGTTGAAAGCTGGTTTTATGAAAACTCGCTTGGTCTGTTTAGCCTTGTATACCTGCCAGCTTTTTTCCAGTTTCCTTTAAAAATATGTCTAAGTATATGAAAAAAGTATCAAACAGATTGTGATCTGTTGATGAAATATGAGTTTTTGTTTACTGTTGAAAGCTGGTTTTATGAAAATTCACTTGGTCTGTTTAGCCTCATATACCTGCCAGTTTTTTTTTCCAGTTTCTTTAAATCTGGATTTGAGATTGGAGGCCACAATGTCCAGTTCAGCCCACTTCTACCCAGTTCAACCAGTCTGATCCTCTGTTTACATCTGTGGTCCACTCTATTCACAGAAACAAATTGAACCTCATATATACTAGATGTTTCCTCAACCAGAGTAGCAATTTTTTTGCAGGATACTGGTATTGATGAATGGTGCAGCAAGATTGGGAAAAGTTTTCTAAAAGTCGGAGATTCTGTGTTCCATGCCTTGAAAAAGGGATTAAAGAGCAAACTAAGGAGTGTTTCACGTGATTGTCTCATCACTATTGCATGGCTTGGATGTGAAATAAAGGCAACAGGCTCTACTAAACTTAGACGTTCTGCATGTGAGACCTTATTGAGTAGCATTGAGCAACTCCTGCACCCAGGATTGGAGTTGGAGGAGAGACTATTAGCTTGTATGTGCATATACAATTACACTTCAGCCAGAGGTAAGTGTCTCTGAATATAGATTTGCTTCTTTGGGGATAACCACTGCTTGTGTCTCTTGCAAAACCATTATGAATTCTCAAAATAGTTATGCCTTTCAAAGAAAGAGTTGAACTGTCTGTCCTATGTATTCCAGAAGCTTTATTTACGGACGAAAGTCATGTAGGCATACAAAATGTTATGAGTGTATCAGAAGGACTCAGGGAATCACTCAGACGTCTTTCTAGCATCACCTGGATGGCAGAGGACCTGCTGAAACTTACTGATTGTGTTCTACCCAAAAAGTCGGTGAGTCCGAAGGTAACTTCTCTTTTTATGCATCTTTCTGGTGAGCTCAGCAGAAAATTATTTTCATTCACACATAATAGCTACTCCTGTAACAAGTGACTTGCGCTGTTCCAAAAATGTGCTCTTAGATGGATAATTTTTATTTGCTAGTTGGCTTTGTCACTTATTTTAATGGTAAAAGCAGCATGTTTCATGTGTTCATACACAAATACTGGAGACCGGGAAACCAAGCAATGGGGCTGTTAACACTCTGCTCTACTACAAGGGACTGCTTTGCACCGGACATCCAGATGGGTCAATCAAGGTACTTTCATCTAACTTTTGTCCGAAGCTAGACCTGTAGTTTCTTCCAAAATTTCACTGTAAAACTAGATCAATGGCTTCTACTCAGTCCATGCAAGGTGATCTAACCATTACCATGAACATGAGTAGGTGTGGGACATCAAAGGCCAAACAGCCAAGTACGCATGGGAGGTGAATGCACACAAGAAGCAAATCACTTGTGTTGCACTTTTCGAACCTGGAGACTGCCTTTTGACTGGATCCTCTGATAAAACTGTCAAGGTTCTTAAATTTCAGGAATACAACTAGTCTCTTTTTTTTTTTTCTAATAGATAGTAAACCTGCACTTGTTGGTCCTCTCACAGGTATGGGTAATGAAGAAAAGGAAATTAGAATGTGTGCAAGTCATAGAGATGAAGGATCCAATACAGAAAATAGATTCGTGTGGCCAAATGATTTTTATCATCACTCAGAGCCGTGGTGTCAAGGTAAGGTCACTGAAACAATTGCAGAGGCAGGACGCATCCAGGTTGTTTCTGGTATAGTTACACAATTGATATTGACAAAATGTACCGAAATTTATTATTAGGTCTATGATGGATCAAGAAACATCAAAACCATTTGCAAGAGTAAACATTTCACATCCATAGCTGTGACTCAGGGTAAGATTCACCTTGGGTGCACGGATGCAAGCATACAGGTGCCTCCCTTACTCGTGTATCACACATATGATAGTTAGCCGAACCTCTAAAACCCACTCTTCTATTCTAATTCTTTCAGGTGGTAAATATGATGAATGATCAAGTTCAAGAGATCAAAGCACGTGAAAAACGCTGGTGGATGAGCAAGAGTCCTATTAATGCCATTAGTATCTACAAAGATTGGATCTATAGTGCTACTGACACCATTTACATCTCAAATCTCAAGGTATTTAATATATCAAATACAAAAAAACTGGAGCTTACATTTTGTGGTTGGTTCCTTGACTTAAAAAAAAATTGTTCAGGAGCGGAGGCACCATAGTGGTTCGCAATGTTCAATCTCAACGATCAAAGGAACAAATCTGCTTGCACTTGCTGTAGTGGAGGAGTTCATCTACATTCAGAGCAGCACATCTCCTACCATAATTCAGGTGATGAGAAACTCCTCCACAAGTTTAACTAACTGTATTCTATGTGTTTCCACTAATTTCTTTTTCTGTTATCAGATTTGGTTGAGAGAGAACAGCCGACTAGTAGGTAGATTATCTGCAGGCTGCAGGATAACGAGTCTCTTTACTGCAAATGACATAGTCTTTTGTGGGACAGAGACAGGATTGATCAAGGTAAGCTCATCTCATAATGATGGCAACAACACCTGTGTCTCCCTTTCTCAATTGATGATTTTAGTTAACCAGTTTTTGTTAATGACAGGCATGGGTCCCTCTATAGCTGCAAACCGAGACGGGGAATATGGTTGATTTGTTGAATAACATAAACTTGTTAATTTTCTCAAAATTTATTTTGTAAATAGGAAAGCAAAACCTGCACCATGACTATGGTAAGGAAGAAGAAATAAAAACAGAAGGAAGAAATGTAGGTTGTCAGATTCCATGTACTAAAGCATGTACATATCTCAGTGTAATGCTAAATCTCTTTTATTATTGCAATCAGCACTCAGAACCCGGACACAAATTTTGAACAATTCAGTGGTCTCCTCTGCTGGTGCCATTTCTCTCTCTCTCTCTCTCTCTCATTGAACTTGCTATTCAGAAGCCCTGCAATTCTATAACTCACTCAACCTGCATGCCTTTAGCCTATTTTTACTCTGAAAGTTGCTTTGGTGGAACCTGAAATGCCTGTTGCACATCATGAAAAGAGGCAGTGAGTTGCTATGGTTACAAGTTCTTCTTAGTGACTCAAGAGTCCAGATTCGACTCAGCTCCCCAAATTCCAAATCATATTAACCTGAGGGCAAAGGCTGGACAGTTCAATTGTCTCTACACCCTATAATATAACATATTGAAAGTTATACTAGGAAAATAATTAGATTAAATAAATTTGTAATAAAAATAAAGTAATGATATATAGAGGATTGATCCAAAACGAAAAACCATTTCGTGCGAAATATACGACATGGTTATCTCAGCAGTCCGATCATGATCAACGGCTATCTCAATCGTCCGATCTAATCGTTTCGCATGTTTCGTACTAAACAGTTTTCCGTATTAGATCAACCGTGATGATATATATATATATATATATATATATTGTTATAATCTACCTTGGACTTGGAATCCGGTTGAATCCCCTATGTTTAAGCAACGGTGGCAAATTTTGACCCAAACACATTTATATGATATGAACCCGACCCAAGGTATAAATAGGTTAGGTGTGGGTTTACTCACATGACCCGATAAATAAATGGGTAGGGTTTGAATTTAACATAAGGACCCTCTAAGTTCTTGTTTAATTGATCAAAAGAGTAAATTTTATTTTATATGTATTAATAATTATTTGGGTCAACTGGTTTTATTACAAGTTTAAGTTGACCCAACCTCAACTTGACCCATTGCCATCTTGACTTGGGATCCTGACCGTCAATCAGTACTTGTGGACTCTTTTTATAGCTAATATCTTGGTCACCACGCCAAGATTTGACCGATCGAATTGTCTCTTTTATGGCGGTCCCATATTTTCAGCTTGATCATGACCGTTGATCAAGGTTAACGGTCTAGATCATTATTTAATTCTATTCATATATATCTAAAAAAATCTATCCATTTAAGGAATATTTAGTTAAACAAAACTTACTTATATCACTAATAATTACCGTTTTAATAATTCTTATTATTTTATTACTATTTTATTTTTATTTACCTATTTATTTTTACCATTTATCCTCTTCTTGTATATGGATCCAAACGTTTACAATTATTATACTTATTGATTTAATAACAATAAATAAATTTTCTTAAAATTTAATAAAAATTCATTTACATTTTTTGGAAATATTGTAATTATAAAATTACATTATTTAGAAAATAAAAAACACTTTCTCTGTCAGAAGTGGGATTTGAACCCACGCCCTCTCACGAAGACCAGAACTTGAGTCTGGCGCCTTAGACCACTCGGCCATCCTGACAACGACATTGAACTTTAAAAGACTAATAAGTACTGTGTTTTTGCTAAAATCGATTTACATTGGCAATCGTGTAATGAACCGTTTTGAATTTTTCCATACTTGACGAAAAATGACTCTTTCATCCCCAACCATTACATAAATGTATCAAAAAGTTCCTTCCTCTAATCACTCTCCGTCGACTAAAAGAGTTAAAAGGACACCGTTCATTAATCGCTTAACATAAATGGCGGGGTAGTTTAGTAAATTCAATTATCTTATAAAGAGTTGACCTAGATCATTTCTTTTTGGCAAGTTTTACGAGAGAGATATCGGACAGCCACAGGTTGTTTTTGCCATCGTTTTGGTAAGCAATCCGCTCGCTCGACAGATAAGGATACATGCAGACCATTAGTTAATTCCTTCCACATTCGTCTGGGTATAGTCAAATTTTGTAAGGGATAGCAGAAGCATTGCCAAGTGCGCTTCGAGTAGCTTTCACTGGCTATAGTTTGACTCGGAAGCAGCATTTGTGGAGCAACTTCCCTGACGATGCTTGTTCTTTTCGAGAAGCTTGACAAAAGATTTTACCATTTCTCAACCAAGAGGACGCTCTTCTGCCCAGCAAGGTTTGGCGTTGTTCACATAGAAGACCGCTGCATGTTTCTCCTAATGAAGAAATCTTGAAAAACTTTGAGGCAACAGCATTGATGCAACAAGTGGTACCGTTTTGTGGCTCAGAATCAAGTCAAGCGACGACCTTTCATTTAAAGTCAGATGCTCCAATTGTTCGCTCCTGTATCTCCATCTTCCTATCTTTGAAAATCAAGCAATCCTCGTATTCCGAAATTAGCATAAACTCGTGAGTGAGTCGACTTTCCATAGTCGCTCTATGCAATCGAGCTCTTGGGTCAGCTCCGTTCGATTTCAGAAAAAGATTGAAGCCACATGATTGGTTTGACTGGAATTGGCAGACTCATATCTTGAATACCAACTGTTTGATGATATTTTCAACTGACAACGTTTTGCTGCATTGAGACTCCGGGATGTCTCCTCTCCAAAGGATAAAGGATAATGGATAATGGATAATGGGTTGTTGCCTCTGAATTCAAACTTCAAACACGGATCAGCAAACTCAGTGCGAGCGGATTACAAAAATGGGTTTGGTGGCTGGAAAGGCTTATCAGAAAGACGCGCATTTGAGGTTGGTGGGAAACCAACTTGTGTTTTTTTATGTTTGCACTCAGAATGATATACTTGAGTCTTGAGCATAAATGTCTGAAACTTTGAACAGGAAAGGACCTACTTGACCGAGTTCAGTTGGATGAGAGCGAAAAACACCATTTTTGCCTCGAGTCTTCTTTATTTTACACAGAAAACCTGGTAAAATATCCTATAAAACTAAGAAAAATTGTAAAGCCCATTTGTTTGCCACCGGAAAAATAATTTTTTTCAAGTACTGATCGTACTTGTTACATAACTCAACCAATAAAACTCAACCAATAAATAGATCAAAATTGAGGAACTGAGTGGTGTTTTCTGAAGCTTGGACCGGTTGAAATGAAAGAGGCAGTCACGCCTGATGGGTACTGCTATGATTACTGTTGCTGTGGCAATTTTGTGGGCCTCGTCTGCTACCAGTCCGGCATCACGGCATCAAATCAATCGAAAACGTTGGAGAAATCGAATCTGGATACAGACAAGGATTCTCAGACTAGGAGACGCGGTAGGATTTGACAGACAAGACGAAGCTACAGAAAGAGGGAATTTCATTGGATACGGATTGTTCATAGGGACTCTGCATCTCTTCGCATTTTCGCCTTTTTTTTAGTAAACTGATTAAGCCATGAAAAAGCCTAACAAAATGTTGGATATGAAGAAATCCAAAATCATAAGTTGATTAGTGTTTAAGAAAAAACCAAGAAGACTTTATGATACTCCAGTAGTACTTTATTGTAATTTTCTTAACGCCGCCAGGCCAAAGTTCATATACTTCGGTAGAGTGTCAAGATAATTTATAAAATGTGGTAACTGTGGAAATTCTAATTGTATTTTTGAAAAATTAAAAAGTAATACTAGAAAAAAGGGAAAGAAATTTTGAATATAAAAAAATAAAAAATAAAAAAGAGTGATAGACAATCACCGAAGATGCGGCCAAGCACGCCTGAATCCGATAGGTTTGCTGTAACTTCTGCTGTCAATCAATCAGGTGAGTCTCGTCTTCTATCGATCCCGTATCAAATCTACCAGAAAAGATTAAAGAAATTTTATCACAAATGGATAGTCACGAACCTGGATGCTGATGAACACGAAGCTGCAAATCTTACACCAGATTAAAAGTGTACTGAATCCTTATCATTAATCAGGAGTTTGTAAATCGTAAGCTTCCGCTGTACAATTCAGAACCTCTGTAAATACGTCCCAGATCTAGAACGATTTTCATTTTTTTACTATTCAACGGATCGATCAACCGGATGAGCAAGGGATCAACAGTTGCCGCTCTTTGTTTTCTTGTAGATTTTCTCAGAACGGCCGTATTTCCGGTTTTTTCTTCGCGGTGAGAATCGAAAAAAGCACTTGCTCTTTGTCTACAACGTTCTCTCTTTCAGTGTTCTGCTTTAATTCTATCCATCCGAGATCCGAACCATGATGACTAGGACCTTTGGCTGTTTCTCCTAATCTACAAAAAAATCTTGTGTCAGTCTACGCTTGGATTCTTCTTCCAAAAGCTTCATCACTTCATATTCACGGCCAAAAGCAAAAGCAGAAATAAAAAAAAAAAAAAAAAAACAAAGCCAAAAAAAAAAAGACGAGTTCTTTAAAATAATAACAAAATCTAACTTGTCAACTTCTACTGCTTATCCTTTGAAACAAAACACTGTAATGATTTGGGGATTGTCATAAGTTTTTGCTTTCTCTTTCGGTTTATAGCCAGGAGACAAAAGTGATCCGCATAGTAACCGCCTTAAATGTCTAGTGAGAGCAGAAGAAGATAAGATCGTAGATGTAGCCTTCAAAAACAAAATTTCGTACTTGATATTGTTGATAAGGTCAATTAATCCAAAAATAAATAAATAAATTTTTTATCAATTTTCAGTAAAATTTTATATTAATTACAAGAGTAGCATTAATTTTTTTTATTTACAATAAAAATATTATCTCAATTTTATCGTTGAATTAATAAAAATAAAAATAAATCTCATATGAATATCAAACATGGATGTGTGGGATATGAAACATCCATATTAAATTTTTTTTAAAAAAAAAGAGAGAAAATTAAGAAGAAGAAAAATTAGACAATTAAAAAAAAAAATAATAATAATAATAATAAAAATAATAAAAGCACATAATGAAAGAATAAACTTTCTCCCCTTTGTTCTCTTTTAAATTAGAAACTGTCAAAGTCAAATATCCAAAACGTTCAGGAGAAGGATTCACCGGTGGATCCGACTCAGCAAACCATTCACGTCTTTTTAATTTAAAATTGTTCTAAGTTCCATTACTTATAATTAATTAAATCAGTTAAAAAACAAGAAGGAGTTTAGAAACCAACGTACGGATGATTCCAGAACATGCACGTGTGAAAAGAAACATGGGACCTAGCCTGCGGCGAAGGTGCACGCTTGCTTACGTGTACGTCCGGCGCCTCCGTATAATCCGGAGGCATTCCAGGCTGATTTATAAAAGAGGCTCTATCGATCTGAACCATGTCCACATGGACGTGGGGTCTATGGGCGGTCGCTTAATTGCATCAACAATGGCTTGAAGGGGGTAGACGACACGTCGAGTAATTCAAAGACATCTCTTTAAACATCTGAATGAGGAGGCAAGCAAGAGTGTTTCTGTCCCGCAAGCAAATCTTGCAAAGGAGGACGCATTAAGATATCATTAAATAAGTCTACACGTGTCATATGTATTATTTCCTAAGGATACGGAGACTATATTTAAAAGTTTTTCTGACGGTCCCTCTTTATTACGTGACATACTTTTATTATAGAAAAGGATGGTAGGCCTGAGCGTTCCCGTCCCTTCTCTTAGGTTTTTTGTTTTTTAGTCGGTTGAGCTGCCGGGTCGTTCCACCCCAACAGAAGGAACCGCCGCGCGGAATCGATTAACATTGGCAATCGTGTAGTGAAGGCCGACGTTGAACCGTTTTGAATTTTTCCATGTTTGAAAAACAATTAAGTCTTCCAGCCCCAGCCTTCCTCTGGTCCCTCTATGTCGACTAAAGTGCACGTTCATTAAACGAGACGGCTGGCGAAGGGCTTGACCTTGGCTCGATCGGTATATTTCAAGGTTTTTTAGTTGAGTTTGAGATCCAGATTGGCTCGTTAATTTAAAGGAGTTGATTTCGACTGACTCCAAGGTCGGCCGGTGAAGATGATTTTACACGCGTGAAATCATAAAATAAAATAAAAAATTCTTAAACTCTCCTTTCTTGTAGGTATCGAAGAAATTAAAAATATATTTTAATAAAAATAAGTTTTTAGAAATTTTTTAATAAGTATTTGACAGTTGATATTATTATACTTTTAGCATGTGGTAATTTTTATTGTAATTTTGTGTTTGATATTTTATTTGATTAAAAATTTATCAATAAATATAGTAATATATTAGATTAATTATTATTTTTTATCTGTTTCCCTAAAAGAGGCAATAAAAAGTCCATTTAATTTTCCTAAGAAAATTTTAAAATATTTTTTTAATTTTCTAATAAGTCACTAATAGTAATAACATTTTATTTAAAAAAAATTTAGAAATATGTATCAAAGGAAAAATATTTATAATTTTTCCTAGACCATAAATTTTCAACCAAGTTTTTCAAGGAGGCCATAGTAAATTTATCGCCAAATTTAAAAATTACAAAACAAGTTAGACAATATTTGGAGTAAAAAATATTAATATTAATATATTTTAATCCATTATTGAAATTCAATCCTAAATCTCTCTTATTATTTTTTTAATATATGTATAATTTTATATATAATTTATTTAATATATATTTTAAATAAAATATTAAATTTAGGTTAAGTTGGAGTGGGCTCGGGTCGATGCCAACCCAGTAATTCGCTTTAACTTACAATGACGGGTTAGTTTAATAAATTCGGTTATCTTATTAAGAGTTGACCTGGGCGAGCGTTGACCAAGAACGTTTGAGAAACCTCCACCTAAACGAATGCGAGACGACCACGTCTCCAGAAACAAAAAAAAGAAAAAAATATCTTCATGAACTCGAATGCTGAAAAAGCAAAATGGGACTTGAACTAACGGCCAGAAAACGTGATGAAATTTGGAGGTTTTCCGGGCCTTCTCGTCCATTCCTTCAATCGACGAAAACCCAGTGCAGCGTACAAGTAAAATTCGTTTTTATTAACCCCGATTCATTTAATACACCATAAGTACGGTCTCTTACTGGGACCCACAGAAATATCTGCCGTACATCGTATCAACGATTGTCGCCAAGCTTTCAGGCGAGATGTATCCGTCATAAAGGGGGTCCCACGGGCCCACTCGGCACCCACAAAGTGGGCCACCTGCATTGGCAAGACGGTGCCGTGCCGATGTCGGCACGAGAGTTTAACCTCGATTCGATTCCCAAACGAACACCGACCAGGCTTGTTACTTGTTAGGCCTCACACGAGCACATCCGTCCGTGGTCAAATCCCCCGTGTGAAACCAAAGGAGAGGTCGGCGTATAAAGCTCCTCCTCGAGCCAGCCCAAATAAAAAGGCCCAGCTTGTATTGTTCAAGAGAGAGGGACCATTACCCTTTAGTAAGAGCGGCAAGCGACTGTTTCTTCGGCGGCGGAGCAAGTTTTCGTAGATTTGGAATTCCACGAGGGGAACTCGATCATATTTATGCGTTCGCGACTGGCTGTCCTTTGGTTGAGGGCTTCTGAGAGCTGTAACGCTTCCCAGTAGGGGTCACGAAATCTTACTCCGGCGAAGAGTGGTTTTCATGTGCTTTAACGTGGCGAATTCACGACGAGCTTCCGGGGACTTTTCCCGGTTTCCAGCCGGGGAAGGGGAAGGGGACGAAGATGACGGGCAGAGGGCGCTGGAGGCGATGTCCTTCTCTATCTATTCGGGAGACAGTCGAGAGAGAGAGATGTCGGCCATGGTGTCGGCGCTGACCCATGTGGTTTCGGGCGAACGGGGCGTAGTTGGACCACGGATGGATGGCGCCACGAGCTGTTCCTCCTCGTCGGAGGCGTCGGGGTCCTTTTCTGAGGCTTCTCCGTCTTGGGACAGTGGCGGACTGAAGAGAACACGGGAAGAGGATACCGGACCGATGCCTGAATCAGCTTTGAGGTACTACAGAGGATTCGGTGATTTTAGAAGCTATCAGGGGGATTCATCAGTCGAAGCAGGTGAGTTGCATCTTCATTCTGGTACCCTCTTTCAAGTTTGGATCTTCATAGTACACCACGGTAACCGTCTCTTCTTATTGGGTATTAACAGTTAAAACTGGAAATGATGAGAAAATAACCAATATTCAGAGCATTCAGACTTTCTTTCTAACACGTTTCTTAGTCACCATTCTATTCCATGATATTTCAAGTCGCCGACCTATGCTTATAAAACTTGTTTTGTTCTTCTGGGAGTCTTTGGATACGGTTTTTCATGTTATTGGCGTCTTTCCTATCGTGCTATCGTTCGGTCCAAAACTGTTATAAATGACATCCAACAAGTCATTTACTATATACGCTATTTCAAGCTTCTGAAAATGTGAAGACGAAATTTCCAATGTTTCTAAATGAATCTGGATAAGTTCAAAAAACTCCTTCACATGGGTTTCGTAGGAAACGTCGACCAGCAGTCTTGCTGTATCTCTATATCTCGTTTTTTTTTTTTTTTAAATTCATTCCTCTTCAATGGTATCCTCTTCGGTTGTTCATGTCGGTCTGGTATATCATATCCTTCATTCATTTTAAATATGAGTGCAGAATAAAGTTGTCTTCCTGAACCTTCTTCATTTCCAGTTCCTTTCGTGGGTCTCTATTTTATTTGATTGCACTGAAGGCGATCATTCAACTTCGTTCTTATAAAAAAAAAATATGGGGAACATGGGAGTTGGAATTCTCGACGTGCTAGCATCATGCAGGATTATAAGAAATTAAGCAGCACTAGATAATAACGATTATTAATTTTCAGTTAAAATCTTTATCCATTTCACGTAACGAGCTAAATATAAAACTTTTTTTTGTTTTTGTTTTTCCACTAGCGATCAGATTCCTGTTAATAATTTTTTCAATTTTGCGATTATCATTTTATTTGATTGCAGTGTCGGAAGAAGGTACAAGGGTAGTAGCAACTACAGCACCGCCGACAACAACAATTCAATCAGGTGGCACGGTAGATCAGAAACCTAGCACTTATGGAGGAGGGGGAGGCGAGAGGAAAAGAAGATACAGAGGAGTGAGACAGAGGCCGTGGGGTAAATGGGCTGCCGAGATAAGGGACCCACACAAAGCTGCTAGAGTCTGGTTAGGCACTTTTGACACAGCAGAAGCAGCCGCTAGAGCTTACGACGAGGCTGCGCTCAGATTCAGAGGCAACAGAGCAAAACTTAACTTCCCGGAGAACGTCACCAGTCGTCCACCGGTGCAAGTTTCTCCGACGACCCATTTGCCCAGTTCGTCTTCCCTAACGACACTCTCGGCGGCTTCTCAAGTGCCGCAGTCATTTGCTCGACCTCAGCCGTTTCTCCAGCAGCATCAAAGCACCGACATAGCCAGAGACTACGTCCATTACTCTCAGCTTCTGCAGAGCGACTATGATTTCCAGAGAGAGCCCACGAACCTTTTAGACCAGATGCTGTACTCAACGTCGTCGCTCGCTTTCTCGTCATCTTCCACTCCGAGTTCTGTCTCGTCTTCGTCCTACTCTCCAGCCGCTCCTCCTTTCCCTCTCTTTTTGACAGAGACACAGATGGGTTACTTCCGTCCGCCGTCACCTAGTCCTCCTGGAGCAGCCTCTGGCTATCCGGCACCACCTTTCACCGATTCGAATCGTTTTCCATCTTCGTCAACAAATTGATACGCAGCTGTTCACTCATTTTTCTTTTTCAATGATTTTGCAATTGTCACAGTTTTTATTCTTTTCATTTTCGTGATTGAAATATTTGTAGTAGTTCCAAGCTTACCGCCTTTGTATTTCATGATTTCATCGTTAATCACATCCAAACGTCGAAGTTTCTTGTTGTTGGGTAATTCAGAACCACATCCTCTCTGGCACACGGTTGAAGAGATGGGGATTGGTGAGTAAGAGACAAGACCTTTGACCGGTTTGACTACGTAAGCCGTCGGAGTACCCAAGGGAGAGAGAAAAGGATAAGGTCGACGTCGGTCAAAGAGTTTATCAGAAAAGGAAACAAAAACATTTAATTTTTTAATAAATGATCAAAAAGCAGCTTACGTCTCACAGAAGGCTACTTACGCTCTCTTTCGCAAATCCATCCTACCTCCTAATTTTTTAACTCATTAAAACGATGACGTCAGGGCACTCGACTACTCGACACGTTACTTGCTTTTAAAATAGCGGTCAAAATTAGGTAAAGCGACACCTGATCGGGAAGAAGCATTGAGGTGGCACACGTGTAAAATGCACGTGAAGTGAATGTGGCGGATGGCTTGCTTCGGTGACCTGCCCCTCGCCTACCCCATACCCCTCGTGAGTGAGAATGACGAAAGGTGATGTGACAAGGAAGTCGGTAGGGTGCGTACGGTTTGGGAGTCCGACCTGCGAAGCATGTTTTTGGTTTTTTCGTTCGTTACAAGTGTGGGGTTTTGTCCTCGGAGGAGGCTGAGGCTTCGAGATTCGTCTTTGGGGTAGACATAAAGCCAAAGCAGAGATTATATTCGAGGTAAAATATTATTTTTATTGTTTATATGGGTTTGTATTCGAATTTGACCGAGTTCAATAATTTGTCCCGTCCCCTCCACCGCCTTTTTTTTTTTTTTTTAATTTAAACAATAATGTCCATCAAGCAAGCCACAAAGACGATATAATCAATTCAAACGGGGAAGAATCTATGATAAACTATAATTACTCTTAAAAAACATTGTTGTACTCCTCCGGTGTACACATTTCCGGTCCATATGCACCGGAGGCCTAAAGTTTTAAAATCCATTTTGGCTAGGGGTAGCATAGGCCGAGTTTGAACCTATATATGTTCAAACTTGACTTGATCTAAATATTTCAAACTCGAACACAATATTGTTATTGAGCTCGAGGTCAAAATTTTTAATCGAGTTTGAACTTGAGCTCGAACTCCAACCTACATTTAAAACTTTAAAAATAAAAAACATACAAAAATAAATAAATAAAATAATGTGATGACATTGGTACCACTAAATTGTAAGGTATCAAAGAGGTGTCCAAGATTTTGCAATAGAGCATACTAATGTATAATAATCAGCTTAATAAACCTAAAAGAAAGAACAAATACATCCATCAATATTGTTTATTCCATTAACAAACAACAATATTAGATGTTGAGGGACCTACAAATGATTGATCGCCTTTGAGGTTTGAGGTAAATAAGAGCAATTATCAACCAACTAAAGAAGGAATTGATTAGAGCAATTAGAGTAATGGGTATTTTCATAAAACAAATCTATGTTAACGAGTCGGCTCACGAGCTAACAAGTCGAGTTTGGAAAATCTTGAGGTTGGCTTGTTATACTTAACGAGCCTTATTTCAAATTTAAGCTTGAGCTGAACTCAAGTAAAAACTGAACTAAGCTGAGCTCGAATAATTTGCAAGCCGGTTTGCCTTGGTGTCATCCCTTCTTCTGGGCCTAGGGGTGGCATAGAGTCGAGCCAAGCTTGAACTTGCATTTGTTAGAACTAGACTTGATTTAAATACTTCGAACATGAACTCGAGCTCAAGTCGAGCCCAACCTCGAGCCTAATAATTTTAACCAAGTTTGAGCTCCAACCTATATTTAAAAATTCGCAAAAAATACATGTTAAATAAATTGTATATGAAATTATGCATAAATTTTACTTATAATTGGGCATGACCTTTGTACATAAAAACCTTGCATAAAATTATTCATAAACACTACATAATGTTATGCATAAACTTTATTCAATAATCAAACAAAAATTTTTAAATAAAATATCAATATCAAATTTACAATCACCCAAATAAAAACTATAAATCCAATATAAATTTATAAACTTTAGCTCTTTCTCTTTGTGCAAGAAAACAATATGCTAAGCCCCCGTCCTCATGAGCAAAATCTCCATCTACGACAAAAAAATAATAATAATAATAAAACTTATTATTGTTTGATGAAAAAAGTAATTTTCCACTACTAATTACTTAATGTAGTGAAAAGTATTAAAATTACCAAGATGAGAAAAAGATGAAAAATCAAGTAATTGGTAATATTATCTCCACAATCTTTTTCTCATGTTGTAATCATCAAACAAAATTTTATAAATAAAACTAAAAATATCATAATAAATACTTATTCAAAAGTAGTTTACCTTTTGATTGTTCTTGACACCAAGAACCCAAACCCAATCACCACCACAGTCAAAGTTTGAATTATATTTGGTACAAGGAAGTTATATGGGTTTATTACTCTACCACCAACGCTAAAAATAAACTTTGAGGCTATTGTAGATATGGAAATTATAAGTATGTCTACTGTCATCTTAGATAATACTCGAAATTTTAAATTATTCACTTTCCACAACTCTAAAACATCAAAATCATATTGTGAAGTTTCCTAAAAAATATACATACCATCTTCAAGATAATTTTTCAATTTTAACTTTGGTGAATTCACTACTTCCACTTGAACTCAAAGAAGAATGTAACCTACGACTTGTGGATACACCTGTATAGCTAATACTTCCCTTCATTACTAATCTCCACATTCATCATAAATATCACATGAGGTCCATTGAACTAAGTTTATATTCGTTGTAGCTTCATCCTCAGAATATATATTCGGAAAACACATTTCAATCAATCTTAATTTGACACTTGGATCCAAAACTGATGCAACAACCATCAACATATTGCATTTACCCCAGCACTTCTTAAATTTCTCTTTCATTCTATTAACTATTGCCAAATGAAGACAAAAATCATTTGTAGAATGAAAATTCAAAACTTCTTTTTCCTTATATACCTCATTAAGGTACAAATTAGAAGGAGGGTAGTATCTCCTAGAAATTATATTAGTAATTATATTAAAAACTTCTAGAATCCCATACACCATGTCAACCTTTTCCCATTCATCAAGACTTGGCAAACAATCATAAGTTGGTTCTCTATCTTGAAATCCAGGAAATGCATCTTTGAATATTATTTAAGAAAACTATATGTCATAAGTGGAGTTCCGAAGAATTGGATAATCAATAAACCTTTTTGCACCTAGTTGTAGTTGTTTCACAATTTCAGAAAAAGTGCGCAGTCTAGCCTCAAACAGATTTTTGAATGCGATACTCTCACGCACATTCTCAATAATATCCTTAATTTGAAAAAAGACTATCTTGGAATAATAAGTCCAAAATATGAAAACAACAACGCACATAAAATAACTTCCCACCACAAACCAATTTCCTATTTCTTGAAAAATCATCTTTCAAAACTCTCAGTCAAACATCATTATATGCAGTATTATCAACTTAGATACTAAATACTTTATTTTTTATTTGTCAGTCTTTCTAACACTTGTAAATAGTATCTGCTATGTCAACACCACGAGGAGGAGGAAGAACATGCACAAAACTCAAGATTCGTTTTGTACCTTCCAATTACTATCAATAAAATACCTAATAATAACCATATATTCAATATTTTGATTTTGGGGCTGCTAAAGATCCATGGTAAGACTAACATGTTAATCTCTTTTAATAAAGTTTTCAATTTCTTTTTTTTCCTCATACACCTCTATACACTCCTTCTTAATGGTCTTACGAGATATTTTTTCATAATTCATATTTGTTATCTTCATTACAAAATTAAATCTCTCCTCTTCTACTATCATTAATAGATGTTAATGCTTAAGAATCTAATGAGCAATGAATATTTTCATTCTAGCTTGATGAAATTTGCCTCCAAAATCTATAAAATGAAGGTAAGATGGATTCTAATCAACATTAGACCCCAAGTTGAAAGTTTTATGGTTATTTGTTTCTCATTGCTACTTTTCTACTAGGACAACGTTTCAAATATCGACTCATATGTGTAGTCACTCCACTACTAATAATACTCAAATTAGTTTTATAATGAACACTTCGAACATTTTTTGTACCATTAATAAGTGAAACTTATTTGAATTCCAACTATACATGAGATTTTTTTTGTCTTTTTGAACTCTGGATACAATCATCTTCTTCCTCATTTAGGGTACCTAAAAGGCTCACTTATTCTACATTAGTAGTTGTAGGGGTATATGACTCTAGTGGAGTTGAGACATTATCTATGGCCACACTAGAACTAGTGTTAACTATTGATGTCAATTGAGCAGGATGCGTTGACATTCTTACTTCTACAAAAATAAAAAAAATAAAAAAAATAAAAAAATTATAATTAAAAACATAGAGAAAAAAAGTAATCCAAACAAGAAAGAGGGTTGATTATTCTTAAATCAAATAATAAATAGAATACCATTGAAGAAAGAAAAAATGTAAAAATGAAGAGGTAAAAGACTTCTTGGTAAGGCATTTCCTAACAATAACAACCATACAACACCAAGAGGCTTAGACCTCTTCTTAACAGTAACACCTAACAACTATACAACACCAAGAGGCTTAAACCTTTTCAATAACAACTAACAACCATACAACACCAAGAGGCTTAGACCTCTTCCTAACATTAATAGCCATACAACACTGAAAGCCCTCCCAACATGGAAGGAGATTGTGACACGGGTCATGGAAAATATGTAAAAATAAATAAAATTTAATATAAAAATAAAAATAAAAATAATAAAGATGATATTTACCACTCAATGCCACTAGAGAGTCGGAGATGTCGCACACCAATTTCTTCACAGGGAGAAATAGTGAATGGAGAAATTTTTTAATAGAGCTCTATTTCTCCCCTTCGCTACTCATAGAGAAATTTAAGTTTTTGAACAACTAACAAATCGGAGATGATTTACCTGTCTATTTCATGGCTTTCGTCGGCAATGTCCAAGTTGGCAACAACCAAATCCGACAAAGCAAGAAAGGAACTGAAGAAGTTGAAGATCATGGCAGTTGAAACACAAAACACTTTCGAATATCTGGATTCTAGTGAGAGAAAATTGCATTCTAAATATTCCAAATCACCTATTTCTCCATGATATTCTCGAACTCTAAAACCTGCACATCCTAGAGATGGAGAGATTTCGCCTTTTGTCCCGACCGGAGATGGAAAGGTTTCATTTCGGCACCCTTTGGTCCTGAGTCTTGACACTGGGTTTAAGTAAACGAGTTGGTTCACGAGCTAATGAACTGAACCGAGCCTAGTTCAGGTTTGACTCGTTTAATTAAACGAGTCGGAAACCTGATCTCGAATTTGATTCAAAATCGGGTTTATTCGAATTGAACCCAGCTGAGTTTGAGCTTCGCGACCGGCTGGTTCAATGCTGGCTACTTGGCTATTTTTAAGTAAATTGAAAAAATTACTGGACCAACTGGTGTATCGAACCCAAGTTCCAGATTACTAACCCTACCCGTCCGGAAGTTCCAGGGCAGTTTCCGTCAAGTCTCCTTTCGGGACAAAGCTGTATCTTCGTCGATACTCCGGAGTCCTCGCTCGCTTATAGACCCTCGTTCCCCGCCACCGCGATCCTTCCCTCTTTGCGGCGTAAGAATGGCGGATGAAATGGAATCCACTTCGATTCCGTTAAGGCAGGTTCCACCCGGGGAGGATCCCGAAGACCCCGAGAAGTCTCCGCCAAATTCTCCTACTTCTTCCACTCGAAAGGTCAGATTTCTTTGAATCTCCACCTATTTCACTCATCTTCTTTTTCGTGGTTTGCTTTGACTTTCCGTTTGATGGTTCCTCCAAATTTGAAGTAATTCAGTTGTAATTTACTTGGTTTTGGGTTGTCCTCGCGGTTCTCTTGTTCCTTGGTAGCGGATTGAGGGGTCTTGGATTTGATGACCGAGTTCGTATGGAATTTGGTTATAGTTTACATGCGGACTCGAAACTTAATTAGATTTAATCGTCGTTATAGTGGGTGTCAATGGAAAGGGAAATGCATATTTTCTATCCAGTTGGAATTTCAATTTTACGGAATCTTATCTTTGAAGGGGTTTCTTAACGCTTTGCTAGTTTTGCTCACATCGTTGGATGTTTTTAACTTCATTATAAGAAAACAATCTGATAATCGATAATTGGTTGAACGGAAAATAATTTATTTTGACACAGTAGTTGGTACCGCATCTGTCAAGCTTTCGGGCTATATTCTCTGGTTAGGAAAATACTCGTAAGACATCCATTTTTGTGGCCTTTACATTACCAGCTTCAATGATGACAGATTTGCATAGTTTATCCCTGGTAAGTAGTTAAGATTTAGGCATGTGGACCTATTCATTAAGTTGGTATTCAATTTGCATTAGCTGATACAATAGACATATAGCCACCAAAGCATGCCAAATGTGCAGCGAAATACTTAATTCTGCTAAGTAACTACTTAGATGCAATTTTGAGAACTAACTCACACTTTGGGGATCACTATGAGGGGAGAGAAACAAAATATCAAATATCAACAAGAATGATTGACACTTTAATCAATTGTTTCATAGATTTGTCTGCCTAAGCTTAGGAGAATTTCTATATCCTTGGAGAACAACGAATTTACCCTAAGATTATAATCCCAACTCATGGGCACTAGAATAAAAAAAGAAGAAAGAGCAGAGAGAAAAGGACAACTAATAAAATCAAAGACACCTGCGTAGTCATCTGAACTAAAGTTTTCTAGACTAACATCTTAAACTGTCATGTTGTTATTTGGGTCATGGGTGGTAACACTTGTTTTGAAATAAGCGTGAAATTGTGAAGAGTCATACCTTTATCTAGATAGTCACCTTTGACACTGGATGTCAACATCTTTTTGCAGTTCTTTATCTTGGTCAAAGATTCCTCCCAGAAGATGCCTTACAACATAACGTCATGGCATTATTGTAAGTTCATATTTTGGGTGTTCAGTACCTTTTTATTTCTGAAGAAGTATTCAAGGGAAGTCCCCTGTCTTTGAAAAAAAGTTTTTTTCCTTTACAGTCCTTTACAATGCCTTTTCCTACAGGGAAAAAAATAAACTCTACCCAGCCTTAAACAGTTATGGAAAACCATAAACACCGATGTTTTTCATGTTTTATTATTTGATTACTATAAATTCATATTTTGGGCTTTCATTGTGTTTTTATTTCTGAAGTAGTTTTCCGCGGAAGTTCTCTCTCTCAGAAAAAGAGCTTTTTTCCTTTGTGATTCTCTACAATGCCTATTCCAACCAAAAAAGAAGAAACTCTGCACTGCCGCTGACAATTATATTTTCATATTTTATAATTTGATTGGACACCAACACAATGTTTTCTAGGTTTAAGTGTGTCAGTGCTTCATGTACAGTTGGTTGGTTGACCTAGAATTCCATGTGGAGAAATGCATCGTCAAGAAAAAACCAATTACATGGCGCCTTGACTTTGCTCGCACTCTACTACTAGTCATGCAAAAATTCAATTTAACAGATACAGTATATCAGACATCTGTATATGTGAATTCTTTCAGTATCTGCATGCGTTTTTTGATATCTGGTCTTGCAAGGGATGCCACCTAATTGACAATAACCACTTTGTTGCTGATTTCAATAAATAAATATCCATGTCATTGTTTATCTGACAGCCTTTTCTGTTTGAATTATCAGGCCTGTTATGTTGTCCTCCAGAGTTGGGTCTCAAAGAAGTTCATGACTGGATGGTAAAAGAACTAATTACAACTCTAGAATTGGATTTGGAGAAGAGCTTACATTTCTAACTATGCCTCTAAATTGCATTGCAGTGTGGTTCTTCTTCCAGTGGCTATTACTTTTTTTATCACATGGTGGTTTGTTCAGTTTGTTGACAGTTTCTTCAGTCCTCTCTATGCAAGGCTTGGAATTAACATATTTGGTAACATTCTAAACTCTTGTGAAAACATTCTTGTCTTTTTATTTCAACAAAAAAAGAAAAAACAAAGAAAGCAGAAGAAGATTTGAAAGCTCCTTCTTCATATATTACAAGTTTAGAATGAAAAAGGATACAGAATCACAATATATGGTTTTCAACTAATTGACAGTTTCTTCAGTCCTCTCTATGCAAGGCTTGGAATTAACATATTTGGTAACATTCTAAACTCTTTTGAAAACATTCTTGTCTTTTTATTTCAACAAAAAAAAGAAAAAACAAAGAAAGAAGAAGAAGATTTGAAAGCTCCTTCTTCATATATTACAAGTTTAGAATGAAAAAGGATACAGAATCACAATATATGGTTTTCAACTAATTAAGTTTATCTATTGAAATCAGAAATTTAGTGATTGATTGATTATGTTACCTGTTTTGTTGGATGGATTTGGAATGCCACTGTCTTATGCGCTCAAGGGACCTTTTTCGTTTGCAGGTCTTGGATTTGTCACGTCTTTAATATTTGTCTTTCTAGTTGGTGTGTTTGTTTCATCATGGATGGGTGCAACAATATTCTGGCTTGGCGAATGGTTTATAAAGCAAATGCCCTTTGTAAGGCACATTTATTCAGCTTCAAAGCAAATCAGTTCTGCTATTAATCCTGGTAACTTCTTTGTATCCTTTGTCTTGGTGCTGTTTTACTTGAACTGTTTAAAATATTGGCAAGGTGTCAAAAACTGTAATATCGGCAACATGATACATCGTCATGTGTTATTGAAGTGACGCAATTCCCACAGGGAAACAAACATTTTGAGTTTTGTTCAGACTAGGTTATCATCTCTGAACCTCTTTTGCTCTAGTTTTTTACTATTCTTAGTTTTAACTACTAGGCCCATGTCACTTACTGTATTAGAGGTTGTGTAACTTCCTGGAATCTTCCGTTATATAACCTCAAGGAATCAAGATGTTGATCATATATTTGATATCATGTATATGAGAGAGCATTTTGTTCCTTCAATGAGATGTTCTATTTAAAGTATTCGTTCAAATTACCTTGTGGGCTTATCTGATTGATTAATTCTTTGGAGGAGGTTATGAATGTGTTGTTACTAAATAAATCTATAATTTCTGTTTGTTACTAAAATTTCAGTGATTGGAATGAAAACTTTGAATATTGAGCTCAGTCTGACAGTTGTGGGGTTTGGTCTCTCAAACCTTAAGGAAATTGATTTGCTAATTTTTCCTGCATTGTTTTTGGCATACAGCTCCAACAGAGCACCTAAGCAGCTTCCTCTTCCTCATTCTTTACTTCCTTTTGAATGTGAAGCCTAGATATATGAAAAGAATTCTGTTGGTGTGCTGCACCTGTGGCCCTCTCAATTACACAACATAATCTTTTTCCTGAATTTATTCTCTTTTGAATTTGCCACTTAAATTACACCTCATGCATTGTCTTGGTTTGGTTAAGTTTGAAGCCTTTAAAATCCTTAAGCCTGCTTGTATTTCCAATTAGTTATTTAAGCCATATTTGTATTCCTCTACTAATTGTATCTATCTGCGAGAAACATACTTGTAGGGGTTCTCTCTTGAATATAAGCTGTAAAGTTGTCCATGATAGGTGCAAAAAAGACAAGGGTTATACTGCTTCATGGTGTAAGCCACAGTAACAGGAATACACTTGAGCCCGAACCTATTGTCCACACAATTAACATGTCCCTAGTTATACTAGATATCCTTTCCAAACATGCTTTCTGCTTACTATCCACTAAAACCAATTGTCTATCTACTATATCTTTTTCTTTCTTGGGACCAATGAAGATCATGTGTAGGTCTCGCTTCTTCTTCTAATATTTACCTAAAACAGATCACACTAAGTGCACTTTCAGGTCTACAACTCAGTTTCTCTTGCAACTTTGGTTTATAGAATGCAGCAGCCATAGAAATCTGTCTTGTACCAGATATTATTTGTGTTCTCAATGGTAGTAAGAAGAGGTCTTCATTTTCTTGGTCGAAGCATTCAGTTAGTGTATGGGTCTTGCTGAATGGAGATAAATCTAATCACCTGCTTTTTCCCTCACAGACCAAAATACCACAGCTTTTAAGGAAGTTGCTATAATTCGTCATCCACGTGTTGGTGAATATGCTTTTGGTTTCATTACATCATCTGTGGTCCTTCAGGTGTGCATACTTCTCCAAAACTGATGCTCAGTGAAGTGCACAGCTTTCTTTTAACTTTCTTTTGTATTTCCTGTCTTGACTTTATGTATGCTTTCAATAAAGATATGTTATACTTTCTGCCATCTCCAAGTTCTTTGTCTAGTTTGTGTGTCTGTGTATGTATGCGTGATGCTCTGACTTACCTTTTGACATGCTCAAGCTTCTAAAATGCATAGAACCATTAGATATGGGTAAATTATTGTTTTTAGCTTATCTAATCTTAATTCTGTTGCGGTATGTGGGTATTTTGTCTGAATATGAATTCCATGTGGCTCTGGCTGAAAACTTGTGTTGCTTATTACAGACTGATAGCGGAGATGAGGAACTATGTAGTGTTTATGTTCCCACAAACCATCTATATATCGGTGACATTTTTCTTGTCAACTCTCAAGAAATCATAAGGCCCAATTTATCTATCGGGGAGGGTATCGGTATGTTCTCCTTTTCTCTTTGATCCACTGTTTACTGTCTATTCTTCGGTCACCTCTTTTTCTCGTAGGCTACTGAGATCTCAATTATCTGATCGACTCAATAATGTTTAGAGATTCATATGTTTATCTATTAGGAATCTAGGTTTTTGGTAGATTCTCTTATTAGAGGGGGTGGAGAATTTGTCAGAAAACCAACAATTAACTACGAGAGGGCACCTACTGCTCTCAAAACACTAGGAGATGGAGAATGTAAGAAAAGCAAGAGAAGAGCAAAACAGAGAAGGAAAAAACACTGCACTATAAGGCAACAGTCCACGAAAATAGCATGAAGCTCTCCTTTGTCTTTATCTAAAGAGAGGCCTCTCCGTCTGCCTATGAAGGATAGGAAGCTATGAATTGGACAAAGAGAGATTGATGTTATCGTGAAAGTTGGGCCCTGGTCCACCTCAAAATGTTGAGCCAAAGTTAGGAGGCCTCTTCCTCAGCAATAAACAGGGTTTTTTTTTCTAATCCTGGATCCATGTCAGATTACTCTGACACTCTTATTCATGTTTGAACCTTCTTATGACTCCTACACATGGATAACTTTGGGTGGAGGCCCACATACGAACATTTGTTCTTATACTTGGGTTCAGTTCCATCCTAAAATTTATTTTTGAACGACAGATCCATTACAAAAAGATTAGCCAAAATTGTGAATCCTCTTCCCTAAGTAATAAAGACAGCATTTTTGTAATCCTGGATCCGTATGGGACTATTCTAAAGGTCATGAATCTTTTCGAAGATGCGGAGGGGACTTCATGGGCGATGGGCTAGAGAACTAACCAACTATTTGGCTGATCTTGGTACTTTGCTTCAATAGTAAACTGGAAAAAATTGCTTACGACTCCAAGGAGGTTCAACAGTCTTGGCACCAATTGATCTGCACTGGAATCGTCTTCACCCAAAAGTTGTCCTCCAATTGAATTTTTTTTGAAGATGAGCAAGCCTTGTTAAAGTTAACACCTTGAGCTATGAAGACTCCCCAAAGCCTACTGGACCCAGGTTGCCAAAGGCACAGCCATCAAAGTTAAGCTCGATGACACCCGAGGTCAGGGTGGGGAGTATGAGGCTTCAGCTCAGTAACATCCTTGCTTCTGAGAACAGTAAGCTGAGCGGTAAGCATCCAGTTGTTTCTAGTGATTCCACCATTAAGGCTTTGAATTCTTTCTGAGTGCTAGTCCAAGTCATAGTGGATCCTGTAGTACTGTCGATCGCCTTTTCTTTAGTGCTGTATTTAACAATGATTTAATCCAAATCCTCCATGAGAGTGCACTAGTCAAGCTAAGGCTAAAAGCTAAAAACTCTTGGGAGTTTGAATGCCCACACCAAGTTTAAGGAGCTCAGCTATTCTATTTGGAAGGCAAAGGCACAATCCCTACAGTGGCATCAAGTAGGCACTTGCACTGAAGAGAATTAGCCTGCAGGCAAGAGTTTTCTCATTGTATAAAGCTGCTAAAAGCTAATAGATCATTTGCATGGACTGTCATCCAGGACAATTCCCATAAAAAAGAAGGGAGCTAGCTTTTTTAGATCACCAGAGGGGGAGAGATGATGGTGTGGATGAAGAAGTTAATATTGCTGTCACCCTCTTCAACCACTTAAAATGAATTTTTTGGAGATCCTAGTCATGTGAAATAATAATTCTAACCTAATTTTAAGAGATGCGGAGGAAATCTTTACCAAGGGAATTTTTTTGGCATCTTTTCAAGTCTTTTGATTGGCCAGAAAAAAAGACCCGAGCTGAAAAAAGATATTCCCAGCTGTTCCTCCATGTTGGCCGTAAGAGGCTCGAGTCTAGGAGTAAAATGACCACCATTGCTTCAGTTATGTAAATTGCAGTTGGAGAGAATTTAAGGATGGACTTCTGTAGTATCTTTGACATTTGACTATTTCGGAACATCCCTGACCATGATTGGAAAACCGGATGCCATTGGACTAGCGAGGATTAAAATTTCAATGTATCTTGTGAATACGTATTTCTTCAGTTAAGATCCTAGCCATATTCATGGTGTCTAGTAGATCATCTATGATTTGTTCCATCACAGCTGTTACAAGAGAGAAGAAGAAAGGAGAAAATTTTATAACGAACGATATGAGAGCAGCGTTTCACAATTTTCTTCTGTGGTTCTTTTGTTTGTGTATTTCAGAAATAATCGTCTCTGGGGGTATGACAATGCCACAGTCAATTTCTCCGTTGGATCGTACAAATCCGAGGTAACGAGACACGTTTGAATAGAACAATAGAGAGCAGTGAAGCCAACAGGTATCTCTCGGTAAATTACTGACAGTTGCGTTTAATCTTATATGTTTCGTCCTGCCATAAGTAATTAAGTGACACAGTGCATTCTAATTGGGGATGTTGTGGGTCAGGTATACGAGATTGTAGAATTACTTCCACACAGACAAGGGCTCAGATTTTTCTAATTGTAATGTCAGGTGTGATGGTGTTCATATTATACTATCTCACAGATGTTCCATGCACACTCTATGTTACGTCATGTACATTTTCACAGAGAAATATGATTCCACATGTTCCCCAAGCGTCAAACTTCATCTATTCCTTTTAATCCCTTTTAATCCGAGGCCTGAACCCCTCTCTCTCTCTCTCTCTCTCTCTTTCGGGAATAGCAGAAGCCAAAGAAACTTTTAAAACACTGACTTGAGGTTGTAAAATATCTAACTAAAGAGTAATTAATTATATGGATAGAGTCTAGATTTCACACTTCTTTTGCAAGTAGCCGAGCAAATCATGGGGTATTCAAACACTACCTATGAGATATCGGAGTGAAGAGTCTTTTAAATTTTAACAGTTTTGAGTAGAGTGAGAGATGGGAGTACAGAGTTCACTCCTGCTTAACAATCTATTCAACCTAAAAGCCAAGCAAATAAATAGCTTTCTGTGACCAGCTTTAGCCAAGAAATAACCAATGATATAGGGAAACGAAAGGTGATTTTTTTTTCTCTTCACATGATTGGCATCATTTCCTTCGCAGTGCAGTGGGAGGTAACTTCTCTGAAGGTCCACAGGGAAGCGACTGTCCAGTCTCCTGTTCAATTCGTCTCTTCAACTCCCTTAGAATCCGAATTTGACCAAGCTTCTCCGGAGACAGTTTATCCCAATAAATTCCTGCAGTAGCAAAGGAATCGAGGATGAAGCAACTTAAAACTAATCAAAAGGAACAAGTGTTTGATCTCAGGATGATGCCCAGTCACCTTGAGGTTTTGGGATGGATGTTTTGGAGAAGATTACTCGAGTTGGGGTGCAGATAACGTCAACAGGCACATCGTGAATTAGCAGCTTCTCAACAGGAAAATCATCCACCAGTTGCCTATCATGCACTTGAGACATGTATGTTCTGTCACTAATTTACCAGAAGCATCCGTAGCAAGAAAAAATGTAATTTTGTCAACTTCGCCATGATCCCCGCTATCTTGACACATTTTTTGAAACTAAAATTGAAGCATGCAAAACAAGACAGAACATTATCTTTTCATTTCTTTTCAATCTATTTAGCAACTATAACCCTGAAAACCTTGTAGAGACATATGGCAATTACACAAAACCACAATTACCAGATGTGACTATAAGAGTTGAGTCATCTATTGCACCCATGTAACGCAGCATACCGTATTCAAGTTCAGCAAATCCCTACAAAACAAACTATACATTACAAAAGGCGGCAATGAAACTGTGATGAAAAAGATAAACTTCTGGGGAAACTGAAGATATTTCAAGTTACTTGTTTTTTTTCCTTTTGACAATTGATTTGCCATTTGAATCACCAAACATATAATTCTCCATTCGTACAACCAAATTGAAAGAAAATTTCCAGTCAAGCCGATGAAAACAATTTTGCTTGCTTATCAATCCAATGTCTGCATATCTGCTTATTAAATCCTTCATAAAAATGCAAAATCAACTTTTTTCCATGGTCAAGTCAGTAACCTAGAAAACAGATGAGTTAGAGCATATTGGACAAGTGACCTACTTTAAATAAGAGCTACTCACCGAAAATCCTCTCTTTATGCCAATAAATGAAATTATCAGCATCACCTAAAAAGCCTCGTCTAGCACAAAACTGACTTCCTTTGCTTTTTGGTCATAGTTAGCTCCAGTAAAAAAACCTAACTGCTTGTCAAGTGCCTGTTGTTGCGTAGTGCACAGAAACCCTTATGGTGGATGTGGATGACCTCTCTCATTTTATGAAATCTAACCACAGCATTCACCCTAAAAGGCAAAAAATCTGTTTTGTGTCTGTCCCTGCTATGGAATAGTCAAGCACCAAGCTACTCAAATTTATGAAGGACATCTCATAGCTACTAAAGTTAACAGAACAATATGCAGATACAGGTAATCACTATGCCATGGTGTGCAGCACAAAAATGCTAGTACCTCACCCTTCCCAAGTCGGGCACCTGTTTTTGGATCAACTGCAACCGATCCGATTACAATCAAATCTACCTTAATTTTTTCATCTAATCCAATAGGTTTACCAAAGTTGGCGGCCCCTGCAGATGTGCAAGCTTGATTTATCCCGCCTGAAGGCAAATTCTGGGGATCCAACACTGAGAAAAACCCAGTTCTCAATCGTGGTTGAGGAGTCAGCAACTTCTTCCCACCTGAACTAATAACAAAGCACGAAAAGCATTCAGATTTTAGGAAAACGTTTTGTTAGCTCAACTACTCGAGCAAAGGAATCCTCTCCAGCTAACCTGATAGTGTTAGAAACCGAACTTGCTTCTGCGGGGAGTCGGGGTTAACCTTTACACATGCAGCAGCACGGAATGCTTCTAATTCACCCAGCTTCAGAAAACAGAAAAATAAGCATCATCGAACAACTAGAGGACGAAATGGCAATAACCGCGTCCAACTCAACCGATTCGTCCGAGTGTTAACCAAAATCCAGAATTTTCGCTTTAAGGGCTACAAAATGAGGAAGGTACCAACCCTTTTGGCAGCTAAAGCAGCCCCAACGAAATTGGGTATTCGGTGGTGAACGGGACGAGGGTTTTGTGCGATGTTCTCTGCTTCCATCAGATTCCAGATCCTTTTCCGAATTCTCCACTTCCACGCCTTGGAATCATTAGCCTCGCTCTCCTTCTCAGCGATTTCCGCCATGGATTCTCGGGCCTTTGCGTCGAGATGAAGCCTCTCGGCATCGAAAGCGGCCGAGTCGAAGCTCTCCCTGCCACTCCCCTGAGTGAAAGAAACTCGAGAGACTAAATTGGAGCTTTGCTTTGAATGACTTGGAGAAGTAAAGGAGATTGAAGAAGGATTTGAATTTCTCGAGAGGGATCTCCCAAATGCAAATGCGCTGGAAATCCTAAGGAAGTTCAAGTCCATTTAAAGTAAATTTTATCAGTTGTCTCTCTATCTCTCTTCCTCTGTCTCCCCGCACGATGAGAGCTTGTGGAAGACGGGGTTGTTGGTGACGGTTACTTAAGCTTGGTTGGAGGGGTGTATGCGGATGCCTTGCGCGGCCGCAGCAGCTAATTGCCCAACTCCCCACAGGGATGAAACTGGACCCCGCTACAAACACAGCAGATACATATTAGATTTCTTCTCCATTCTTAACCCAACCCCACAAATTCCAACCCTATCCTTGCCCTAGTTTCTTACTCATTTCGAGGCCTTATTCAAACGCAATAAGATTCAGTAAATAACAAAATAGTTCTGATTTTTTTTAATATTATCCTTTATATACAAGTTATCAGATAATCAAAATACTTTTTACTTGAAATCTAGATAGGAGAGTAGCTGTGTATATTTTCCCTTCTGTTTTACCTAGCCGTGTATATTTTCTACTCTATAAAAGTATTTGCCTGGAGATCATACTTAGGGTTTGTTCTAAAACTGCTGAAAAATTATACTAACGAAATGGAACTTCTTCACCCACAATAGCCCAGACTAATTTTTCTATTATCTCCTCCAAAACCAACCCTGCGCACTAACGGGTTGGGTTTTAAGTCACTTTCACTAGTGAAAACACTTTCTAACCTCAAATTTCCCTGCACACTAACAAGGCCTTTGCGATACAAAGACAGCACTTCTGAAATAAGACGCATTAAAGACAAGAATAGAAGTGTAAAAAACATTGAAGCTATACGGACACCAGCAGAATGATAAGAACTAAACAAAGTTTTGGTTTGGATGCCCCAACTTTGTTCACCAGACCTAGAGCAAGAAAAATTAAACGCAACTGCAAAACGGGGCATTCACGGCATTCCAGCATGTAGTTGCAGCAAGTCACAACTTCTCCAAGATGGAGTGAAGTACGAGATACTTAAAAAGGGATTTGGACTTCTCCAAGCTGTCTAGATATTCTGCAACTGAGAGAATGAGATGCGAATGATCGACCTATCAATGGTGCTGGCATGCTTGCAAACAAGGGCCTCAGTAGCCTGCTCCTCACTCTCAAAGAGAACCAAAGCTTGCTTCTTCCCATTCACCTCAAATAGTTTGGTATTCATAATGATACCATGTTCCTCAAGATGGGAGACAATCTCTTCTTCAGTGATCTCAGGTGGGAGAGTTGAGAGGTGGATCATCTTGGTCGGTGCACAGCAGTATCTGTAATTCTTTACTGCATTGCGGTTGAAGCGGTTGAGATTGGAACCTCCATACTCGTGGGTGTCTGGAGCTGCATTTATGTTTGCATGCTTTGAGAAGTTTACCTCCAACCGCTTTCCAAATAACAGAGCCCCCTGCAAATGCATCAAAACAAAAAGATAATTTTCCAATAAAAACGATGATCAAATAATGCCCAAACTGACATGACGACTTATGCAATGGAAAACAGTCTTCACAAGAGTCCCATGAAATTAGCAAAAAGCAAAAGACAGAATGCAAAGTTCCACAAACAGCAACATCTTGGTATGTCCACTAGATGTACTACTTCATTCAATCAAAGATAGAGGGGAAATTAAAGTCAGACCTTCAAAAAGTGTACAGCCAATTCAGCCTGGAAACCATCTCCCATCTGAATTAGAGCATGATCTGGTTTGCTGTGTAGGAATTTTATCCTTATAATATTTCCGTAAATAGAGAAAAGATTGAAAAGCTTGTCCTCATCGATTTTCTGTAATGCAGTCAGTAAAAAGTTCACAAACTGAGGCAAGGATAATCAATACAAAGACCAAGGAAAAAGAGATATAAAAGGAGAAACGGTACCTCAGGGTTCAGATTCGAGACAAGAATGGTGCATCTGTCGTTAGTACCAGTTATACCAGGAGGCAAACCTCCACTGAATGCAGCGGCTATGGCTGAAGCATTGCCCATCTAGCGATCAACAAAGAAAAAGGGCCGCAAACTCCTTGTTATGGTAATTCTTCCACAAAGAACGATAGAACAATAACCAAATATTACCAGATCAACAATGAAAATCCTTTGAGAACTAAAGGACTCACCTGCGGAAATGCAACTGAAACAGGAAAGAATATAACTCACATGTCAGCAAAGAAAAATTGAAAAGAAACAAAGAAAATAAAATAGTAGTACAAATAATAGGCACCTGCCCTAGCTCCAGGAGGTTGGAGGGCATACACACCCCCAGCATCACCATATCCAGGCTGATACAAGAACAAAGAAAAAATCATCAGGTATGAACTGCTATAAAGAGCACGATTCTGCCTCATTTTTCTCATACTTATGAACAAGGTAAAGACTCGGAACAAGTGCCACACAGCTAGGTGATAGAGAAACAAATTGGGACTATCATGGATGAAGAGAACTGGGAAGCTGCTCATTCAAGGGCTTTTAAGGACAGAAACTGGACAGTTTGAACAAAGTGTTTAAAATGTGAAGACGCCTTTGCAACCCACAGGTCACACAACCAGGTTGGTGAGCCTAATAACTGAAACTAAAGGGAGGAAAATACACTATAAAATTCATGACAGCTACATCTAGACATTGGAGGAGCAAAGATAAATAAACAAATAACATAAGACATACTTGTGAAGATCGTCCTTTCTGTTCAGAAGGCAAAGAAGGATTTGTGAAGTCCCTGGATATGTTTAAAAAATAATAATAATCAATATGATGCAACAAGACAGAAAGGCTTGTCTAGGTAATTACGAAGTATAAAATACCTAGATCGTTCATTGTTATAGTTGACTTGCAATTCACTGAGGCTGGATAAGAATGCAAGATGGAGCAGAATCACATTCAGCACATAAAAATAATTGTTTTTTTCTGGAAAAAACAATTTGAAAACTGCACATGAAATTGAAGCATCCAAAACATAAACTTTTACTGCATAAGAAATTTTTTAGAGCATACTTGGAGAATTGGATATCTAGCTGACAGCATCCATCATAAATGTTGCGCCCCTATGAAAAAGTAATCAGAAATATGCACCATTAAAAGAAGATTGTAGGATGAATTTCGGAATGTAAATGTATTCCCTTCAGATGAAAATTCAAAAGACAAACATACTTGGAGAGCATCTCTTGCTTGGACAGCACTCTGGCGTGATTGGTACTGGATAAGGGCTTGAGAACCTACGTATAACAACAATGCTAGAGGTAATAATAAAAAGGATGTAGATCTCGAATCCGATTAGATTAGAATGAAGAAAAAGGATTCACGTAGCCCCTATAACATAGATGGATACAGGTTGAGTTGTAGTAGTAATAACAACAAAAACATCTACAACATCAACAACAACAATAATAATATTTAAAGTAGGTAAAAAGGTGACAAGAAAAGAATGTTAGGAAATGTTAGGGTAACAAGAATTTGACAGTTGCATGAATACAGTTGTTCAAAATAATAACAGAAAACTCTAAATCAAACTAAATGTTTAACACAGCTCAAAGCCACATTATTTCATAAAAAGAAAAAAGCAGCTGAAAGAAACCATAACTGCAAAATTCAGGTTGTCTATAGAACCTTTTTCTGACAAGATGAAACATACACATCCAACGTTCAATTTTCAACATATTAAAAAGAGTTAAAATGTAAGAGAGAATAAAGAGAGTAAACTTGAAGAAGCTGACCAGCTGACTTCTGAAAGGTGACGATCTTCTCCACAAACCCATGTGGAGAAAACACTTGATGCAGCACTTCCACTGTTATGGGATAGAGCAGGTGATGAATTGTAACTAAGAGAATTCGATTGGGTTGAGAATCCTGAGAGTGCCCCAACAGCAGAAAAGCATAGAGACAGAAGAGATAGAGAAGAATGAATAAAGAAGGAAAAGAAGAAGAAGAAGAAGAAGAGAGAACTATGGAGAAAGAAGACAGCGCACAAGCATCTTCGTTCATCGTTACAAATTAACATATACTTAGCATCTTATTCATCATTACAAATTAAAATATATTTAGAACATAATTCATGTGACAATTAATTTATAAGCTATCAGATGATCTTTTCAGTACACCTGGTTGTCTTTGGATAACATCTGTAATCAATTAAGTCAATCATAAAGTTCTCCTAATCTAAAATGACTTTAAAACAATAATTTTAAGGGTAATGATAACACATCCCATGTATATGAAGAAAAGAAGAAACCAACTCAACCATAGGAGAAACCCTCTACCTTGCCTGAAGTCGGTTACCAATATAGATAAAAAACAATGGATAGAAAAAGCAACAAAATGGGGGGAAAAATACTGCTCTCTATGACCAATAGAATATCTAAAAAATTATTAAGATTATGACTCTTTTTTCTAAAACAGAGCTGAGGCTAACTTTCATATGGAGCAAGGTATTAAGGGGTTCTTATCAAATTTTGGTAAAGTGGATGTGAAGTAAAATATAGTGAACATTTAAAAGCAACACAAACCAAAACCAGGCCAAAACAAAAATAATATACTATAATGAAAAAAATCATTACTTATGGAACTAATAGTGAATAAAGCTGCCACATGTTAAGATAAATGACGAATAATGAAAAGATTTCCCACTAAATATTATTATATGAATCACCAAAATGATTCTAGCTGGCCCTAACCCCTTAGCATTGGCTATATGGGTGGACTTTTCAAATGTGAAAGTCAGGAAGATCGCCTGAAAATTAGGCAATAGCTTAATGGCTAGATGACTGCTGCAGACCTAATTCATATACTATTCTTATTTTTTATTAACCAAACGTTGTCTTTCAACATTTCAAAAAAAGAAGTCAATCATTGCCTTTCCCGCAAAACAGCCTCCAAGGCAACTTGCTTAATAGGTGATATGCAGCCATCATGAGGACAATTTCATGGTTTCTCAACCTTGGTTCACTAGTTCAGTAAGTATTACAACTTACCAAAAAATAACACACCTTCTTTTCTCATAAAAGGTCAACAATGTAATTTGTATTACTAGTCTAAGCTATTGACTAAATAACTAAAGAAACGGAGAGAAAAAATTGACCAAATAGAAACTGCTCAACTATCAGTACACCAAGTAGATTTCAACCATCAGAAACCTCTTCAATGTACAATACTTGGTACTTAGTGTTTAAAATGGTTAAAACAATAAAACCAATCCCAGAGTTAGATTAGAAAACCAACTAATGATTTGAGAATAGATGGCCACATTTTCACGGGTTCCAAACCCCTGCCCTTTCTCAAACCAAAAGAAGAAGTATCAAAATCACTTTCTACACACTGCTTACTAAAGCAATACTAATTGAAAATCTGCATATCATCCAAGCAAGATAAAACAAATATGAATGTCCACACAACTGGTCTGCAAAGACATGCAAGCAACACATTCTTTATGCCACAATCATTTAGTCACACATATTATATGGGTACCAACCTGTTCACTGCCTTTGTGTCCTTGAGGATTCTGATCCATTGTTGTCAACTCCTGATGGGAAGAGAACTGAATATAAACATTCCTACCTCTGAAATAATTCAATCAACACCAGGGTGTTAGAAGAGCTCTAAGAAACTGAGAACATCTACTTGAACATCTACCTCTGCTATAACTTCAAGCAACAAACACTATGTGCCCAAAAATACGCAATGGCAAAGAAACAACAAAAGAAATGGTATTTGGGCATGCATACCATACAATTTAACAACCATAAAGTGACCATATGACTAGAACCCACACTTAGCTCTTTTGCAATACATTTCTCTAAGGGAATTCAACTTGACCAAAACTCAGATGCACAACTAATGGAGAAGATGAAGTTACCCACCAACCTCACGAATACCTTCCTGCTAGAACGGAGGTAGTCTGGTTAAACATGATCAGGAGCAACTACAACCTCTTGGTTTTGAAGGCATCAACCACAGTGCCTTAATTCTTCAGCAAAGGATAAAACTATCAAACAGATCCTTTGTCTGGCTTTAGAGTGATCCTCACAGAAAATACACGCTTCATAATACATTTCGTGCAATAAAAACAATGATTTATTATTTTCATAATCAACTGCCCACTTAGACATCATGGACATTTGCAGCTCCTGATAGGTGACAGGACCTCAAGTTCTCGTGAAGCCAATGCTGATGTGAAATTTTTTGGCAAATGGAGCCAAAAAAAAAAAAAAAAAGACAGATCTTGATTCATGGTCTTCACAGTGATAACTGTTAAATGCAGGTAATGCTTTAATTATTTGTTTTAGAATGCCCTCCTTGAATCCACAGTACTAGATTAAAAAACCACAGATGGTAAGCCTCAAAGGTAGTGCCCACAGATAGCCTGACAAGTGTTGCCAGTCTCCACTAAAAGCCTGGTTAGGGTTCCCAACAAGTCCATTTGTCTCAGGTTAGTTATTGGTTTGTACTAGAGAAGGTCCCCTGTTTTAAGAAGAATAAACAGATAAGGACAGAATTCAAGCATGTATATAAACCATGTCACTACAATATTTTTTTTTTAAAAAAAGACAGGAGCATACAAGAAAATGTCTTAAACTCAGTTGCTTCCAGCTAACAACCACAAGATATAGAAAACCTGCTAATATATGCAACCTCTGGGAGACTGCCAATTATTAAATTCAGAAGCTAACTATTTCAAACAAAAAATGAACTTCTTCATTAGCAGCAGTGATTCAAAAAGTGAAAGGGAAGAGAAGAGTCATCCAGAAAAGGCCAAAAACCTGACACAACCAACAGCTTTCACATGCACTTCATGACTGTAACGAAGGTAAGGTTGACTTCCTGCCATCCGTTCATTTTAATGTTGCAATTGCATTAAAAAATACTCAATGCTGATAGTACAAATGGTAACTCGTATTGGACAATGGACATGAAATTCAAGCGTGGCAGGGACCTTTTCCAGAATGAACATAACCGCACCTTACACTTGGCTGAACATTTATGTAATACTGAAGCGCATTAACAGCAGAAGAAACATCATGCATTTGAATAAGCGCCTGAAATTAGAGATGAATGTCAACAAACCATAAGTATACTCATAAAATACGTAACCAATTACTATAGAAATTAGGTACAGATATATATAGGACAAATCTCTTTTAAACATTCAAAAGAGTAAAAAAAATAAAAAAGGAAACCTGATTTTTCGCACGCAACATCACAAGCTTATCGACTACTCCAAAAGGCTGTAGCAGCTGGAGCAAATCATTCTGAAAAAAAAAACAATAAGGCATAATAGTCATCATAATAGTGTTATCTTCCCATGTTTAACAGCTAAATGAACCATAAAAGTTTATGAAATACCTCTGATATTTCATGCCCAACATTACGGATATGAATAACCTTTGAAGGCTCTGTCATCCTGGCAAAAACTGCGGCCGTTTAAAAGCACAATGTTTCAGTTAAATGCCACGTATATTGCGTAGGCAAAGCTTCTTGCACAAGGCATAAATTTCTTTTGCTCTTCACTACAAAAGGAAGATGACATTGATTTAATTATTCACCCCAAATCTCTTTTCATTATCTGCCCCAAAGTGTTTGTCTTATATTTTCAAAACTGGAAAATAGCCTCGAAAGTTTCCTTTTCTCTTAAAACTCCAAGCTGCACTCACTTGCCTAGGTTTCGACAGTATATAACTGTCAGAGCAACATTTAAAAGGAAAAAACCGAGTAGTTATGCTAGGCTTCAAGAGTAAACATCAAAGTGATTGTTTATAGCTAAGAAATGAATCAGCAATAGAACACGTCAAGTTCCAAAGTACCATTTTCAAATGAATAAGAAATAACTGATTAATTTGAAGACAACCACAATCTCAAATGTCAGCAGTATCGATATTTCGCCAGCTTTAAAAACATGAAAATCCAAGACATTTTAAGAACATAGACCAACAAAAAAGAATCTAGCTGTAGAAAAAAAAATCAAGAATGAACAATGTAATCAACTGCCCAAAGTTCCTTTGACAGAGGCCTAAAAACATGATTTAGAAAAGAAATGACAGCAGAGATCAATTGGACACCGTAAATTACTGATGAAGAAATTATCTTTTGGAGACTGAAAATAGGAATCACAAATCTACAAGACTGGAAACCCGATATCTTTATTGGTGGAGATTATCCGACCAAAAGTCAAACAAAATATTATTTTGCATGTACCTCTGAAAGCGACAGAAATAATAATTGCACTTCCTACAATCCATTTCCGAATTTCATTCGGAAGCCCAACCACCACTAGTCAAATAGCAAGCAACCTAAGCCCCAGCTGTACCTTTTTTTTTTTTAACATTACCAGCTGTATAGATGCCATTTGGAAAATCAAAATGATCCTGTCGAAATAACAGGGTAAGGTTAAACGGGTTAGCATGACAACCAAGATGGCGTGTGGTACTGATTCAGACGAAAAGAGTATAAAAGAATTTTCTGTACAGCAAATGACCTCGGTTCAGCTAATCCTAGTACTTAGAGCAAGCTTTTTTTTTTTTTTTCTCGTTTTTAATGTGCTCCATCACTTTACCAAATAACGTCAAATTTTCAGTTCAGCACTGCATGCTGTACTGCTACTATGAAACTTCAAATCGAAAATAACCATGCGCCTGGAAAAGGAAATTTACATCCAACTTCCTTAGAAGCAAGCAACTATATCGTAAAAAAAAAAAAAAAAAATTGCCAGAACTTAAAACTAAACAGCTGAAACAAACGCGTACATCGGAGAAAATCTCCTTCTTCCTTTAAGCAGCACTTTCCGAACTCTCAGACAACGAGTTAAAAAGAAGTGAACTTTCGTTGCAGGCCCATTTGCGGCAGCATGAAGAGTTTCCCTCCAGGGCAACAGAAAGACGATATACTAAGCCCTAAAAAGAGTTCACATGTCTGATGACCAAAAAAATGCGATTGTTCACCGAAAACGCAAAAACATGTACATGCATTCCGCACCGAAATTGAGCTGCTACAGATGCCCGAAGTAAGAAGAAAAAATACAGAATCCAAATGAAGAAACTGGAATGACAGCAAAATAGTAGAGAGAGGGAGAGAACCTTTGGGAAACCGGAGTGACAATTCACGGAGGCTTCGGTAGAAAGAGAGAGAACTCAAGTGAGGCGATTGTAGATGGTTTCGTTGCTAGAGAGACCTGAGCGTCGAGAAATCCTCTTTTGCGGAGCAGTGGACGAGACTTTTGCCCTAAATAAGGTTTTTTCTTAATTGAAGGTCATATTTCGGCCTTTATGTTTTCGGTTGTTCGTAAGGGCAGTATTCGTTGCTGTGAAGTACGACTTTTACATTATTAGATAGGTACGACCTTTTTTCACGTGAGACGTCGTGGGGGTCGCAACTCGCATGCTAAATCCTGAATAAACGCGTGGGTCCCGCTGCAACGGAATCCAATTCGGCGTACATGAGAAGATCTCTACGATGAATGAGCATTGAGGTTTTTTTGTGTACGTCTAGGTAAATTAACGTGAAAACTTGTACCTGTGACATGGATGACTTATGTGGCATGTAAAGTAATAATTTTATCTCCTTTTTTTTTTTTTGAGGTTTTAGGGTTTACTGTTTAAGGTCTAAGGAGAAGTCAAGATATAGTTTTCTCCCTTTAAATGAATTTATTTAGGTTTTTAAGAAATTAAATTGAATTTTAGAATTAGTTGAAAAAATAATTTAACACTCATTGAATTGCGCCATTTTTGGAATTAATATTTGCCGAATATTAAAATTGTGATTCCAAAATAATTTCAAAGACAAAAATGAGATCCTTTTTCACTCCAAAGCAAGTACACATTTACATCATACGTGTCGAGAAACGATTGATAGCTTATCTTCCTGGCGCCACGAAGGTTCGCGGTTGTGTTAAGGTGGGCTCAGAGGATGGACCCACTATATCCTGCGGTCACAGAAGCGCAATGCGACCATGGCCGCTAAGGCCTAACCCGTTAACCTCATGGAGAGGCTTCCCCCTATAAAAGGGTTACAAGGTCGAGATTACGAGCCTCTTAGCGCGGAATTGAAGAAAAAGCCAGAGGGGGCTCTCTAAAGAGACGGACTGAGTGATATATAAAAGAGTGAGAGAGGAGAAGGTGTCCTGCGCTTCAACTCATCGACAGAGGTGACGAAACCCTAACCCTAATATTACATTTTCTTCTTCAGTATTTTCTTCTCTGCGTTTTTTGTTTTTTGGTTTTGCATATCGTCTACTTTTTTCCTATTTTGAACTCTGTCGTTTGTTTTTGTCCTGTGTTTGGTTTTCCTCATTGCTCCAGATCTGGTTATTTTTGGTTCGGGAATTTTGTGCTCTCAGGCGTTTTGGTGTTTTTTTTTCTTCTTCTGACTTTCCTTTACTTTTTCTCTATTGGGATTTTGTGTTTTTTTTCGTGTTATTAATGTTTTAGTGAAAACCAGAGTCTTATGAATTCTCCTTTGGTGTTTAGATGGATCGATACCAAAGGGTGGAGAAGCCGAGGGCTGAAACGCCGATAAATGAAAACGAGATTCGAATAACCACTCAAGGGCGGATGAGGAACTATATTACTTACGCAACAAGCTTGCTTCAGGTAGATACCTTCCCTAGATATGTTTTAGTTTTATGTTAGTAACTAATTGAGTATTGTACCTTGCGAGACTAAATGAAGTGGCAAAAGTTTTTTTTAATGATTAATGAGAGTTTTTTTTTTGCTTCTTTTTTTTTTCGAAATTGGTGCTTCTTTTTTTTTCGAAATTGGTGGGAGATCTTAACTATGATGATTTGCAATTTTGTTTGGTGTTTCGTGAGCACGGCTCCCGTTAACTTCCATTGTGTTTTCTTGGTTCGGGATTGCTCTTTGGTAATTGATTTAATTATTTTTTTAATGTAGTTGATTTTGATATTAATTAATATAATTCACTTCAATTTACGCGTAGTTCTGAGAAGATTCATGGCCCGTAGCATTTATTGCATTTTGCACTATTAGTTAAGTTGTTTGAGACTAGTTTTGTTCTTATCTCTGGTTTTCTTAGCGGTTTGGCAATTAAGTCGGAGTTACTCTTCATGGTTGGTGTTTCGTGAGCACGCTCCCGTTAACTTCCATTGTGTTTTCTTGGTTCGGGATTGCTCTTTGGTAATTGATTTAATTATTTTTTTAATGTAGTTGATTTTGATATTAATTAATATAATTCACTTCAAGTTACGCGTAGTTCTGAGAAGATTCATGGCCCGTAGCATTTATTGCATTTTGCACTATTAGTAAAGTTGTTTGAGACTAGTTTTGTTCTTATCTCTGGTTTTCTTAGCGGTTTGGCAATTAAGTCGGATTTACTCTGCATGGTTGTTCGTTCTTGGTATGTTACTTCATGGACGGCGATTCTTAAGCTCGATTATTGTGTCTTTACTCGTCTAGTTTTCAGCTGTGCCAGGAAGCTTTTCTTTCTCTGCAGTGTAGCATATTTGCATTTTAAGAGCATTGATTCTCATAAGTTTTATTCCAAGCCATACTTTTTGAGTATTTGATTGCTTTCATGCCATCTGCTCACCATTCTTATCACCAAATTTTTGCATGTAAAAAAAAAAAAAAAAAGAGTTTTTATATGAATTTGGTTCAGTAAGATGGAGGCATGCCTACAATTTGGAACTTGGATTAATTGCATATTACATACTGTTGTTAACATGCTGTTGTGTTTCTGATCATATTTTCCGTTGTGTGCATCTAGCTCAACGACATTTAATAATAAAAGTACATTATCAATGTTTTTGAGAAAACAGTTTACTTGATATTGACCTTTTTCAGGAAAAAGGTTCTAATGAGATTGTCTTGAAAGCTATGGGAAGAGCTATCAATAAGACTGTAATGATTGCAGAGTTAATCAAGGTGACATATTTCAATTTTTTCTGTCTGAAGTAATTTTGGATGAGGGGTGATTAAGTAAATGGCTGTCTCATAGAATGGTTAATTTGCCTTTTTATGTATTGGAATATGTGTCACCTTTAGAGAAGAATTGCTGGTCTCCATCAAAATACATCAATTGGATCCACTAGCATAACGGACATGTGGGAGCCACTGGAAGAGGGCCTTCTACCGTAAGCTGCTCACTATCATTTATTTCGTTCCGAAATGTGTGTCTGTGAAAGATGGATCTTTGCTTAAGCTGTGGGTGATTTCTTGATGTTACAGCCTAGAAACGACCCGTGACGTGTCAATGATTACTATCACTTTGTCCAAGAAGGAGCTTGATGTGTCATCCCCTGGGTAATATGAAGTATATATTTTAAACATGTGAAATGTGTTTCTTTTGGTAACTAGGGTTATTTCTGTGTACTGAAGTTACGGTTATGATGTATGAAATTTTCTGTGCATCTTCTCACCTTCTATAATATGAGTAATCAACTATAGTGTGTCAGTGGTTACCAGTTTTCCTCTTCATATGCAAAAGCTGTAGGATTATTCAATTACCTTTTTTATGTCTTTACTTCATTATTTGAATGTTAGAAATTTTTAGTTTTTGACTTTTTTACCTTTTTTATTTTATTTCCTCTTTTGTCTTCATATTTCAAAAGATATCAATTGTCTAATGGGTGCTGAAAGTGGCATTTCTTTTCTGGCTGGCTTTTGATTAAAATGCTTTATAAAGTTGTGAATGTCTGTTTTGATAACCTGTTCACTGTCTCTATTTATCCTTTGTTCTCATGTAAGGGTTTGTATTGCATCCAAGCATATTAAATGCTTCAGGTTGCTTTTGAAAGTTGATGAGAAGTATGACATAAAAACTGTTCACTCAAAAATGACATGCTGAAAGCTGTTGTCATGGTCAATGTTTATTTAGCTATACCAAACAATGGGTCAGAAATTTAAGAAAAGTTTTACTTCAGTTATGAGGAGAACTATGAGTAGGGAATGGATATTGGAACCAACTGTTCCTTTAATGTCTTCCATGTGAGATGTCATTGATCTCAGATGTGCATGAAGTTTTGCCACTGATATCATCTCTATGGTGTCACTATGAAGACGTCTGATTGCTTAACCTAGATCTTATTTCTTTATAAACGTTCAAATGACAAGCGGTGAACTGCTTGATTACGTCTCGGGATTTTCTGTTTAGAAACAAAGATGGTATGTGTTAAATAGTTGTTTTCTTGTCTGAAGGCTGTTTATGTGACTTCCAGCAGGCCTTGCTGGTCTGTTGCTACTGACACGTAGCATTTTGTTCCCAATAGCGTGAGATTACAAACCCCATTTTACTCATTCTCCTTTTTTATGATGTTATGTTTGGTCAGGGTATTTCTTCTTTTACCAATTTATGAGTGAATGCCTTCTTGTTCTCCTACTGTCTTCTGACTAGTTTATATATATATTGCTACTCAGTTGTGCTACTTTAATGACTAGGTTCATTGATAGGTTGCCCTTCTGCAAGTTGTTTCTGACCACAAAATTGTCCTAGTGACTGAATCCCCTCTGCATGTAAAAGTTTAAATTAAACTTGGAGCTTTAAAGCTCCAACCTGTGATGTGTGGGGGAAGGGGCTGGGAAAGTTGGTTCCAGTTACTGTCTGTTTACAGAATGTCCTTTTATATTCAAACATGTTCTGGTTTTGTTTCATTTATTGTTGCATGATCTATGTTTTTGGTGGACTTTTTACCCGGTTATGAATCCTTAAATGCATGCTTGTCATGTTTTCTTTCTTCTTGTCTTATGAAGCAATTTCCTGATATTTAATCACTTTCTTCTTTTTCAGATATCAATCCCCTATTCCTGCTGACCAGGTGAAGCCATGGGCAGAGGTTGAATATGAAGGAGGTAAAACAATTGTTTTTTTGTATTCATTTGTCTTTGTGCTTGGTTTTATTTAAATAGTTTGAC
Organism: Aristolochia californica; assembly: GCF_029961685.1. NCBI lineage: Eukaryota > Viridiplantae > Streptophyta > Magnoliopsida > Piperales > Aristolochiaceae > Aristolochia > Aristolochia californica. Next base: position 50,977,378 of record NW_027181881.1, on the reverse strand, counting down.
TTGTTATTTGATATGCCCTTTTCTTTTATTGTATTTAGAGGGTTCACCGGCTGTGAGAGGTCGAGGACGAGGACGTGGTTTTCGTGGAAGAGGCAGGGGTAGAGGAGGTACACATTTTTATCTGTTGCATTTTATCATTTTTCATGGTTTGAGCAAAGGGTTTATTCATGCTTTGCTTGACTTCAGCTTTTCCTGTGACCTTGAGTATGAGAATGAATCATTTCTATCGGACTACTGGTACAATGTTGGCAACACAAATTGTGTGGGATTCACATAAAATCATATAAAATATTGCCAACCATTTTACTTCAGGCTTTTGAAATAATGATTTGTGCATTTGTTGATCGAGAGTTATAAATGCTTATATTAGTATTTCAGGTGATTTTGGTGATTCTACTGGATCCTTGGTAGCTTCTGTTTTGAACTTAGTGATAGTTATGTATTTATGGCATGTTACTGGGGTATGTAAGTTATTAACTCTTTGTTTTTATTGTTATAAATGGGGACTTTCAGCTCCATTACAGAAGGTATTGGAGCTGGCTTGTGAACCAATTAGGAAAAAAAAGCAAAAACTAATCAGAAACATATTTCAAGCATGTAAGCTCCTTTAAATGATGCTGTTCATGTTCCAACTATCAAATAGTTGATAGACTGCGATCTATTTTTCTTTCAGGGAATAACAATGGGGCTAGTGGAGAGTACTACGGAGATGGAGGTTGGGATGGTGGATATGGGTATGGTGGCAGAGGTCGTGGGCGTGGAAGAGGCCGTGGTTTCCGTGGGGGCCGTGGAAGAGGAGTCTATGGAACTGCTGGGGAGAACATACAACAAGAAGCTGGTGGTGGTTACAATGACTATGGTGGATCAGAAGCTTACCCACCTCCACAAGGCCGTGGTAAGTAATGTACTTGAAAATTTATAAGTGATGCACGTGATCTATAGTAATTTCCAACCTCATTTAAGATGTATTGTTTTTGTACCTAATGAGGTCGAGTGTGGCAGGGCGTGGTCGCGGCAGGGGAAGAGGAGGTAGTGGGCGTGGGCGTGGGCGTGGGCGTGATTTCAGGTCAGATGGACCAGTCCAGGCAGCTGCATGAATAGAGATATGTTGAAGGTAGAATTCGTTGTCTAGAAGTCATAAAATTGGATGCCTGCTCTGCTCAATTTAGGTAAACAGAAGATGACTTATTCGCTGAGATGTCTAGGCATCGATGGTTGTAACTCCGTTTTAACTTCCAAGCTGCCGTAGTCTGGCACGGCGCATGGTAGCCATGTTTTTGTAGGTAGGTTAGGATCTCTTTCCTTCATTTATTTAGCCGAGAATTGCGGTGCTTATATATAACCCGAAAAGGTGTATAATTTTTACTTTTATTTTCTAGGAATAATAGAGCAGTACATTCTTTCATTCTTAAAAATGCTGTCTCCTCATTCTTGGATTTGATGCAGAGTTTTCTACCTGATCCTTGGGTCGTGTACCCTAGTGCATCTCCATATTGCAGTTCTCGTTAAGATCTTGAGCATGTTTTCAGACATGCTAGAAACTGACCAAAATAGTTGGACGCTGAGTAAAAAAAGTATATTGTCGGCTAGTTAAAAGCAGTAGACGGCTAGAAAAAGAAACCCTAATTCTGTCTCGTGTTGAGATACATCTCAGGGAAGGCCGAATTCAACCTGAAATGCCAGGGTCATTATGATGAATTTGCTTAGGTTACAAAAGAGACCATCCGATGGAGATGTGGAATTTATATAACCATAATTTTTTCTACAACTTGTGAGTTTCAGGATCCAAGGAAGACACAGCTTGCTGCTCTCCGTTCACCAAATAGTGCCTCCCATTTCATTTGATGCTGCTTGGTCAAAAGAATTGAAACTATCTTAAGTGAAGCATCAGGTACTTATAATCCTAAAAACAAAGAAATGCTATAATAGTAGTAGGAAGATAGTTGGTTCCAATCTTGAAACGGTTCTTCTTTATGAACTGGAACACTTTGACAGTGACGTGTTGCAAAGTAAGATGTTTTACGGCCTACACATCACGTACGGGAGGGGAACAAAACTAAAATCCTCATTTAATATTAAATTGGCATTCCCACTTTGATAAATGATAATTTACTTCAAAGTCCCAAAAGCTGCAAAGTAGAAAGCCGTCTTGGCTGCTTCAAGGGGGGGGGGGGGCGCTCTCCGGTTGCCCCTATTTTAAAGCCTGCCACAGTGCCAGCTATCTTTTTGGGGCCCATACCCTAAATCATTAAGTTACTAAAATACCCTTTTTACTACTGCCTTGTGTTTCGTCTCTCGTGTGAGTTATTTATTTACTCGCCCACTCCGCTTTAATATTAAAATTGAATTCCTGATCATTTACTTTAATTGTTAATTTTTCACTTCATTAATTTTATTATTATTATTATTATTTTATTGAAACGTTTCATGTTTTGGTCAAACGTGGCAGTAGAGGAATAAGCAGTCTCCATGTCATTGCTTTGACTCAGGACTAAAAAGAATGGGACTCAGAGGACGTTTTTTATGAGATTAAGGGTAGCGTGGTAAATTGAAGTCGTTAATCAATTCGGCGAAGAGACGTGAGAGGGATGGGTTTTTTTTTTTTTTGCCTCTTTTGTTTCATTTTGGTTCCCGAAAACTCTTTTTACTCTGTCGAAATCGAATTCTCTGATCGGGAAAGAGAATTCCGCCGTGGAGGTGTACGAGAGAGGGAAAGGGAAAGCGGCGGAGGAATTGCACCAAATCTGAACTTGAGATATCATTTGATTTGTGCCGAGGTTTGGAATAAAGGACCGTGGGGAGAAGATGAATAGCCTTAAGTTCCAAATCTTTGATTCTCTTCCGGCGTAGCGAGAGTGGTTCCTCATGGCGAAGCGCGTGTATCAAGTCTGGAAGGGAAGTAATGTAAGTTCCGTTTGCTGAGATGCTTCTTCTTTTTCGTGTTCTGTTTGGATTTGTGAAGGCATGGTCCGCGTGGTGGGTTTTCTATTAACAGGTGTCTAAATGTGTGTATTTTTTTATTTTTATTTTGTGAATTTGGATTGTTTGGTTGCTTTTGTTAGTTATTGGGCTTGTGCTTTTGGTGGATTTCAGCTTTTTACTCTTTGTTTTGGGCTGAGAGAGTTGCATTAGTGCGTCAGGAAATTGGTTCCCTTAAATGGTGTGTTTCTCTGTTTTCTGCAGCTCGGCGTTTTGACAGTGTGCGAGTGTTGTTCAAGAAACTATCTAGCTTGTTAGTTTAGTCGGTCGTAGTTTGATTCGTTGTTTTTTGGAGCACGCCCAAGTTCTTGTGTTTTTTGTCCAAGCTAATAAGTTGGGTTTTTAAGTAGAATACGATGCGAGTATGTTTTCTCAGGTGCTAGTAGTCAATCGGCAGGGGACCAGGGGGAGAACGCTTGGGTTTCTGGCCGGGAGACATTTCTTAGGTAAAAAAAAAAAAAAAAAATCTGCTAGAGATTAGATGCTATGCAGAATCTATCCTCTCCTATGCTTCCAGTGTTCCTTCTTATGCCTTAGGAGCGTAAGGAATCTCTTGCTCGTATCCACCGATTAATCAGCTGGGACATTATACCAAAGCAGTGTAGTCGGGAACTGGTGATTGATTTCATCTCTTTATTAGAAAGAGCGGTTGTAGACAGAGAAGGTTAGCAGAAAGACTTTAGACCGAGCATCACTTAACAAACATATTGAAAGTTTGCACCCAGCATTGAATGGTAAGTTTTAATGTCATTTCTTTCATTTATGTTATTAATGGTGGCGCTTCCTTAATGTTGATTGAAGCGTTTGTTCCTTCCCCCTCTTAATAAAGTCTCTCTCCCCTTCTTAAAAAAAAGGAATTAAATGGCACAGACTGTTATATTTAACCATGCCTTTTGAGCCCTGTCTGCAGTCAGTTGGTGCCAGACGCTGCGCTGAGCCTTCATGAGACATTGCCTCAGTCTCAACTCATAAATTTTGCTTGGTTATCACTAATCAGCACACTAGTGAAATTTGTGAAATTCCAAAACCACTCGAATATTTTTTAGAGTTGACACTACTATTTTAACAGACCAACTGGAGAGTGGCAAAGGCCCCGTCCTTGAGAATCTATCAAGATTTCTACCATGTTATGCTAATTCTGGATGTACAAAGCTGGCGGTTGTCTTAGTAGGTCTTAATTGCAATCCTTTGTATGATTTTCTTTTTATGAGTTAATGATCATTTATGCTTGGTATTGATTTGTATTATTCATTTAATGGAAGATTGTTCTTGTATTGTGTATTTGAAGGTCATTCAAACTGGGTTGCATTTTTCTTATCGTTGTGAGTGCTTTGAATTGGTGATGTTGTTCTTTATCTTTGGATTGCAAAGTGATGTAGCTGATGTTTTTGAACAAAGTTTTATGAAAATCACATTTTCTGGTTACTTTTATCATTGTATGATAAGTTCCGAGTGTTCACATTTGTTTTGCCAAAGGAATCTCTCTCTCTCTCTCTCTCTCACTTTGTTGCTGTATGTTGTATTTAATGACATTGTTACCACGGGAAGTTTAACTTGTAGTCTCAGTTACTGATATGCCTTCCTCAGCCCTCAGTTTCTAGTTTATTCATTCTGTCAACTGAGCAACTTATGGTATTGCTCTTCCATGTATATCAGATCTCAAGTTCTTATCTCAATATATGACCAATACACTCAGAGGAAACTTTTGTCTTTTAGGCCAATTATAAGCATCACATGACAACATCAATCTCCTGGGATAAAAAAATGCTGTTTGGGGATAAGGCTTCTGTCACATTTTTATTTTGCATCTAGGATTGTTGTGACCATTGGAAGTGTTTTGTTTATGATTTTCAATGATTTGCTCGAAAAGTCCACTGAGACTTCATCTAATAAGAATTCAGGGAAATCCCTGGCAGAGTATTGGATTTTTAGCTGCTAAAATACATCTTGCTTGGTTTGTGAACTTGTGCCTCAGTTTAATGCAAGCCTGCCATGTAGAAATACTTATGTTTTTGGTGTATTTTTCCTTTTAATATTGTTATTCTACTGTGCAACCTTAGTCCTGTTGTTGAAAAATCAGTCTTTGATGAGATTCAAGGTGATTAAATGGCATAAAATCTTAGAGGTTTTGTTGGGGAGGGATCAGTTAGTTTCTGTCAAGTTGAAGCTCATCATGTTAGCCAAAATAGGTCCACCTTGTCCATTTTTTTTTCCCGCACTGGGGGGGGGCGATTTTCTTTTCAATTTTGATTTTCAGGTAAATCAATCGTTTTAAACATTGTGAAAAAGAAATATTTGGTTGTGAGGCCTGCTATCTCTATTTTTTTTCTGTAATTGTATAGATGTTTTTTTTATGTAATGGGAAATGTGGCAGATCTACTTACCATTTTTTAATGCTGTTTAATGGCTTGCAATGAATTAGATGTTAAATTATAAAAAGAAAAGAAAAGATTTTCTCGATACTCAGATTTATGGTTACCAGCATCAGCGAATTGGTGAGAGCATTAGTGATAACTATGGCACTGTCCTTTTCTTTGGGTTCCCTGGTCATAGCGCTCAACTGAACCTGTGGTGCAGGCTTTTATCAGTGGTATATGTATTTTCACAAAAGTTTCTCAAGACCCTTGGTTGTAGAAGGTGAGTCAGCAAATGTTAGCACCCACCCCCCCCCCCCCCCCCCCCCACCCGGAGATTAGGTTACATGTTTGATGAATTTGCAGATATCTCTGTCTCAAGGATGGTATAATGGAACCATGTTCCTCATGCAGCCAATAGCTTTCCTAGGGCGTTTTGTTGTTGAAAATTCCCTTCCTTCGTAAATTCTTTTTGCTGACCCCTTTTATCACGTGCTTTCTGCTATTGTTCTCTTGAATAAAAGCCCATAAACATTCATAGAAATATCAGCATATTGTTTTTGTTGGGTGACTTTTGGTTATGGTAAGTACTTGTGTGTGACCCTGAATTTGTTTTTTACCTTTTTGCTCTTTTGTGCTTCTTTTGCAGAAATTTATTTTGGGAGGAAGGCTGATATTTGGACCTGATGCTAGGTCTCTGCTTGTTACAGTATTACTCATTGTTGTCCCAGTAGTTATCTTTTGTGTATTTGTTGCAAGACATCTTCGGCATGAATTTCCTGCCTACAATGCAGGATACGCAATCCTTGCAGTTGCAATTGGTTTTGCAATCTATGTGAGTTTGTCTTACCACTTCTACATTTATATTTCCAAGGTTGTTGTCATTATGCCTCTTAGACCCATGCATGTCAAATGTGGTGGGAGGGGGGGCTTTGACCACTTGACCTTTGGTCACATTGCCCTTGGCTCAATGGCCACAGGAGGAGGATTTTGGTGTGGGTCTTGGGTTCAAGTCTTACCCGGTCGAGAGGGTTCAATGATAATAAAGAAACAAAGGACTTATGCATGTCTCAAAGAACTATCTTTTAGAGTTCTACGTATGCTGTTGCCAAGTACTCTCTTTCTCTCTGTCTGATTCCTTAGTTGGATGATCACTTTGACTAGGTGCTCGCATTGCTTTTTGCTACTTCAGCCCAGGATCCAGGCATTATTCCACGTGCTTCACACCCCCCAGAGGAAGAGTTAAACTTTGATTCTTCAACTTCAGCCGATGTTGGTGGAAGACAAACACCAAGTCTGCAATTTCCCCGGACCAAAGAAATTATGGTTAATGGCATACCTGTGAAGATTAAATATTGTGACACATGCATGCTATATCGGCCCCCACGCTGCTCTCATTGCTCAATTTGCAATAATTGTGTTGAACGCTTTGATCATCATTGCCCTTGGGTGGGTCAATGCATTGGACTGGTATGCTGTTTTGACTATTTATGTTCCATGACCCACTATTGAAGGACTGCATGATATATAGACAATGTAATGTTATGCATGTATCTCCTAGGTGACCTGTTGCTATGGTCCTTGCACTTAAGCCTTGAAGTGTAATATTAAAGAGAAAAACTATGTTTTCCTTTTTTGCTTTTCCACCAATTTTTTTTAAAGCATGGCTATCCATTCTTTAACAATAAAAAAAATAAAAATGAAGAAGAAAAGTCCATCCTGCAGATGGTGAGAATAACTTGTTGGTCTAGTTTTGATGCTGTGACCCATCCATGGTACTTCTCCATTGTTTATTACTTGGTGAAACTTGCATTTGTTAACTGTAAATGTGTCCTTTTTATGCAGCGGAACTATCGTTATTTCTTCTTATTCGTTTCTTCCTCGACACTGTTGTGCATCTATGTTTTTGCCCTATCAGCTTTCTACATTAAAGTTCTCATGGATGGGGATTACCCCACGGTCTGGAAGGCGATGGAACACTCTCCAGCATCAGTTGTGCTGATGGCTTATTGTTTCATCTCTCTGTGGTTTGTTGGTGGTCTCACAGGCTTCCATTTATACCTTATTGGAACTAACCAGGTCAGTTTCTTTTTCACAAAAGTATTTATATTTCTTTTTTTTTATTTGTGCAGCTATTTCTTAACTTTTCTTTCTACAATTTTTTATTGAGATGTATGTGAATACTGATTAATCATGATTTGCTTAGGTTTTAGACCATCTCATCAACCATATGTTTCAAACAAAAATCTCTTCAACAATAATTTTTTTTCAAATTCCAACTTGTCTGCAAGTGTTTCCTTTTATAAATAGCTAGCCTCTTCCTTATAAAGTGTATGTAGTGAGTGGGAGGAATCAAAATATGCTTTTTTTAAAGAAAAAATTGTTGGACAGTAATTCCTTCTTATTGGCTGCAGGCATTATGTAACTGATTGGAAATCGAATGGTCTGATCTGCTCTTGTTGTTTATTCTTTGACATTGGTATTGAGAGATGATGAGGTTCCTATCCCACGTATCATTTTTGGCTCTGGAATGCCATCTCACCCTGTTGCTTAAAAAATAAAGGAAATCTTTTAGATATCTGTACTCGAAATATATATCATCTGAAGCTAACAATATAGCTCACAAAATCTAACCCTTTATGAATTCCTATAATTGTAGTATTATATCCAATGGATCAGAATATATGGAGGTGGTATAGGATTTCAGCCATCATATTGAGCAGCTTAGTAACCCCCCCCCCCCCCCACCCAACTTCCTCGACTCCCAAGTGGTATTTCTTGGCTTATCAACTTAACAGAGTTGCATTTTTAATGTTTTGAGTGAATTTTTTACTTCTTATTTTTTATTAAAAAGTGTGATATATTGCTTCTTCTTGATGTTGTTATTGTTTGGAAGAAAATTATGGTATTGTTTATGAGCAATTTCCTGTTTTGTTCTTTGAATCTTAACACTAATATTAAACATGCATATTAGGTCTTCAACCATAAAGAAGGTCAATGTATTTAGGAATTTGAAGATCACCAGTGGCTTCTCCCGCATGTATACCATGAATGAGCTCTGTTTTTTTAAGCTATAAATTAGTAAAAGAAAACCTAACGGCTAGATGCATGTACTTGAATAATAATTTTTTTTAATAGGAAAAGTGTATGTATTAAATGAGAAGACAACCCGGGACAAGGATGGAGCTAACCACTGAGGACATACGTACTAAGAGCTTGAAAATACAACTTGAGTTGTATCTGGTGATTAACTGTTATGCTACATATGTAGCTTTGCAGAGTTGTGTATTTGCATGTTTCAGTCTCAATCTTTACATTGTAATGTTCTTTGAACCTGAAACTAGTATACTTAGTGGAATTTCAACTTCTATTTTTTATGTGCTGCAGACTACATATGAGAATTTCCGGCACAGAGCTGACAACAGGCCTAATGTCTATGATCGTGGCTGCTTCAACAACTTCCTAGAAGTGTTTTGCAGTAAGATAAAGCCTTCAAAGAACAAATTCCGTGCTTTTGTCCAAGAAGAGGTTACAAGACCGCCAGTTCCTCGTACCCGTGAACCAGAAGTAGATGATACTACTGTGGACCCACGTGCAAAGGTTGAAGATGACCTGGAGCTTGGTGGAGACTTGTTAAAGATTTCCCAGCGCCGGGACTTGGAGGAAGTTGATGTTGATATCCATGGTAGAAGTAGTAATGGTAATGTAACCTCAGAATCTGAATTCAGCCTGGCATCAGAACCACCTGTTGTTCGGCCAGAAGTGCGTCACTCAAGTTGGGGTCGGAGAAGTGGGAGTTGGGAAATCTCACCAGACATTCTTGCTATGAACTCAGGAGTCACCGAAGGCAGGCCTCATGTGTAGAAAGAAATTCTACCACGAAATCATTATATGTTGGTTAGTAATACGAGAATCCTTGCCCAGAAAATGCCAGTGTGTCAAGACCCATTTCACTGCTCTTATCGGGTCGAGTCTGGATCAATATGGGTGAAGTTGTGGTTAGATTTTCGTCCAAAGAAAATCTGGACTCTTTTTAAGGTGTAATCCTCTACCCCATTTTGGTGTGCAAAGCTGACTGGGAGAAGGGTAGGGATCATCTGACCCTTTTTCTTCCATCTGGTGTTTGTGTAAAATTTGACATTTGTGAAAGTTGAGTGTTGTGTTGATTCTTTTCTGTACAAGTGCTACTCTGGGATTCCTTGTTTTACAGTTAAATGAACTCCTATCCCAGATGAGTTTGTAATGGTGCATCAAATTCGCTTCAACTGTACACGTAGTGAATGTATTTTCTGTAGACGCTTTTCGTCATTCGATCTGCCGTCATGTCATGAATAATGCCCACAGACCAATGAGCAAAACCAGCACCAACCAGCCTTTGATAAACGGCTATCTCAGTTCTCAGATAGGGTTTTTTGTATTGGAGACTCTTGCTTTTGGCTCAGAACAGGATGGAGAAAGGGATTGGGTGGTTTTAGAGTAGTGTGTTGGCGAATGGGTGACGGATGAGGAGAGGCAGGGGAGGATAATCGAGAAATATTCAGAAGGAAACAGGTGAGGATGGAATTAATTGGCCCATGCTGCTCGGGACTCGCAAATACCGAGAGTCTGTACGCGCCCTATTCCTCCTAAAAACGAATCAACCAGGCCGAGTTATAAGTTGACTTGGCTGAGTTACGGTTCAAATTTCTTTTAACATCTTTGATCAGTTGTCATTTGTGTTAGAACGTCAGAACGGAATGTTTGAAGCAGAGATTAACGAGAGAAAAAACTATTATTTTATTTCAAAATTCACAAGCGAGTGATGTTCACAACCACCTACTCAGGAGTCGAGACTCAAACCAAGGGTTCTCCTCCATGCAACTACAACGTAAAAACCAGTCAACCCATAACTAGTATGCCGCAGCGGCGCCCTCACCATGGCCGTCGACCACCGATTCCAAGTCGGTGACCGCAGCGGCGTTCCGCCTGGAGCAGTTGGCTCGAATCTCCCCTTGCCGCCCGGTAAGAACGCTCAGCTGCCCCATCTTGATCATCGACCTGGCGAACTGGTCGAAGAAGAGGCTCTGATTCACGGCGTAGCTGGTGACGATGGACCTGGTCCGGCTGTCGGTGTACAAGTCCTGGTCGGAGGTGAAGAGGCCCTGGCGGTTCATGAGGTCCACATAGTACTTGTTGTCGAACACGTTGGGGGTGCGGATGTCAAGGACGGTGGTGTTGTCGGTGGTGCTGGTGGGGCAGGTGCGCTTCAGGTTGTTGGCGAAGGTTTGGTCCAAGGTGTTGTCCTGGTTGGGGTAGAGACGGTTCGTGAAGGAGGGGCAGTGACCGATGCCGACGGTGTGTCCTCCTGAGAGGGCGACTAGGTCCGTTCGGTCGAGATTGAGGCGGGCGAGGGCATTGATGAGGGTCGTGGTGTTGGAGGTCGGCGGCGGAAGGGCGTCTAGAGTGGCGTTCCGGGTGGCGAAGGTGAGCCCGTCGCGGCGTCCCAGCGGGACCCTGTAGTTCGGCCCACCTGACTGCAGACGGATAAACAGAGAAAAAGGCAGGAACTTGTTAGCTTGGTGTATTATTTGTCGGATCATAGCGGCCGGTGGACGGAGGTGAGCTTACCTGGGCCACGGAATCGCGGGCGGCGATGGCGAGGATGTCGGAGCAGGAGACCACTTGGCCGCAGGCTCTTTGGACGGCTGCACGAAGGTTGTTGAGTGTAGTGAATGCTTCCGGTCTGAGGGTAAGATTTGGCGGCGCATCCTTTTCGCCCGGACCACTAGCTGACCCGTCTAGCAAGACCGACCCATCGCATCCCTGCCAAGCAGAATGTGCAAGCAAAAACAAATAAGCAAAAGAAAGAGAAGAACACAAGTCTTAAGAAAAATTTCTCAGATTCTATGTAATTCAGGACATATTTTATTGAATTATTTTCGAAAAGAAATAATATTTATCTTACTTGGTTACTGATGCTTCCATGAATTTTCGTTCATATTTTATTAAGACACACCGTAATCGATTGAACCTGGTTTCTTACAAGAGCCCGGTTGGATTTTTTAGGTGACAGAAAGTTCTGTCATCATTCATCTTTTTTCAGACACGAAGCAGTGTGCTGTACAGTCTCTTAGACTGTCATGTCGGATCACACCGTCATCAGAAATCCGGGGAACGAAATCGGAAAGTGAAAAAGAACTCAAGTGGTGAAACTGCCGAACATCACCTGAACGAAGCAGTCGTGGAAATGGATGCGAAGCAGTGCAGCAGCGAGGCCGATGTCTCTCTGGAACACCTTCCTGAGCTCGTCGCTGATGATCTGCTCCAGGTTCGGACAACTCTGTGCGTAGAAGGTCCACGACAGACCGCTTACTATCGGCTGAGCATCAGTACTCCGCAACAAAAACGCAGAGAAACACGAGAGAAATAAGCAGAGAAGCAGCGAAGAAGAAGCCATGGCTGACCCGACGGACAGTGCTGCTGTCTTGCCTGTGCTGAGCACACTCCCCCTTTATAGCAGTAGCCAGGGTGGTTAACCCAGTGTTTTTAGTTCATTATTATATGAGCTCAGCTTCATCTCCACCGTACACCCGCTGTGGGTCGGTTGCGTCATGGTGATCACAAGCTTTGGATTTGAAAATAATGCAACAAAATGAAACTTACATCTTCAGATGACTGACCTCTCGAGGATTTTTAAATCTTGACTTGGTCAAAAGATTTGCTAGATGATGAAACGCTCCTAACAGATGGCTTGAATTTAAGATAATGGAGGTAGGTGAGCTGCCGGCCCTTTAAAGAGCGCATTCAAATGACTTCAATGTAAACAGTTCACTAGACCAACGCTGAAAAATCATTTTTGAAAGACTTTCAAAGGTTTTTTAATCTGGTCCGAGTGTCAAATCTAATGGTTGCCCTACTACCAGGTTGTCATCCGCCACTGTAGATTACATAACTACACCAAGACCATACTGCGTAGCAATCCTTGAATTGTTTAAGAAGTGCAAGTTTATAGGGAGAACGTGCAATCTTTATAGAATTTCAGACTGGAAACTACATTTAAATGATACCCATTTATTTAATGGCCGCTGGGATAAGTTAAAGATCGCTGCGTTAACTTTCTGCAACTTGTTGTCGGCTGGAGTTACTTCCGCGACAAGATTGGCTCAACTTTTGCTACCCAGAACTGATTTTTTTTTTCTCTGGGTGGGTAAGGATGCTTGTCGTTAAAAGATTTCATCTGAAAAGTAAGTTTAGATTAAATTTAGCAAGGACGTTGACGGATGGATTCGCTGAAAGTTAGCAAAGGTAAGCTGTTATTTTTGTATGATAATCACAGGATTAGCTACTACATTTTGAGCGTTCATAAGGTCAGAATTGAAAGACTTGTGGATGGATTTGCTGGCTCAGATGTCTTCATTCGGTGATGACGCTTTCTGGTTTTTTTTATTTTTTATTTTTGGACGTTCTCGAGCTCTTGATTTTCTATATCTGGAACGTACCCAACTTGACAGAGACACAAAATAATTCAAAAGAAAGGTCGTGGCCGCCCACGTGACGTTGAAGCTGCTTTACTTTGTAAATCCATCCTGCAATCCTGCTCGCCTGTACTCACTGGACCAGAGCGTAGTAGAGGCGGAAAGCAAGGATTCCGACCGAACCCGTAAAAGCTGAAAAGCAGTGAAAGAAACTTTGATGTGATCATTGAGGACATTTGGCGAACATTAAGAATGCAGAGAAAAGTGGTTCCTTCTCCTTTACGACACCTTCTGTTCAATTATACCCCGAAAGCGAGGGCTTAGATGACCTCGAAGAGTGTTCATGTAAATAAGGTTACGTAGACAGGGCAGTTTTTTCTTTTTCTTGTCGAAGGGAATACTTTGTTATTTTTTCTTTTTCTTCTTCGTTCTGAATAGGTTTTCTGGTGAACCAAAGCCAAATGTATTTTTGTTTTCTACCTTGACAAGATAATAGAAAAATCAGAGTAATTTACATGGTATCAAAGCGGAAAATCGAGTGATTTTGTTTCAATTTTGCATTCTAAGGCGAGTCGTTTATTCTTGTATTCAATTTTTTTTAGTTTTGCTCGTTTGCGCTCGTTCTGCTCGTCTGCAGTTTCCGCATCACCGATTCCCTCATCGTCTGGCAACCTCTGGTTCTTGAAGAAGCTGCACAGCCCCGCAAAAGCTCAGTATCTGGCTGAATCGTCGGTTCGGCGCTCCCTTCGAACCTGGGAGTCGAAGGGAGCAACGAACCGACGATTCAGCTCTGCTACTCAAGACTTCGGCTCTGTTTCCGTTGCTCAGAAATCGTACCTACCGAATCTCGAACTAACATCTACATCCGTCCGATACAGTGTTGGTATTTATAGGTTAAATCTTCGCATTAGATATACTTTGTGTTCATTCATTGAATAATTCTGAGATTGTGAAAAGTTGTGACAGCCTGTTGCAACTATTGGGCTCGATTCTTCACCTAAGGATTATTTGAATTTGGTCAATTTTCAGTACAGTTACATGCACCGGTGTTAGAGTTCTGTTGGCAGTATTTGGATTAATATTTGCACGGTTGGATATTTGATATTTGGTTATTATTGGGAGAATTAACATTGTTGAATTACATTTGCAAAGTCAATTAACAATTATTTCTATGGACTCTATTAGTCACTCAAATGATTTGAAGGTTATTTTTGTCCGATTACATGGGAGTAATTACTCTCTTTGGAAGTTTGTGATGCGTAATTTTTTATTTGGGAAAGAATTGTGGGATTACATTGATGGAAATATTACTGCTCCAGAATTTACATCTACTGACTTCATAAAAGAAAATAAGAATTGGTTGACTGATAATGCAAAAATTATCACCTGGATCAGCAACTCCGTTGATCAGTCTGAAAACTCTATATGAACAAACAAATTTTGCAAAAAGGTATCAGATTGAGACAGAATTTCGATCCGCTAAGCAAGGTGACCGTACCATTCAAGAATTCTACTCTTTTATGACACCTTTTTGGGATTATTTATATATAATGGATCCCCCTTCATTACGTAAGCTACCTGAATATACCAAAGCATGTGATGATCGCAAGCTTATTGATTTTCTTATGGCTCTTCGCAGTGATTTTGAAATAATAAGAGGATCCATGATCCATAGAGATCCTCTACCCACATTGTCTGCAGTTGTATTTGAGTTGTTGGTTGAGGAAACGTGGTTGAGGTCTTTAATGATAAGTTTACCGCCTTGCACCAAACTGGTACTTGGGAGTTAGTTCCACTTCCTCCAGGTAAGCATGTTATTGGTTGTAAATGGATTTTCAAAGTAAAAACTAAGTCTGATGGTACATTTGAGAGATACAAAGCTCTGTTAATTGCTAAAGGATACTCACAAACCGAAGAACTTGATTATGATGAGACATTTGCTCCTGTTGCTCAAATGAAGACAATTTGCACCTTAATTTCTGTTGCTGCTGTTCAAAAATGGTATCTTCATCAAATGGATGTTCAGAATGCATTTTTAAATGGTGATTTGGCCGAGGAGGTATATATGCGGCCACCACTAGGTCTTCCTCATACTTCTGGTCATGTTGTCGTCTTCGACGGGCTCTATATGGTCTCAAGCAAGCTCCTCGAGCTTGGTTTGAGAAGTTCAGATCCTCTTTGATTCGTCTTGGATTTGTTGCTTCAAATTAAGATTCTGCCATGTTCATTCGCAAAACTGTTTTGGAGCATATTGTGGTTCTTCTTTATGTTGATGATATGATTGTGACTGGTGATGATGATAATGGGATTGCAGACCTTCAACAACAACTTCATTCTATGTTTGAAATGAAGGATCTTAGGTACTTACGTTATTTTTTGGGTATTGAAGTTGCCTATTCTCCTGAAGGTTATATTTTGTCTCAATCGAATACACCTCTGATGTGATTAGTCAAGCAGGATTGACAGATAATCGGATTATAGACTCTCCTATTGAACTCCATCATTGCCTTAGCCCTACAGATGGTGAATTGTTATCTGATGTTACACGATACAGAGAGGTAGTTGGTTCACTTGTTTACTTGATTGTAACACGTCCTGACATTACCTATGTTATTCATATGGTTAGTTAGTTTTCTTTCGCACCACGTACCGCACATTGGACGGTCGTTCTTCGTATCTTACGTTACTTACGTGACACTTTGCATCATGGTTTACTTTTTTCTTCCGACTCTGATTTGATTCTCACTGGTTACTCTAATGCTGACTGGGCTGGTGATCCGACAGATCGCAAATCTACTACTGGGTATTTTATCTTCCTTGGTGGCTTGGAAGAGTAAGAAACAATCAATTGTCTTTCGCTCTTCTGCCGAGGCTGAATATCGGGCTATGGCAACCGCTGTTGCTGAGCTAATTTGGTTTCGTTGATTACTTGAAGAACTTGGTTTCCCTCAACTGTTTGCCACTCCTATGTTTTGTAATAATCAAAGTGTCATTTAGATTGTCAAGAATCATGTTTTTCATGAGCGTAAGAAGCATATTGAGATCGATTGTCACTTTGTACGACATCACTACTTACAAGGCTCTCTCACCTTGCCCCATGTTTACTCCACATCTCAACTTGCTGATGTCTTCACGAAATCGCATACAGCTTGTTTTCATCATCTCATAGGCAGGCAAACTTATGTTACTTGCCCCGTCATAAGTTTGAGGGGGGGGTGTTAATGTAAATAAGGTTATGTAGATAGGGCAGTTTTGTCTTTTTCTTGTCTAAGGGTATACTTGTTATTTATTTTTCTTCTTCGTTCGGACTAGGGTTTCTGGTGAAACTGAATGTATTTTTGTTTTCCACTTTGACAGGATAATAGAATTTACAAAGAGGGCAGTCCGGTGAAGCCTGTTCCTGGCGGCTAAGAAAGGTAATGGAGATATCGAGATCCCCGATCTCAAATGCAAACAGGTTTATTAATATTGGTCCGTGTTTGATAGCCATACGTGATGCTTGTTACGTCATTGATTGCTTCCGGATCAAATCGTCAAGCTTTTTTTCGGTCGATAAGGTTTGGACAGTGAAATATGTCGTCCTGCCAGAGGCCTTTGAATCTTGGGTGAAGAATAAATCTTTCTTTGGATCTTTCTTCATAAGGAAAATGATTGAACAGGACCCAAGTAAGTTCAGACCAGATAAAAAACCGTTTTCCTTATATGAGAACCAGAAAAGAGTCCGATTCTGGTTCAATTGGGTTGAACCTGCAAAGCATTATGTTTCAAAATGAATGAACAATTAAACATAATAAGCATAAAAAAAACCTATCCACATCTGTTGTCTATATCATTTTTTTTCAAATCCCGACTTATTCAACCGAGAAAAACAAACACGGTAACGTCTTCTTTACAATTTACAAGAACCAAAAGTCAAGATCAAGTTGGGTCCGGTTCAGACAAAAGGGTTCTCCTAATCTGTCAACTTCTGAGTTAACATGTTAGCGGGTTTTCAGCTGGTCAATAAAATCTGAGCGAGACACCTTTGGGTTCAAATGGATCACATAGTTCAAACTAGTGCGCCTGGAAAATAACATCTAACCAATATATCTTGCTATGTAACCTCACTTTGATTGCTTTCACCTTCAAGTGCTTCAACTTGCACCCTTTTTGGGGCAGCATAACTGTGCTTTATGATGTTACAATAGAGACTAAACTCTGTCTTTAGCTTACTACAACTTGCTCCAATCCATTTCTCTGCAACAGTAGTTGAGACACACCCATTCACTTTGGTTCAGTCTTCATGTCACTCATTTCTTGCATCCTCCATCAATACAGATTGGAGGGGTTCTGCAAGAATTGGCTCAATTCTAGGAAATAGCTTCAAAATTACCATTTATAGTTATTAAGTGATCTTGCTTTCCCACAGGGTCCGAGCCATTTGTTGACGAATCTGTAATCCTTACCAGCTTTATAGCAGGCTCATCCTCCTCAGAATCCTAAGCATCTCCTATCTGAAAGATATATATGATTTTTCATTACTTAATTGCAAATAACTTACCAAGAGTGGCATCAATTGTCTCGAGATATGATAAATGCATTTTTTAAGCTTGAAATCACAAGGGTTTAGTGCATAAATAGTTTTAGCACAAAGTAATAATATATGTAATGTCATCTTCGAAGAAAATGTTTGTAATGCAAATAAGTAACAGCCATTTGAGTAGGATATGCTTTGGTGAACAAATCATAGTAAATGCATTTCTATCTAATAATGTAGCATGAAAATGTTAAATATCTCAGAGCATATTCACTGAACAATCCTTTCCCAAAAAATACTACCTTACCTGCAGCTTCATAAGCCTTTGCTCTCCATCGAGCTTCTTTTCAAGATATCACTTCTCCATAATATTCAACAATAAATTGCCCAGCATGCAGCTCTCATGAAAATTTTGTCAATCCTACAAACTATTTAAACCAACACACACAAAAACTCCATTAACTTGTTCTAGATGGAGTCCAATCTAAATAAATATTATAACTAGGGATTGACGGGAGGTTGCCATTTTGGCTTGGCCATCAGTAAAGGAATTTGCTGAATGGGGGATATGATTACAAGTACAACATAAGCTGGAAGAAATAGTACAGATGTCATAATAGGTTGCTCAATCCTCCAAGACAGCTCCTTTGGCATTTGCACACCAATCAATTACTATTTTGGAGTCACCTTCCACAATCAATGGTTTGGGAAGGAGCCGCGGTAAATGGTGAGACCATGGTGAAGACCGGTGAGTTCAGCAGTGGTGGAGTCTGAGATACCCAATGGTCCAGCATATGCAGTAAGAAGAGTTCCCTTGAAATTGTGGATGGCGCCACCAAAGCCAGCAGGGCCTGGGCACCAAAGAGCACTGCCATCAAACTTTAATTTGAAGGAACCAGCAGGGGGAGGAACCCATTTCATCATATTTGGCGGTCTGGATGGGAGGGACATCTGAGCCACAAGATGCCAGTTATGGCGCAAAGTCGAGTCCTAAAGATGTTGGAACTCCTTCCTAGTGAGCAGCACAAGAGGAAACATGGCTAACAACTATTTCAGAGACCTCCTTGGCACTTCTGAATTTGCATCGGAAGCTCCGATATTTTTTTCTTTCCAAATGCACCAAGGGGTGCACCCAAGGCAGCTAGAGAGAAGGACCATGCCCATCTTAGGAAACCTAGCTCCCCAAAATGACTGGACGGTGGATGGGATGTCATGAGTGGCACACAATTGCAGGACGATTCGATTAAGTAAGAGAGACCAGACCTTCCAAGCATATCGGCAGTGAATGAGGATGCGGCTGATGGTCTCACAATTAGTATTGTAGAGAGGGCAAGCAGCTCCAGGACCCAAGTTTCAACGGCGCTGCAAGTTATCCGTGATGAAGATTTTATTAAGGCTGGCAGTCCAAAGGAAAAATCTAACACAAGGCAGGGCAGCAAGGAGCCAAGCTAGTGCTGCAGTATTCTGATTTGTAGTGATGGTCTAGCTACGAAGATGAGTGAAAGTGGGGGGGCGGAGAACTTGCCACAAGAGTCTGCCATCCAAATCAATTTGTCGGGGATGTGAACACTGATCTTGATCTAGGCCAAGTCAGAGATGAGGTTAGAGATAGTAGAGGTCTCGTCATCAGTTAACCCGCGCCTGAGTTGCAGGTCCCAACCACCATTGCCATGCCAAGCTTCAACCAATGTGGAAGAGACGCAAGTGGTGACATTCATAAGACCTTGATATGAGACGCTGAGGCACCTGTCTCCTAGCCAGCAATCAAACCAGAATTTAGTTTTCATCCCATTTCCAACAAAGCATCTGGTTGCAAAAGCGAACTTCGGGAGGAAGAGGAAGAGTGACCTCCAAATAGGGGAAAAGCAATAACAACGGCCACCCCCAGTCCACCAACCTTCATTGCGTCCGAGCTTGGCCACAATCATTGATCTCCAGATTGAGTTGGGCTTCATGTTATACTTCCAAATCCACTTTAATAGGAGAGCCGAATTCATGTCAATTGTAAGCCAGATGTTGAGACCACCAAGGTTGATTGGTTATAGACTTCTGTCCAACAAACAAGGTGATACTTATATTCACCTTTTAATCCCCTCCATAGGAATCTTTTCATGGTTTCTAAGAGGTGGCAAATAGATGCAGGACAAGGGAAGAGGGATAGGAAGTAGTTTGAGATGCCAGCCAAACAAACTTTGATGAGGACTATCCTACCAGCCTCTGACAGGAATTTGCCCCTCCAAGTAGCAAGACATGACTCCAGTTTTTCAATAACAGAGCTCTAGGAATTCTTCAATGGTATGCTGTCCATTTGGGGAAAGCCCAAATATGAGCAAGGGGGGTAGACAATACAGCAACCCAGGTAATTGGCCATTTGATAGAGGTCATTCCCACTGATGTTATACCCCATAATTATAGTTTTGTGCCAGCTTATTTTCTGTCCTGAAGTCAACTCAAAGAGGCCCAATAGTGCTTTTATCTTCTTGACTTAGTCAAAGGTGCTCAGCAAATTGAATTCGCTCTGAACAAGCTAGTCAATTGAATTAAAACTCCAGTTTTCAGCATTTACGTTTACTCGTGTCGTCATTCTTAGCTGCAAGTTAACAAAATCTTAAATTCCATCAGGTTTTGTCCCTTTTGGGTACATGTTATATTATTTTCCTCTGTTGGAATCAACCAAAGCTTGAAGTCCTTGTTCCACCCACCCACACAAAAATAAAAATAAAGTTAAAATACTAAGAAAATAAAAATCTCAAATGATGGACGTCGATAGATCAGAGCAGACTGCTGTTAAATAATGTAAAAGTCAGGCGGCATTTTGGTCCTTATTTCTTGTATCAAGCGATGGCACACACAACTTGTGAGTTTCTGTGGTGAAATCCCTCATGGTTGAGTTTAGATTTAAAGTCAAAGAACCAATTGTTATAAGGTGTAATAATCAGACAGTTATTTTCATTGCAAATAATGCCGTTTTTCATAAGTGTAGAAAGCACATAGAGGTGGATTGCCATTTCATCAAAGACCCAATTATGAGTGGGAAGATTTGCACTCCATATGTTCAATCTACAAACCAGCTTAGAGATGTATTTACTACTGATCTAGAAATCTATTCAAGGGTATTTTAGTCAGTGTGCTTAAAGGTAAATGAGTAATTTAGTTACCATCTCTCTTAGGTAACTTAGAAGTTAATTATATTTCTGTTTTTTTTTTTTTCTGTAAAAAGGAGTCATAAGGGTTTGTATTATAGTGAGAGGAGTATTTCTGTCTTTTTTTCATTGTAACTAAAGTGAGTTAATAAAGAGGATTAAGGTCGACGTTTGACCCATAACTGCGTACTGGTCTCTCTACTGAGAACCACAGTTTACTTGTGCCTTCTTCTTTTCTTTTTCTCTCTTTCTCTATTTCAGTCTTCTAAATCTTCTCTCTACTATTCTATTTACCTAACCTTACAGATATATTTGTCACTTAAATCTCTTTTGATTGTTGTTTGGAAAGAACCTACCCATTGGGTAGGTTGAACAAAAGTTCAATGCTTTACAACAGCCTCCTCCAACTACAGTAGTAGACATCTTTTTAAACTTAAACAGTTCTAGACATTACCTGTTGGGAGCCATACAGAGATGAGGCTACAAAATGGATCCGCTAAAATACACTGACTATCTTTGATCCAAACAGATTTAAATGACTTCTTTTATTTTCATATAAGCAAATTTAGCATGCCAGAGAGAGAGAGAGAGAGAGAAAGCATAAGTGAAATCAATGAAGATCTAATGAATATGATTGTAAATCCCAACATCGTTAATAATTTTATTCCAGCAATATATAATAACAACAGTGTCACTTGCTTTTCAATTCTATATTCATGTTATCTACCTCCAAAAATATATGCAATGTCCAGAACAGAGCAAATTCACCTACTTGTTCCTGCAATAAATTCCACAAGAACAATAGCCAGGTGTGCATTCTGTACTGGTCAGCACATTCAAGCACCGCTCTCCACATCCACTGGCAGGATTATCAGCTTCATATTTGCAGTCACATACAGCAATATCTTTCTCTTTCTGCTTATTATTTCAGGAAAACAACAACGAACAGTAACACAAGATCAGAAATATAGCTTGCTGCAGTAAAGAAATTTCTAAGTGGGAATGCATTCAAAGAATGATATGAGTACACAGAAAAGCAACAAAAGAAAGGCCATAGAAAACACAAAAATACGAGGTAAACAAAATAGAGGAATAGAAAAACAAGACAAAGAAGCAAAAAAACCTTACTTACAGAAAGAGAATTCATTTTGATCAATATGTATTTAAGGTGGTGGTCCATTAAATTCACCCTACAAAACATATCCCTGGTTAAGATGATGAAACCAAATTCTGTCACCTGCTGAAAATACCCTTAAATCATGATAGATTTGAGTATGGTGTTTTACAGAAAAAGAGAATTCCTTTGAACAGCATCTTTATTTTTATTGTTTTGAAATCGTGAAATAGCTTTTATGACTGAGAAAGCAATACCTTTATCAATAAATAGAATTCTCTTTCCGTTGCCTCAAAAACATCAATGGCACATGCATAACTGAAGTAGGAAATTGGACCACATAATCTACACAATATAGAATCTGACAAAACTTGTAAAAAAATGGTTAAGTCTCTGAGCTTATTGACCATTTGTTCCAGTAACAGTAACTGGATACTTTCACTTTCTGTTTAAATATCTAGAGGAAAAAAGAAATGAATCAACTGAGTAAAAGAATACCATGTAGTGCATTATTCTTGCTGCCAATCAAAAACTAAAAACCGTTCCAATTTGATTGCAGCTTGCAGGATCTACAAAATGATTGAAGAAACAATGAGAAGTGGCAAAGAATTCCAAGTGATTACTGACTAACCAAGCCTGTCAAAATAGACAAGAAAACTTGTCATATCTTGACAATTTAAAAAGAAGATAAAAAAAATACAATAAAAAATTGTAATTGAAATATCCCACATTGTGATGATTCACATATATACATATATATATATATATATATATATATATATATATATATATAATTACAAATTTTCCCTTGAACTTCAACACAATAACAAGATGATTCCATTCCAGGGAAGAAAAAAGAAGAACAAGCTAAATCCCATTATGTTCTCAAGTTATCAGAAAAAGAAAAAACAAAAAAGAAAAACAAAAAAAGAACCATGGAACAATAACTTTCACTATAAGAGATCTGTCAGTGTCAGTTCCTTGAGAGATGAGTTTTCTCTGTAGATTATAAACACAAGTTAGTGAACATAAAGCTATGGGTTACAATTTTTTAACAAAATACCTCTCAATCATATATTAAAGCTGTTGGAATGATCAGTCAGGACACTCTTAGTCTACCGTAATCCCCATTCTATTTTTATGTTAACCTGCAAAGTAGACATACCTAATGACATTTAAGGGTGTTCACTCAATAAACCATCAAGGACTTTCTGGAAGTTAAGGGTAACTGCATGCATATGCTCCTTTGCATGTCCTCCATCAAGGAAGCCTTCACGATTATAATGTCATGCTCGCACTTATTAATTCACATACTGCATCTTTCATGGCTAAAAAGGTGAGGAGAAACAATAAATCGAGCTATGGATGTCGAAATCAACTATTCAGGAGGTTAAAATCCATGGACAATATTACAAGGGGAAAAAAGGAGACATATCAAGCGGATAGCGAATAAGAACTCATCAAGAAATGAAGAATCTAAGCAATGCGAAGGGCAGAGAAGAAATTACACAAATGAGCCTCATTGGACATGGGACTCGAAGACTGCAAGGTTTAGATATTTTTGTCTCACCTCGCGAGCCAAATCCAGATAAGGTCAAATTTTAACCAATCTCCGTTCAATCTAAGCTATGTCTACCCTAATCAAGATCTCCGTCAGGAAAATTAAAAAAACAAAAAACGAGACCCGCGTTGTTGCTCAATGTCATCGTCGAAGTCGCTTAACGTGAATCCCGCCCGTAATAGAAAATGAGAATCTTGATCCTTGAGGCAATAGTTGACCAGTTTAAACTTCGAGTTCATTCATATATGACTAAATTTGAATTTCTCTTTAAATTAAAAAATAAAATATTTTTTACATACCATAGTCACACCCAATCCACCCAAAAGATAAGATTCCATCTAAATCTCTGTGACCAATATATTCGACAACAAAATCTTGACCAGGATTAATTAAAGCATTTCACATGTAGAATATAAAAATCCGTTGCAGGGGGCTCTTTTCTTCCCCACTTTTTTATTTTCAAACCTTGTTCCCCACCCTCTTGCATTCTCCACCATGGCTCATGACCCATAGAGTGTTTTGCTTAAACGAAAGAAAAAAAAAACGAGTATAAAATATCTAAATTATACAATAAATAATTAAATTAACATTAAATAATAATAATGTCGGTTGCCCCGACGTACTTTAGCAAAATTGATGCTCATAAAGGGGTGTTAGTGCACTTTTAAAGTGAAAGTGAAAATGAATTACTTTTTTTTGTTAGTATGCTCAATGAAAAATGTCGTGTAAAGTATTTTCTTGTGTTAGAGTGCACAATAGAATATTTAGTGGAAAGTGGAGAATGAGTTAATTCATAAAATATTTTGGTAGATTTAAATTTATTAAGATAGTTGTATTTAAAAAAATAAGCTAAATATTTTAATTTTTAAAATAAATATTTAATTAAATATAAAAAATAATATACCTAAACAAACAAGGTTACTTTCATAGTGTCTAAAAATTCTAACTTTTACAATATCTTAATTCTTACTCTTAAATTAATAATATAATATAATATTAAGTTATTAATATAATAAATAATTAAATAGGGCATTTTATTAATAAAATAAGATACGTTTTAGTTTAATCTAAATTGATATAATAATTAAAAATTAAAATAAAAGTATTTGTTTAATTAATTATAAATATAGCATACTTAAACAAAAATGTTTACCTTTAATTATGTCTAGATACTTATTAAATTCTTACTTTTACAGTATCTTAATTATCACTCTTAAATTAGTAATTAACTAGTGTTAAAGGTAATAAAAATAATAAATAAATAGGATATTTATTAATAAAACAATACAGATTTTACTGTAGTATAAATTAATGAAATTATTTATGGTTCGGTTTTGAGAGAATGGGCAACAAGAGGTAAGGGAAATAGCACAGCAGCAAGGAAGGTCGAGGCCAAGTAGTGACCAGAGAGAGGGCAAGGGCAAGGGAAAGGCCGAACAACAACGAGAGTTTGAGTGAAAGGGAGGGGAGTAACAACAAGGTTGAAGGCGAGGCCGAGCAATGAAAGTTAGTAATCTAATATAGTATTAAAAGTAATAAAAATAATAAATAAATAAATAGGGTGTTTTATTAATAAAATAAGATATATTTTATTGTAGTATAAATTTAATAAAATTATTTATGGTTTAGTTTCGAGGGAGTGGGCGGCAAGAGGCGATGGAAGTAGCACAGTGGCAGGGGAGGTGAACCCAAATATTTTACTCTCTTTGGACGCATATTAACGATTTTGGGAGTGAATTCGAATTCATTTTCATTTTGTCAATCCACTTAAGCCAAATATCAAATTACGTTTTTGGCTCTCTCTAACTTCATGGCCTTTTTGAACCTAAAATCAAAATTCCAAGAGTCGTTAGTGCCACGAGAAGTAGTTATAATCTGACGTCATGTGGCCCACCCACCTAAGCCTAGAAGGCTAGAAACGAAAGGTGACAACCTTCCACGACACATTTGCTGTCTTTTTTCTTTTAATTTTTACGATGGTTTACGATAATTCTACATAAAGAAGATGACAGAGGCTTGGCTTCGTTTGTTCTTAAAGGGCCCACAGTTGCGGCGTATACTAGCTTTTCAATAGGAGGAGGCCAAGTAGTACGCACAGGTAGGGGTGGCTTCGAGCCGAGCCGGTTCGTGAGCCGGTTCGGTTCGGCTCGGTATCGGCTCGGTTCGATTCGTCATTTTTCGAGCTCGAGCCGAGCTCGAACACCGAAATCGGCTCGTTTACCTTAACGAGCCGAGCTCGACCGAAGCTAGGTTCGGTTCGTTGGCTCGCGAGCCAGCTCGAAATGAGTCGGATCGGCATGAATCGGTGCGGATCGCGAGCGAGCGAGGGAGCGGGAGCGGGAGCGAGAGCGAGGGGGGGAACCGCCGACCCCTCCCATCGGTTGTTGTCGCAGCCTCTACCGCCGTCGTAGCTGTTCTCCGACGTCTATACCGCCGTCGCAGCTGCTCGCCGGCCGCCTCTGTGTCCGTCCGTTCGATTTCTTCCTCTCCTCGCCGTCGCCTCTGTTTCCGTCGCCGCCGCTTCCGTCACCGCCGATTCCGTCGCCGCCGACTCCGTCGTGGCCGTCATCTCCGACGATAAATCCTCCCCGGCGCCGTAAGCCCCTTCCCTCGGGGTCGTCTCGGCGGAAAACCAGAACAGGGGAGAAATAATCGCCCCCTTCCTCGCGAGAAGATGATCTCGCACGTGCTATTTCGCACGTGCGAGATCATAAAATAAAAAAAAAACTTTTTCCTCTGGAAAAATTAAAAATAAAATTTATAGAAATAATTTTCTATAAACTATTAGTGTCTCATGTTTTTTTAAACACTTTTCTAATTGAAATTTTTTATTAAAAATCATATAATTTTCAAAGTAAGATTTTTTGTACCAAAATGGGGTAGAAAACTGTATAGAAAATTTTTGGATAAGTATTTAACAGTTGATGCTGTAATACTTTTAGCATGAAATAATTTTCATTGCAATTTTGTGTTTGATATTTTATTTAATTAAAAATTTATCGATAAGTATAATAATATATTAGATTGATTATTAATTTTTATTTATTTCCCTAGAAGAGACAATAAAAGGTCCATTTAACTTTCCTAAGAAAATTTTAAAATATTTCCTATAATTTTCTAATAAGTCACTAATAGTAATAAGATTTTATTTAAAGGTTTTTTTGGGAATATGTATCATAGGAAAAATATGTTTAGTTTTTCCTAGAATATAAATTTTTATCTAGGGGCACTAAGGAGGCCATAATAAATTATGGCCAAATTCAAAAATTACAAAACAAGCTAGACAACAATTGGAGTAAAAAATATTAATATTGGTGCATTTTAATCCATTATTGAAATTCAATCCTGAACCTCCCCTATCATTATATTTCTTAAAAATGTATGCATAATTTTATATATAATTTATTCAAAGCCACCCCTACGTGCAAGATCATAAACAAGGAAAAAAAAAAACTCTTTGTCCCTTCCTCATGGCTCTTAAATAAATTGAAAAGATATTTTAGTAGAAATACGTTTCCAGAGACTAGTTTTTTCAATAAATGTTGAAAAAACATTTTTAATAGAAATATAGGGACCATTAGTGCCTCGTATTTTTTCAAAATATTTTTCTAATTATAAATTCTTTTTAAAAAATCCTATAATTTTTTAAGTAAGATTTTCTTGCCAAGATGGTTAAGAAAACCATATAGAAAAATTTTGAATAAGTATTTGACAGTTGATGATATAATACTTTGAGCATGAGGCAATTTTCATAGTAATTTTGTGTTTGACATTTTATGTGATTAAAATTTTAACGATAAGTATAATAATTTATTAGATTAATTATTAATTTTTATTTATTTCCTTAGAAAAGGCAATAAGAGGTCCATTTAATTTTCCTAAGAAAAATTTAAAATATTTCTTGTAATTTTCTAGTAAGTATGTAATAGTAATATGATTTTATTTAAAGAATTTATAGTTTTTATTTGGGTGATTGTAAATTGATAGTGATATTTTATTTTATTTTGTTGTGTTTGATTATTGTATGGAGTTTATTTATAATGTTATGCAATGTATGGAGTGTTTAGATTATTTTATGGAGTGTATAAACAATTTCATGAAGTGTTTATGGAATGTATAAACAATTTTATGGAGTGTTTATGGAGTGTTTATACAGGTATTATGTATATTGATTATGCCCAATTTTAAGTAAAGGTCATGCCGAATTTTATACAAGTATTATATATATAGATTATGCTCAATTTTAAGTAGAGGTTATGCCCAATCTTATACACATATTATATATATAAGTTATGCCCAATTTTATGTAGAGGTCATGCCTAATTTTATATAAAATGTATGCATAATTTTATATATATTTTATTCGATATATATTTTTTGAAAAGTTTGAAATGTATGTTGAGGCTCGAGCTCGGCTCGAAACTCGTTGGGCTCGAGCTCGATAACAATTTTAGGCTCAAGACTCGGCTCGGCTCAAAGCTCGGCTCGAAATATTTAAATCAAGCTCGACTCGAACATAGGCAGGTTCGGGCTCGGCTCGGCTCGATGCCACCCCTGGCTGGGCACAGGGTACGGGAAACTCTTTTCCATCTTCCCGGCTCGGGAGTCTTGCGCTTTCGTTTTTGGACCGGCAGGTGGGGGCGGGACTTTATTCTCTTCGTTAACGATCAAGCTTCCGGGAGTTGGAATCTAAAGGTGGCCGGATTGAAAAGGAAAAAGAACGGAAAAAACTTGCGTGTGATTCTCGGTTTCTGCGATTTTGTATATTGGAAGGATTGGGTTATCGTCACGGATTATTGTGCCTGTGGCCGGCGGTATTGGATGACCGGTCGCCAGGCGTATGAGTGATGTCACCGTCTTCTCCGAATGGGGGATCGGCCGGTTCAGTCCTATACTCGGACAATTTGAAAGGATTTCTGCTGGCGGTACTCTCTAGTGCGTTTATAGGGGCGAGCTTCATTATCAAGAAGAAGGGACTCAAGCGTGCGGGTGCTGCCGGTGTTCGGGCAAGTAAGTTTTTGCTTTGATAGAGGGATTTGTGATCCTAACCTTGACGTTAAACGGGTTTTTAATTCTCGGTTTTGGCTTTAAACTTGAACTTAAGGTGGTGGCGGGTACGGTTACTTGTTGCAGCCGCTCTGGTGGGTTGGAATGTTTACTAGTAAGTTGTTTTTGACTTCTACTTGTATTTAATTTGTCCCTTTGATAGGTGTTTGGGTCAGTTTTCTGATATTTGAGCATGGAGTTTGGCAGTGATTGTTGGAGAAATTGCGAATTTCATAGCCTATATTTTCGCCCCTGCAGTTCTTGTGACGCCGCTAGGTGCGCTGAGCATAATTGTGAGGTAAAATGGAAATTTGACAATTTTTTAGAAGATTGAAAGTGAGGAGCTAGTGCTCCTTGATTATTTTTTTTTTGAGAGAATGGTGTGAATGTATTACTAAAAATAAATATACATACCTTACTGTACAAAAAAAAGTATGTATATAAAAAAAAGGGTGCAACACGAGGATTTTTTTTTTTTCAAATATAAGAATGGTATCCTTGTTCTTGCTCTCTCTATGACAACGATGTTGTATCCCAAATTTGTAGTTTTATTAGATATTTGTGTTGACATTTGCAGTGCTATTCTGGCACATTTTATACTGAATGAAAGGCTGCAGAGAATGGGGATTTTGGGTTGTGTACTTTGTATTATAGGGTCTACAGTTATTGTGCTTCATGCACCAGAAGAGAAGACTCCAAGTTCAGTTGAAGAAATTTGGACTTTAGCAACCCAACCAGGTTAAAGAGCTACTGTTTAGTTTAGTTTAGTTTTTTTTTTTTTTGACTATTTTTTTTTTTCTGTTTTTGCAGAGCCTAATTTTGAAATATGCTTCTTTATTCAGGTTTTCTTCTATATACTGCTTCTGCAATAGCTGTAGTTCTGGTGTTGACGTTGCATTGTGCTCCACGATATGGACAGACAAACATACTGATTTATTTAGGAATATGCTCTGTCATTGGCTCACTAACGGTAATATTTGAGTTTGAATGGAAATCTTTCTGGCATTGTTTGGTTTTCTGTGATCCTTTTTGATACTTAGTTTGTATTTTGAACTTATCTGTTCCAGGTTATGAGTATAAAAGCTATAGGTATTGCAGTAAAGCTCACAATAGAAGGTTATAGCCAAGTTACCTATTTCCAAACGTGGGTATTTGCCATGATTGCCATCACATGTATCATCACTCAGTTGAATTATCTGAACGTGGTGAGATTCTGTATTAAGTGTCTGGTTAAACAATACCAGGGATGTCAATTTATATTTGATTATTAGTTTATTTTGAAGCAATAAACATGTCCTTTCACTTTCTTTGAATCACTAACTACCAAAAACTTCGAAAAGTTTTGTTCATTAAACAATATTTGCTCCCTGCATGCAATTAATTGTTCACAGTTAAGTCTAGAGCAGAGCCTGGCAACCTTTGGTAGTGTAGGGTTTAGGGTTTAGGGTTTAGTGTAAATTATTACATGTTTCATTTCATATTTTTGTGCTTAGAGAAGTTTTTTCTACACGCATATAAAGACTCAAACTGACTGATATGAGGTCAAATATATCCATTTTTTAGTGTCAGAGTGGCCTTGGCAAAATCAAGAGGACATTGCTAATGTATGTGCCAAAGGTTAAACGTGGGCTTGACGGAGATCTCCCTTAAAATTTGTCAGTTACCTAGTTTAGACAATTCTGCATAAGAAAATACCACTAATGTTTATACAATGGGCTTACAAGTAGGCAATCTTTCCTTCTTTCTTTTTTTAAGAAAAAAATTATTTCATTAAGGGCCAAAGGCCAAGCAGCAACCTACATAGAGGGGAGATCATTACAATGAGAGATTGCTGAGGTACTCCCACTTTGGCAAGTTAAAGTAGGCAATCTGAGCACTCAAAAGATCATAGCATTTAGAGAAAACAGTGACAAGGACAGTATTGCTTGCCCTTTTATTATTATAATACAAGTGTCTTTTTACCTGTAGTGTTCATGGCTTACTTTTTGGAAAGACTGTCAGTTGTAGTGGCTGTACGTTAAATATAAATAAAATCAGTGACAACCGTGTCAAGTTCCAGCAACTATGATCTATTATAAATCATAATCAAACTTACCGGTGACACTTCTTTCTCTCTCTCCCTCTCTCTCTTGTAAGCCAAATTTTCCTTGGCACAAACGCACCTTTGCAACTGTTCCGAGTTTGCATGTATGAAAAACTGCTATCAAAATTTTCTAAATTGATCCTTCCCCTGTTCCTTTTTTTTGTTTTTAGGATCAACTTCATGTTTTTGCCGTGGTTTTATGTTCAATGATGATGCAGGCTCAAGTAGTACACAAGTACCTATTTATAGTCAATCTTTCCGGGGACCCAAGATTGAAAAAAATCGTATATGATTTCCAGTGCTTTAATTATTATTAAAGCTATAAAAGAGTTGCAGTCCAAGAGTTATAAAGCAGTCTTCTGTATTTTTTTATTATTATTTTGAGAAAACTTCAGTATTGGCTTAGAAGGCGGTTTTTTTACCTGGTTTCTTATTTTAATGAATTCAGAAGTTGGTTGTTAGTGTGTTTCTTATTTTAGTCATTTTCTAAGTATTTTTTCTGGAACTCAAGTGTATTAGGTTAAGTGTCCTATCTATTCTGTGGGAACAAGTGTTTTTACTCCTTTTTACAAATGAAGACTGTATTAGGCAGTCTGCTGGTCATCTTAAGACCAGTTCAAGAGCTTCATTTTTTCCTTTTTTACTTGGTTTTTTAGTTTATATGCTTTCTTTCTTTTATTTGTCAATGAGGCTAAAGTCCCTTCTCAGACTAGAACTACTTTGATAACATATTTTTAGTTGTATTGAGTGTCTTTAGATAAATTCATGCTTTTGCTGTCCGACTGGGATCATGCTTGACTATGAAGTTGATGTCTTCAGGAATATATATATATACACACACACACACACACACACACTCACCAGCTTGATAAGGGTTTGGGAGAGGATTTTGAATAAAATCTTATATTTTTAGTGCTGGCATTTTGTGCAGGCATTGGATACTTTCAACACAGCCATTGTTTCTCCGATCTATTATGCCATGTTCACTTCTCTCACGATTTTTGCAAGTGCCATAATGTTCAAGGTATCATACTGCTTTATGGATAGAAATTTGGACACCATTAGGGACAAACTCATATACCCTGTTCCTGTGGTTATGTAGGATTGGTCGGGGCAGAGTGCTAGTAATATCACATCAGAAATTTGTGGATTGATAACAGTGCTTTCTGGAACCACTGTATTGCATTTCACGAGAGAGCCAGATTCTCAGCCCATTACAGGTATATGGAATACAATGACCTGTGGAACCATTATCAAACCCTTAGATCTGAATCTAATAGCTAATTTGAAAATTGATTAAGGTAATGTCTGATGATTTGAGTCATATTCCTTTTTGCTTGTTTGTCTTGAGTGAGAGTATTTGTCTAATTATTCTAGTATTTCAATGAGATATAATTCATGATTTACATTCTTCAAAATATCTCTTGCCATCACCTTTTGCCATATCTATAATAGGAAATAAGTGTCTAGTTTCCTCTTACTTTGGTCTTCTTTTAACATGGAAGTCAATTTTGTTGAATTTCTGGAAAAGAGAAAGACTTCTCTAACTAAATGTAATTTGAGTACAAAAGCCTCTATTTATAATAGAGGAAACAATTAGAATCTAATTACAATTAAACTACCCTTATCCCAATTACACCCAAAGTTAAACATTGAAAGATAAGTCCTAGAATAATTGAATAATTGAACATAAATAGAATACTAATATAACGAAAACACCTTTAAACTAAAACTCTTCTATGAGACCTCCTTCCATAATAATTTTGGCTCTGTAAGACTTCTTGTTGTGAGAGTCATGTGAGATTCTTCCATACTACTCTTAAACAAATTTTTACTTATTTAAAACACAATTAAGAGAATTTTTTTTCTTATATTTAACACTTTGACTGCTTATGATTTGTTCTTCTTTTACTCTTCCATCAATTAAGTGTCCCACCTGCATGCTCTGTTTTGGACATTATCTGAAGTGATGCTCTGCATGTGACTTGATTTTTTGTATCTTCCTTTCATTGTTTTTCTTGTAATGTTTTCTAGAAGTTTATGACTTAACAGAAGATTCATAAGGATGAGTATATCATCTCTCAAGCATCATGTCATTGTTGTGGTACAGAACTTTATTCCCCGCTTTCTCCCAAAATATCTTGGCATATACAAGGTAATGGAGACCTTTTGAAGCACAAGGAGGAGAACGGGTCACCACCGGACATTTTCACAGTTATCCGTCCAGACTACTTCTTGTAAATAGATTTGATCCCCCCTTTGCCAAGGTCCTGAGGCAGAAGCAAGTAGAGCCAGTGGACCTGCAACTCGTGTTGTACATAGGAGATTAGAACTGCAAGAGCCCTTGCAAGTAAAACTATCATACAATTTTTATTTTTTATTTTTGCCCTGTTTCATTTCCATTTGTTTTCTCTAGTAGGTTGTAAATCTAACAGCAGCCTTCTTGTGTTCTTTGTTTGCCAGTCTAAGACTGCTTTTCCTGTTGTTTGTATGATTATGAACCACAGTGTCTGAAGCAGGGTGTGTGGGACCTGTACGTCTCCATGCCCTTGCATGTAGTGAGTAATTTTTTTTTTTTTTATTTTATTAATATTTTTTTGTTGGAAATATGCTTGATCTATTTTGTGCTCCGGTGGCTGGCAGGAAGAGATGCATAATGAAAGCATAAAAAAAGGCTGTTGACTTTAGATAAAGGTGGCACAAGCATTTCAATTGCTATGGGACTAAAGTATCTTAATGGCTAAGAATTTGACTGAAAATCGAAATTATTGTTATCAGTCAAGGAGAACAGGTTTTCCTAAATTCACATCATGGGTTTTTTGTTATCAGACCCAGGAAAATTAATGTGGGATTGGGTGAGTTTGGTGTAGTCAGCTGAGTCACTGAGTCAATTGATGTTGTTCCCTTCAGACTGAAGTGAAATTTCTCACACAAAGGATATTGTTGTAAAATAAATGAGCAACTTTTGGAAATAAAATACGGTTGACATATAAAATAAATGAAAAACATCCGGAGGTAGACATTACTGAGTTGGTTAGCATATGATACAATTTGAATTTAGAGATTAATTTCATTTTACACCATTTAATTTAAAGTAACACTTGGTGGTTGTAGTGGAAGAGCTCCCTTGTTTGATAATAGACCAGACAAGAGCCTTTGAACTTTGGTTGTAGAAAAATAGGACTTGGGAAGATTAATTTAATTGATGGAAAATACTAAACTGGTCTGTTCAAAATAATAAAATATTGATTATTATAAATAATATTTAATATTTAATAAAAATGATTAATTTTATAGAAAGAAAGAGAATAAAACATAATGCTACTTTGATTGGGGCAAACAAGGAAGTAATCCAAATCACAAACATAAAAGAAAACATTTAATACGTCATAATGGAAAGATAACCAAGAGATTCAATAGTGACTTTTTCTTATCTATGACAATAAATCCAAAGAAACCAATTCTAAGGGTGTTTTTCTTCAAATCTAGAGTGTCTTCTCTAGACCCAGAGCATCTTCTAACTCAATGTAATCTAATTGTAATGGGTAAAAAAGAAATGAAGAGAACAAATTACTAGAAAAAGTCATTTTGAAGGTATTCATTCAAAATAAACTTACCATAATGTCGCCAAACCACAGACTCTGAATAACAAACAATAATTTAAAAGATTTTGCTCAACTCTGCAAGTGATTCTAAAGACAAATAAATATTGTTATTGCGCCATCCAGTTCAGTCCAGTCGCCAGAAATATGAAGGGCCTTCATTAATTTCTGACTATATTCGAATAAATATAAAAGGTAGCCTAAAACAAATCTTCATGTAGTGTTTAACCGAAAACTCTGCCACTGAGCAAAAAATGAGAAAAAAAACTGTACTTAAAAAAGAGCACCCGAAACGTACTCTTGACAGTTGCGCAACCAAAACAAGAACTTTATAAAATAGGCAACCTTGCACAGTGACGAGCATCTGACAAATACAACCGCATACTTACACAATTTCCCAGAACATTCTTTGTTACTCAAGAATCTGAAGTGGGTTGCTGCTGCTGTGTCTGTTGCATTTGAG
Organism: Aristolochia californica; assembly: GCF_029961685.1. NCBI lineage: Eukaryota > Viridiplantae > Streptophyta > Magnoliopsida > Piperales > Aristolochiaceae > Aristolochia > Aristolochia californica. The sequence goes on along the minus strand of NW_027181881.1, from coordinate 50,943,063 downwards.
GTTGCTGTTGCCACACCTGCTGAGCCATGTAAGGGCGAGGCTGTTGAGCATACAAAGATTGATTAATGACAGGTGTACCCATGATCATACCTGGTGACCCAACCTGCTGGCCTGGCATATAATAGTAAGGTATAGCTTCTGAGGGTCCTCCAACAAGTGCAGTAGATCCGCCGGTCCTTGGGAGTGATCCAAGTACTTCATCCTTAGTCTCCTCCCTGGGCACAATATCCACCAGAAAATCAAAGATATCAGTCCTTGTGATTGCTGCTGCAATGTCATTCTTCTGAAGTGTCCTCCTTTTATTTTCCTCAGTGTGGTTCCATGATCGTAGTGTCAACTCCAAGATAAACATCTCACATGCCTTGGCAAATACCACTGGGGCCTCGGCTGAGATCATCCTCACATCCTCATCTGCCTTCATGATTTTCTTGATCCTTGCTAATGGAAGACTATGATTCTTAAAGTCAGTTGTTTGCTCAACTTCTTGGAACTGATTAGCCCAAAAGACCTGAAGTTGCTGCTGGAATTGCTGTTGCTGCTGCTGGTGGATTTGCTGATAAGCCAGTTGTTGCTGTGCAAGTTGGGCAGGAGAGGCAGCAAAAGCAGCAGACTGCCCTGGGGATTGAATGGCTCCTGCTTGTGTAATGACTGAACCTGTACTACCAGAGCTAGAGACCATCATTTGGCTACCTTGATAGGGTGCAGTAACATATCCCATTGGAGCAGCACCGCCCACAACACCTATAACTTGGGGCTGTCCATGACCTTGATGATCCATTCTAACTGGCTTGATGAAAGCTCAAAGCTTTTTATTGGTGAGTTCTTTCAGCCTCTGCAGTTAGAGAACAAAAACAAAAACATGGCTTAGATCAACTGTTCTTCAATGAACAGTATTTTTCAGTAGGGAGGTTGGCCAAATCGAAATCTTAGGTCACAATATTGGAAAAGAAAGAGCAAAGAAAAGAATACAAAATGGATGCCAACATATACATTCTAAAAAGTAACATAGATGAAACCATGTTATTATTTAAGTGAAGGAAATGCTCTCTCCCCAACAATTTAATCACTTTCTAACAAGCCATCAGCCTCCCTAGGAATTGGACAATTTCACAAAACAAGAAGGCCCACTTTCCCAGTATGAAAACGAAAACCATGCTAATCAATACTCTACCAGAAATAGTTTGTCGATGGTGTTGTTGTTATCAACAAGCCTGGTTCCCACTATGTTAGTATACTACAAGGATCCCCCTCACCCTCCACACACACCATTCAGGGAAAAAATCGACCCTCCCCATTCCACTCTAGCACTTCATTTCTACTCAAGTCACTTTTCTTCCCTCTCTCTCTCTCATTTCAGTCTTTTGACTGACATTGACAAACTTCACCACGTTCCGCTACTACTAAAGTCTCCCTGAAGATGAGAAAACCATCCTAAACAATCAACAATCATCTGAGAAAATTTAGTAATAACATGTTCTAAGTAATGCTTGCTAAAGCCGAGTGTCAACTCAGTTAAACTGTGACAGGTTACAATCACTAGATAATCCATACCTCCATGAACATCAGTTCAGGCCAATCCAATCCCCTACTTGCTTGTTTATTCTAAACAAGGGTCCATGCTTTCCTTCTTAACATATAATCTAACAAATGGGACCTACGGAGGGGTTTATTTAAACAATTCCCACTTCCACTCTCACCAACTAGTCAACTCGAGTCATTTGAGGGCTAGATATGTTCACTACAAATACAGTGAACCGTGACTAAGATGGTGTAAATTTAGGTTACATACAAGCAAGCCAATGCAATAAAAGAGCTTTTTCTTAAATGTTTTATAAGGAGCATATTGACATTATTTGAGTAAATTGCCATCGTCCATTTCCATTTACAATTAAAAGCAACTTACATTACTATGTCAACATTGTTATAAACTAAAATTTATACATACAAAGCCACAATGCACACTGAGAAAAACAATAAAAATGTATCTATTCTGGTCCAATCATAGCATATAGGCTACGTAACATAGTCCAGGCCCTCAACATATTTTGAAGTATATGATCAAAACTTTTAAAAAAGTTCACTATTCAAGCATAAATTATAAAATTAAACCAACGAATAAAGAGTGAGCCAAGATTTTCACAAAAAGAGGCAAAAGGCCTATGAGTGTTCACAAATTTAAGAAGAATCTAAACAAAATATATACAAGGAAAAAGAGAATCTCGTTATTTAGCCCAATATAAAGTCTTAAGTCGAGATCATACAATCATAGCTGCAGTAAGTAGATTTAGACATTTTGAGCTCTTCAATTTACCTAGGATTTTTTATATCATCTTAATTGTCATTTAAGCCAGCTATTGCAATGCCCTTGGGCTTCATGAGGGCTCATGTTAGGGCTCATCGTTTTCTTTTAGGTTTTAATATTTGTTTAATTATGTCTAATGTCTTGGACCTTTCAAAAAAAATAATGTTTTAGTGATGATTTAATATTGACCTCTAATTTTTGGTAATCAATTCTATTAATTCATGTTTAGGCTCAGATCCAATACGAAGCTTCATAAATCTTTCATCAGCTCAATTGATAAATGAGAATTACAAATACTTGACAATGGTCTTGGGTGTGAAGCTCTCTTGGTAGCGATTTCCAAAGGCATATGGTGGCACCTCCATTTTAATCCTTATTCTTTTTCCTTAATTTAAATTTTTCTACTTTTCACTTTTTAAGTTGTATGTTCAGTTCTTCAATACATTTCTCTAAAAAAATTTTAAACTGTGGCACAGTTACTTGTGTGCCACAGTTCAAGCTACTGCAGCACGCACTATATCTAGTCATTGCAGCACTAACCTAAATATGTTAGGACTTCCCTGCCATCTCTTTCCAAACTTGTTCTCTAATTCTCACATCCTATTTGTCTTCTTCGCGCTTTTTCTTAGGAGGCATGGAAGCCCCAAAAACTAGACAAGGATGAGAAGACTCATCCCTGGCAAACTTATCAGCTAAACTGTATGCAGCAAGTAAGTTACATGGTCAGGTGATCTGAAGAGCAGTACAGTGCCCTATCTTCAGGGAGGAAGGGAACCTTTTTCTTTCAAATTTTATAATAATGAGAAGGTGGACTCCATTAAGAGAGCTCCGGATAGGGGGAGAGGAATCTTCTTGGAACCATTTTACAACTAATGCCGAATCTCCTTATATCACCAGTTGGCTGCTAAAGTGCTGAAAATATAACTTGATTTCAGTTAGCAAGGCATTTATTTCCACTTCAACCAAATTGAGCTGTTCTGCAGTGCCTGAGTAGGCCATAACACATTGACCAGAGCAGTTCCATATTGTTTTGGAACTGAACTTTTTATTAAGAAGGAAGCATAAACACAAGCAGGGGAGCAATCCAGTTACAATAAGGGATAACAAGGAAACCCCATTTTTAGCAAGAGAATCGGCCAAAAAGTTGGGTGACCTTGGAATGAGCCCAAAAGCAAGAAAAAAGGTAACTGATGTCTTTTATCTCCTAGAATGTGGTCCAGTGTCACTAGGGAGGGTCCAAAACCGAGGAGGAGCACCAGGAAATCACCACACTAGAGTCACCTTCAATCATGAGAAGGCTAGAGAAGTGGTCCCAGAATATGATAACGCCTTGGAGTAGGGCCATGAGCTTGGTGGAAGTAGAATCTGAAGTACCCATCGGCCTAGAGTAGAAGATCAAGGTGGTACCGTCAACACTCTGAATAACCCTGCCAAAATTAGCAGGTCCAAGGTTCCCCAAGGCACTACCATCAAAATTGAGCTTCAACATCCTAGGGGGAGGGGGCTCCCATTTTTGCAAGGAAGGGCCGTGAGAAAGACCAGACATTTGGGCAAGAGTCCCACAGCAACCACGAAAAGGAAGGCTACCAAGGCTGAGAAGTTCCTTACGAGAGTGGATCCAGGTAGAGATCTGACCAGAGATGCGACTAGAGACATCAATGACATCTGAATGTAAGTAAGGCAGGTAGAGAGGAGAATCTTGCCCATCCTCAGAATGGAAGATCCGAGTAGCATGCAAACAACATTGTGAAGGTCAAGAGGAAGGTAAGTATGGATGCCAACCAAAGGAGCAGTGGGGGAGAACATGGGAGACGCTCTCATCAGCAACCCAACAGGAGCAAGAGATGGGAGGGGCCATGTTTCCCCGCTTCCAAAGATTGTCAACTGTTAGGATCTTATTATGCCAGGCACTCCAAACAAAAATCTGACCTTTGGGGGTGCAGATCACTTCCAAGCCACATCGGAGAAGTGCAGCTCATCACTTCCAAGCCAGCTCGAGAGGTGGATATAGGCCGAGGCAACAAGGAAGGTCCCACTATCAACAAGTTTCCACAGTAGTCTATCATTAATATGGCTCCAGATTTTTTATGGTACAAAGGTTGCCAAGAAAAGCACATGCATCATGTGCTTCAGAGTTAGATACCCCACGTAGCATTGTCCCCGATTCCAAGATTCAACTACTAAAGCAGAAGGGTGACGACTAAGGGCAAAGAGAAAGGGATAGGACTCCTAAAGCAGTTGCGGACCAATCCACCAATCATTCCAGAAGTCAATGCTCTGGCCATTGCCAATGAAGAAGCCGACAACTAATTGGAATATGGGGAGGAGAGTGAATAAACAATGCCAAAGGGAGGAGAGTCTATGCCTAGAGTCACTAGATGTCCACCAAGGTGAGTTGTTGTGCAGCTTGGTAGCAACCGTGTTTCTCCAAATAGTGCCAGGGAGAAGTTATATCTCCAAAGCCACTTGAGAAGAAGAGCTGAATACATATTCTTGACCGGCCGGATACCAATACCACCAAGACTTTTTGGTTTGCAAACGTCTTTCCATCCAACCAAATGATATTTGAAAGCATCCTCCACTCCACGCCAAAGGAAGTGTTTTTTCATGTGCTCAATGTTGTTGCAAATAAAGGCGGGGCAAGGGAGGAAGAAGAGGAAGTGTATCGTGAGCCCGGAGATGCATGAGTTCAGAAGGGTGAGCCACGCAACTTTGGAGAGAAGATGACCTCCCCTATACCCAACCTTGGTGTCAAGCTAAAAGGGCCAATGATCCGATCCAGCTAGGTTAAGGACTTTACCAGCAGCACAATTTTAGAGACGCAGCTAGTCACCAGTAGCAAGGAAGAGGTCGAGCTTAGATAGAACTGGAGTGAAGCGTCCATTTGACCATGTCAAGGTCTTACCTGACGTGTTGATCTTTTCCAGTTCACAGCTACCAATGAAGTCAATGAAGCCCCTCATAGAGGAGGAGATGCGGCTGGCACAGGGAGACTTCTCATTGCAGTAACGGATAGCGTTGCAGTCTCCAGAAAATAAACAAGGGGCCAAAGTTGAGTGACAAGAGTGAGCTCCTCCCATACTGATCGCTCATGGTATCTCCTGGGCCATAGACTCCAGCAAGACACCGAACAGTTACCTGAGCATACGTCAAACAACTTAAGGGCTTTGGAGTAATTACCGAGAACAATAGCCACAAAATTGACCTGGCAAGTGCCTGAGAGGACGAGAATGCCCACCAGAGTGGCCAATAGCAAGAATGGCAATCCAACCGAAGGAATTGTAGTGCCAAAGATCCTGGACAGTAAGGTCATCCAATGATTGTGCCTTATTTTTTTTAAGGATGACAATAGTGGATTTGCTAAGCTCCAAAAGACTACGAATGGTGGCCCTTTTCCTTGAGGAGTAGACTCCACGGATGCTCCAAGAGGTAGCTATCATTTCTTCCTTGGTCATCAACATCGCCAGGCAGCCTCCCCAAGTAAACAATTCCTATTTGGACATCTTGTTTGGGCGACTGGATTCATGTTCTTAATTTTGCCACCAAATCCATCATCTGCTTTCAGATATCAACATCATACTTGTGTCGTTTGGATTGGAGTTCAACAACCAGACATTGAGATCTTTCACCCGGTGGAGGTACAAGAATGCATCCAAAGTCAGCATCTAGAGGATACTGGACGAGATTGCTCGACTCCCCTTGAAGTAATGGCCTTTGGGTGGATTTTCCTTTTCTACGATATGTGGAGGTCAGGGGGTGGGGTGTGTGTGTGGAGGCTCAAAGAATTCCAAGAAAGCATTTTCAACAATGGTGCAGGCAGAGGGTTGGATAATGTGGGGGGAAGTGGCAGAGTCTAAGTCTCAGAGAGGGTTGGTGGAGGGGTTGGAATGGTGGTCAAGAGGATGAGAAGGATGTGAAGGTGTGGCTGGAGTATTGTGAGAAGTTGAGGAAGGACTGGAGTTTTCCATGCTGGAAAAGGGGGGGAATTGTGGGCGGCTGTTTCAAGAGTGTCTGGGTCAAAAAAGGGAAACTGACAAATGTGGAGTCTCAGGGTTATTGTTTGTCAGGTGCAAACAGATGCTTCAACTGGCAGTAGGGAGGCATATGAAGTTGTGTTGCAGTGACCAGTCAAGAGGGGCTATGTGGATGTGGGGGTGTGGGTTGGTTGGACGGTGTAGGGTTGGTGGAAAGATCAGAGAATGCCTGGTGCATGTCTAGTTGGCTGGCACAACATGAGTAGGTGTTAGTCTGGTTGGCCAGGACATCGGTATATGGGCACAGGTCAACTCTTTTGGGGGTTGGAGCCGAAGTACACGGGAAGTGAGCAAGGGTGGAGGGGGCTGGGGGCTGGGGGGGACAGGCCAGAGTGACAATGGGAGGTAGCAAGCGGCCAGAAGGTAGGTCAGTGTGGTAGCTTGTTCAAGGAGGCAGGTGGGCTGGTGGCTGGTTGGGTCAAGGTGGTTTGAATTTGAATTTGGATGCTAGGAGGGAAAAGGTGAGTTATCATCTCAGTTGTGGCCCTGACTCAGTAAGGACTCTGTGGCTTCCACAGGCCAGTGGCAAGGTTGACAGTCAACGTCTACAGCCAGCCAATGGATGGGGCAAAGATCGTCGAAGGTGATTTTGACCCAGAAGGAGAGAACTCCAACAACCAATTGTATCATCTGATGACCAGACTAGAGAGAGTTGGGGACAATGAGTACCTTTGAAAAATCTAGCCTGATCATATGGGCAGTGGTATCATCAAGTTTGATGAGCTAGCCAAAGGAACTTGCAATTTCAGTAACTGTAGAGTCCTGCCAGAGTTCAACCAGTAAGCCCCATATTACGAATCCACTGGCCGACAGAGGGGTTTGAGGAGGATGGAGTCCATTTTCTGATGCCCATGCTATTGGATTCAGGTTCTCGTGGATGCTCAATAGTTGTGGCCATCTAGGATATGGAGGAGAAATGGAGGAGCTAGTTAAGGTGTCCAAGGTATGAGATTTTAGGAGGTGCTTGAAGTTGGAGTTGTGTGGAGAACCAGGTGGCGATGGGTGTTCCATCCAGAAGCATGGTAGGGGAAGTGACGGCTGAGGAGTTTTCTAGACGTTTCTGTCCATCGGTTAGAGAGTGAATGGATAGGGAGCTAATGAGGTGATAGGTAGGTGCTTTGCTGGTATTGGGTGATGCAGTGATGGTGGTGGCTAGGGAGACTTAGGTTGAGGGTGTAGTGGTGATGTTAGAGAGTATTGGAACATCAGTTGGGTTGTTGGGAGTGTGAAGGGTGGTGGAGGCCATGACTGGGGTGAGAGTTGAGAGGTTTTGGAGAAAGGTTTTAAAGGTCTTCCTTCCGAATCCAGAATCTATAGATTCAGAGATATATATCCAGGCCATAATGATCCCCCTCCTGCATAGAGTGATTTTGCATTTCCAGGCAGATCGATATTGTTGGAGAGATAGTAAACAAGTTCTCCAGTCTAAAGCTGTCTGGATCGCAGTGTGAGTGGCAATCCATGGTAGCAAGGTCAAATTGCTTGATGAAGAATGCGCAAGCAATGTCTGGAATGGAGATGAAAGTCCTCTTGTCACCATTGCAGACCGTGAAGCCGATTGCTGAGCCAGATCTTTCAACCACCTTGGTGAAGGTGAAAATGGTGTTGGCATGATGGAAGGATAGGAAGTTTCTGTTACCAGCCAAGATGGACCTCCATTGGCGTCTCTTAGTGTGCTTGTTCTTGACAACTTGCCAGTCATTCTCCTTCAGTGGTGTGCCAGTGTGTTTTTCTGGAACCTCAGGGTGGTTGGGGACAGATGTCTTTCTTGCTGGATCTTTGTAATGGATTTCACCCTTCCATGATCAATCTCACACCGTCTCCTTGCCATGGTCTCTTTCCAGGTCATGCTCTTCCAGATTTCCTTGGTCTCCTCCTCGCACTCGCTCCTTCTTATTTCCTGGCACTCTTCCTCCTTGCTCTTGCTCTTGCCCTCTTTCTCTCATCCCTCTTAGAAAGCACTTCCATATAATACATCCTACACCCACAAGCCCAGATTCCTTGGAGCTGCAGCTGAAGTTCAACTTCAACCAATTGCTTGATGGGGGAGACCACGAGGCCCTTCCAGGAGTAGGGTGGTCACTAAATTAAATGACATCATTCCAGTTCTTACGGACAACTGAGCTGCTAAGCAAGGGGAGAATGCCAAGAACACTTCATTTTCTTTTTCAAACTTCAGTTCTTTGGGTTCAGTAATAAAAATAAAAATTGAGGCACATTTGAGATTGCTAAACTTTTGATCTGTCCACAAACCTTATTAGCCTTATTAAAAAAAAAAAAGAAACCATAGTTCTACTGTTTGTTCGAAAGATAATGTTATTCCGTTAGAAATCTATATGCATGTAGAAGATTATCAACCATAAATGCATTTCCTTATTAGGATCCTTTTATATGCTCCTGTGGTCATTTAGTTAAATTTTCAAGGTTAAAATTAATTCTTTTACAAACTTCAGAGGAATTAAACTATTCACAAGACACCATATTCTTCATACCATCTGGTGCCTTGTTTTAGTGCCTTGCTTAACTCTTCCTAAATTCAAACTCTTTGGAGTCCTACTAGATCACTCATGAACTGTCTCGCATTTAATTGCATAGGGTACCACATCCAAACCAAGAAAACGGTAGAACCAAACTGTAAGGCACAACTACAAATCCCTTCAATCATAGTCACATGAAAAAATTCAATTTCTACATTAGTAAAGGTATAAATTAAATCTATAGTTTCCTTCTCAATTTACCACAAACAATCAACATCCAACTAGATTCAAAACTAAAAACCATCAAAACCAGTTTATAAGCATGAGAGGACAAATGATTACTCTATGAGACAATGAAAGTAACTGTCGTTTGTTGTTCATAAGAATCAAAGCTGTATCAAATTAAACCCAGAAAGAGAAAGCACAAAATGGACATTTCGCATCTGTTAAGGCTGACAAAGGAACAAGTCGCTTTTCTAGAGAGAACATACAAGAAAGAAGCAATGACATCATATGGATGCCACGACTAGGTCCCAGCATGTCTGATTCTGGTGAGAAGACCAACCAAAAAAAAAACAAGTCGGGAGGGGGGAAGGGAGGGCGGGAGGGAGAGCTTTTGGAGAAATTATTAAAAAGTTGTAGATCACATCAGCAAAACGAAAGAAACTAAAAGTATGAGACAGAATCCACCATTGGCAAAACAAACTTTCTTCATCTTCAAATTGACCTAACGAAAAGGGTTTCATGAGAACATAAGAGAGCATTTTCAGCCCAGAGAACCAATAGCACTTTAAAAGTGGCATGCTACTATCCCATGATAATCATGGAATGCTTTATTCCTATACGTGGATTATAATTAAGAGGAATTATGATATATGTGGCTTGCAAAATACTTTTGAGCAGTAATCCACTTGAATGTTCATGACCAAGTTAAAAGAACACAGAAAAGAAAACAAAAGGAACAGCTGTTTCCGATGTGCAATGCATATAAGGGTGGGTTTGCTTAAAACCAGCGTGGACTGACCATGAATCTCATGAAAACCTATCCGAAGCTATCTTGGGGCAGACAGTTAGAGAGGTAGTTCTACCCTATCATATAGGGTAGAATGAAGGTTACCTGCGCCGACAACGGTCGAGAGAGCGGACGTTGTTCTCAGGAAAGCAGCGACAGCGCCGGAGGGAAGAGGGGGAGGGGCGACTGGCGTTCTCTGGACGGGAGCTCAAATGAACCCGTAGTCGAATGTGACTTTTTCTCCGGAGTCGGTTGTATTTTACGAGGGACTATAAAGTGTCTAGAGAACTGAGACTGAAAAGTTGAGCGGTTTGTTCACGTCCCTGTTTCTTATTAATAGAAAAATAAATGCTAAGAACACTTTTGAGATTTTTTACTACTGACCGGGTTAGACTCAAGACGAGTCAGGTACTGAACTCAGGGTGAATCAAGTACCATACTCAAGGTGAGTCAGGGATGACTCGCCCAACCTATATGATAGAAAAAATAAATGCTAAGATTCATTCGAGTGACCTACCAGGTAACAAAATATTCATTATGACTAGTCTATATGGCTCAATAACTAGACGCATGTTAATAAGGAAGCCCACATTATGTCATGCAGGTTTTTAGTGTAGGCTGCGCAGGTGGGTGCGTGCTGCCAAGGCTGATTGGCTGGCCTGGTTGGTTGTTTGGTTCAAATTTTAAAAATTGAATTTGGGGATGAGGTTTGAATTTGAATAATCTTGAGATTTTGCATTGTTAAAGCCGTAATTTCTCATAAGGATAGGGTTTGAATAAATGATTATATAAATAGGGCCACACACTGAATCTAAGCAACGTGACACTTGCTACCATACCAAGTACAACTTTTACACAAACATCATTGTACAAAAACGGGGTACCAATCAAAACAACAACAACTTCTTTTACTTAATTATCGATCCCTTACCATACAAAAGAAATGGGCAATTTTATGTCTATAAAATAATTCGTAAAATCGCAGGTCACAAATCATCGGCCAACCCTAGTCAAAAGGCAACGATTCACGACGTCCACAACCCATACATGGCCTGCAACTGACTCAAGTCAGCTGGCTTCAGAGACATTCTATAAAGCTCTCTGAGTTTCATAACATCCAGTTTATTCGTAGGACTCACTTGAGTCGACGCAGACGACTTGGTTGCGTTCCCAGACATGGCCATTGCCAAACAATTCTTCAGCAGTCCCCTCAACTGATCCCAGAATTTGAGTTCCATCCCAGCATGCCCTTCACCCAGACAACCCGAACCTACTTCTTCAACTATATGACGAGCTTCAAGAAGCTGGGATAGTGCTGATTCCATCATCTGCAGTAGAAGAGTCGCATTGAATGATTCATGAATTACAGAAAATAAAAAGCATATATAGAAGAAAAAAATCGAAGTCTTCCTTAACAATGACATGATAACAAGGAAGTTCCGGATCATGTTAAATAAGTTGATCCAAGTTAAGTCACTTCCCAAGTAATAATTACAGGATAGTTTTAACTGGATCCATCAAACGCCTCTTTATGACCCATACACATGGAAAATTTTGGGTAAAAGCCGACTTACAAGTGCCCCCTTCAGTACCATGTTAAAATTGAGTCTAGACCGACTCAAAACAACTAATCAAATCAGAAGGTCTCTTCAAGCAATAGTTACAAAAAAATTCTTATCCTCAATCCATGAGGGATTCTTCGTAACACCGAGTGATGCAATAAAAAACCAAACATCAGAAAATGGACAAAGGTTGTCACTTGGAATTGGATATTACTTCTAATATCTAGGAACACCCCATGAACCCACACCTTTTTTTTTTTTTTTTTTTGAATGCCATGAACCCACTCTTGAAGGAAATATAGGGTCTAATTTCTCAGAGAGGCAATGACACAAATAAAAAAGAAGAACAATCTTAAAAGCATGTGCATTTAGGTCCATGTGCAGTAAATAAAATGGTAAAGTATGAGACGTACCACATTTGAGTGAAAAGAACTGGATAATCTCAATGATAGGGCTGATCGCTCCATGAGAATGGTCAGGTGCATAGTGGGATGTGTCCGTGGGCCATAGAAATCCATAGATTTTTGCCAGTTCCTCTCTGCTAAAGAAGCATATCGCTTGACCTTCTGAGAAAGGCTGCCTTCTCCTCTTGACAAATTAATATGTTTCTCATCTAGCTTCAAAAACTTCAAACAGCAGTCCCTGTGGTAGCACGCAAGCTGAAAATAAGCATAAGCAGCCTCCTGTTTGCGCAAATCCCCAATAGATTCATAAATACCTAATGCCTCCCTGATAGCATCATTGGCCGAGATTTCATGCCCCACTTCTTTCTTGGATCTCTCATCAGCAAAAATCGGGATATCTAGGAGATTCCCACTTTCACTAACTTCACTTGAAGAAGTATCTTCTCTCGCCAAAAGCATCCCCAGCCTAAGATACGTATGGGCATATTGTGTATTCACTTCATTCCACAAGTTGCTTGGGACTAAACCGGGCCTATCCCCTATAGAATTTAGTTCTGCACAAGCTGCACCATAATATTTCAGAGATGCACCATACTCTAACTTGGCGGTCTCCAAAGCTTGCTTGTATGCATTTTGGAAAAGTGCATCCTTTCTGTAAATTTCAATTTTGCTCACTACAGCTTCAGCCAATGCTCTTCGACCATGCCCCAAATTACAATTGATCAATATAATATTGGTATGATCAGAAATTTCTTTAAACGCTTCTATAGCATTGATAAAGGCAAGTTCAGCATTCTGTAAGTCATGGTTTTCTACCCTGCACCGACCAAGTTCATTACATGCCCATCCTTTCTTTTTAACTACAGATTCCAATTCTATTGAACCAACAGGAGGATTCAGAATTGCTTTCCTAGCTGCATCATAACAAGCTATGGCCGCTAAGAGATTAGATTCTGCATCTCCAAAAGTGGGCCCATAGAGATATTTGAATATGCCTCCAGTTTTCACCTTAGGAGCATCTTTGGCATGTGATTCAGATTCAGATCCCACACTAGAACCCTTAATGTGTCTATGTAAGGAAGCCTGTCCAAGTTTATCGGCAGTCAATTCATAAACATCAGAAACAGGTGCACTTGCACAACCTAATTCTTTTTCTCCTCTAACCATATCATTATCATCTTTTCGAATTTCAAAAGGTGAACCTGAAGGATTTTTCAAATTTGACTTTTTAAGATGTTTTCTTCCATAAGAAACAGATCCTGCATTCCCACTGCTACTGCTAGCACTACTACCACTACTTGCTCTGTCACTTTGGCAGCTGCAATTGATTAAAGAACATGAACTGCAATTTTGCTTGTACTGTCCCAATGATTTCTTGAGCCTCTTCACTTCTTTCACAACCTCTGATGGAACTCTCAACTCGCCGGGAGATGATTTCTGCTCCCGGTCCTTTACAGCTTGTTTACCACTTACTACATGGTATTCAACATATGTATCCCCAACAAGTGTCCACGCCTTAGCCCAGAAGAGATAATCAGAAGAAAACTGATCTAATGTACGACATTCTCTGATGGAACACAAATTTGATTTTTTTGCATTGTTTCGAACAGCATTCTTCTTACCAGTTAACTTTAACTGTGAACAAGAAGCAGAAGAAACATCAACCATAGATGAGATAAATTGGGTGTCTTCAAGATGTTGAGGCATCGACCCATAAACAGAACAAGCCAACTCCACAACCTTCAGAGCTCGGTGAAATTGCCCATCCTCTTTATAAGTTTGTCCAAGAGCTAAATAGGACTCACCCAGTAATAGAACAAGTTTCCACAATTTACTATCCACTTTGGATGAAGCAAGCCATTCCCGAATGTCGCAAACTTCAATGCAATCAGGATCACCACATGCACATAAGGAAAACTGGGCAGATGAAGTTCGTTCCTGACCTTTTGTTCCATGATCAAAAAGCTCCTCTTCAGTGTCTTGGAGTTGGCGCTTCCATCGAAGTGATTTGATGGCTTGAGATATGTGGTGTATTGCAGCCAACTTTGAGGAGATTGGATCAGAAACAGTTTGAACCACATGTGGCCCTGATTCAGAGATTTGGCACATAGCAAAGTTGTCTTTGCATCCACTGCCTAACATTGTTCCTGTCGCAGATGCTTCAGGCATGGAATCTTGAGTAACTGTTTCATCTTCAACTGAAGAAACACCTTCTGAGTCTTGTAAAGGGATCTTATCTTGGCCAACTGATTCAAATGATGTAATAAAAAAATCAGATGATTCATCTTCCACATCAGTGACTGTAGCTTCAGATTCGAGAAGAAATGATTCACATGTTAAGTCCAGTTCCTCATAACACCCCAAAATGAGCCTTGCAAATTGTTCGTGGGCATGTGCACGAACGACCTGTCTTACAAGATAACACATGTTGTAAGCAACTTAGCGTGGTGATAGTCATAACCAAATGAGATTGATACACTGGACAGTTAAAGCTAAGATGGGCAAAGCTGCAAAAGTGCCCACAAATGAAACTTATTGAAGAATGTGAATCAAACACAACAGCTTGAGAAACAGAATCAGTAAAAATAATTTACCAAATGGTCTTGCTCATTAAGAAAATCCAAACACTTTCTGAAAAGTCTTGCACACTTCACCCTACTACTAGAAGCCTGCATCAAAGACCAGTAGCTTAGGATGTTATACTTTTTCATAAGATTAGTAGGTAAATAAGAGATAATAGTATCTTTTACCTTTGAAAGGGATAGCCTATGTGCCAGGCGATAAAGGAGAGTCCCCAATGAAAGCAAAGAATCTCTCCTTACTTTCTGCATAAAAGAAGGGAGTGAGCTACAGCTCTTCTCATCACTGACAGGTGAATGGTTCTTTGGTATAACAGAAAGATCAAAAAGTTGAAGCGCATCTTCTCCAGCACTTTTATAGAGCTGAAAGAATAAGCAAACCAAACAGTAAGTCCATTTCAATAACTTCACTCAGAAAAAAAAATTCATGAGAGAAACAAATATCATATATAGATACACATGCTAACCCAGAAAAACAAATGCTAACCCAGAAGGACAAATGCATACCCAATAAGCACCAGGATCTTGCTTGCAGTTATCCTGAAGAAATCTCAGGACAGAGAGTCCATTTTGTTGGACAACTTGAGGATGAAATGCAGGAGTGCCATCGTCGGAGATGCCCTTGAGTAAGAATATATCATCTGTCTTGAGAAGTTCATATCCTTGAACCACACCATTTTGATGGTAACAAATGGCTAACTCAGGCACACTCGCCATCACATTATCAAGCCAAGCTTCAAGCCATGTTAATGGAGTAACCTGACAAAGCAAACAAATGAATGAAAGAAACACATTGTCAAGGTAAGCTTCAGGCCAGGTAATGGAGTAACCTGGCAATGCAACAAAAGAACGAATGAATGCAATGACCCAATCCTGTGCAGTTCCGGTTTAGCACTTTGGTGATGCGGAAATATCATTACACTAAATGTCATATTTGAGTCTATAAGAACTCAACTAACATACTGAGAATGCCACATCTAGTTCCAGGACTAAACTTCAAACAGGCGCTCTGGCTATTATAATTCATTTTGTACAGGATGTGTGAAGGCACAGATTCACAACTGTGATGTGTCTGTATAGATGGCATATTACCTGTCGAGCAACATCCCACAAATGCAAGCTCACAGCTACATATTTCTCGGTGCTGAACAGAAGCAAATCACTGCCCAGTAGCATCCGGAAGTTGTGAAATCGCCAAAACAAAACCCTTAAAAATTCATCATTGCCGATTACCCTGAACTTCTCTGATTCTTGCACCGGGCCTCTGGGATTTTCTCCCATTTGAGAGGTTTTCCTGAGAGCATCATGCCTCTTATTCTGTTTTTTCTGCTTACTACTTCCCCAGAGAAAGCTGTCTTCATCTCTCTGATGAAAAAACTGACCACTAGATCCATGTTTTGGAGGCGAAGACGAAAGAACAGAGTCTTCTTCTCTAGATTCAAAAACCCCAGGTGATATTGTGGAGCTTGACTGATCTTCCGATGGACCATATTTAGAAGAAGGTGGGCAATCACAAGCCTCTGCTCTCACAGAATGCATCGCAAAATTTAGAAGAATAGATTGATCACCAGATTTAGTTTGGTTGCTTTGCCTTCTAACCAGTTTTTCTCCCTCTTCAACATCAGGCCTAAATTTCTTGAAAAAGTTAGATACATGTACACATTAATATTTATATAGCTGTGTTAAAAATTGAAATAAGATTTCAAATAAGATAACATACCCTGTATTAAGAATAAGGGTCTGTCCTATCCGCTTAACTGCGACAGATACTCGAGCCTTGGAGTATGGTATTTTAAATATCTGTTTAAGGATGTCTGTTGGAGCAACCACATCTATCTCATCTCCATATTCCGCAAGACCAGATACAGCAAGAGCATCACATCTTCTAGCAAGGTTTTGGCAAATAGACCCACTTTCTCCACGCGAATCTATGAAAAGCAAAATAAAAAAGGAGCTTAGGGTGGTTCATAGAACTTCCTAACCTGAAAATCTACTTAATAATGTACATCAAATAGCTCCAAACAACAGAAAAAGAAAAAAGTTAGAAATGCAGGAAGGAAAGATAAATCATCTATGTGGGTTAGCATGAATAAGAAACTTCCCAAGTGAAGGAACTTCTTAGATGTTGAGCCATATTTTTCAAGAATAAGGAAACATAATTGGACACGGGTGACCAAAAATAGTTGGGAAAATGCATGATGGGGATAAAAAATATAAAGTTTCCTCATGAAGAAAAAGAATATCTTGACCATTTGGCTCTTCAGCAAGTTTAGTAGACTTAAAAACTTAAATATAGTTGGGATTTATCTCTAACTTTACTCTTATATTAAGTGGGTTACATTTATTTGGGCTTTATCGGAGTTAGTTTTAGCTAGATGTCTGAGAAGATTCACATCATAAAGGCACTTCCTTTCTTGCTCTAGTATCTATTAGATGTCATTTGTGTTAGTTAGTTTAGATTTTGAGGCTCGACTTAATAAATCTATTACAAAAATTACTATGCAGCTAATTGTGTTCAAGCCTAAATAGGTGTTTTTCTCCAACATCTTGTTGTGGAGGAAGGTTCTGTTTAGTAAGGTAGGTATATTTTCTCTCAGTAATACATTCACACTTTTTCTCAAAAAAAAAAAAAAAAAAAAAGTCTGTTTCCACCATTCATGTCTTAAACATAATTAAAGCACCTCCAAAAATTAAACTCCTCAGTCTACTACATCAGTGCATCTTTTGCTTACATCCATACCTGCTCATTAGATATTTGATGCCCTTTTTGTTGTCTCACCAGAAAGAAGGATTAGAAATGTGAACAAATGACAAAGTGGTTCTCTCAAGGCATCCTAATAATGTTCACAACATCCAAAAGTCTTTCCTCTTTCTAGAAATCTTGTCCCACTCATCTCCAAATATGACAATCTTGCATTCACAGGTTTTCACATATTTTACTTTCATATAATCCCATCTTCCTGGAACTCCAAGATGGATAACTCCATATCAATGCAGAAGGAAGTCTAAACACTCCAGCCAAAAATGGGACTTTAATGTAAGTCCTAACCACCATCAAGCTAGAAATTCATGTCTCAATTAGCAGGCCAACAGGTTATTCGGAAAAGAAGACAGTAATATTAAAGTTGGGTTGAGGTTCATCTCAAAAGGACTAGCCAAAGTTAAGAGGCCTTTTTCCAGCTAACAACCACAAGATTTTCCCCAATATTACTCAATGTAGGGTTATTTCCACAGATAGTTATGTAATTAGTATGCACTCATATACTTTCATTTCCAAGGGGATAGAATGAAGCTCTGAATTTCATCTTTGTCAGAGCAAGAAACTAATTAATGTCTGCTCCCATTTCTAGCTATGAGATGGCTGTGGGGACATGTTAAAGAGCATGTACTTCATCCGCAATGAGAAAATTTCTGACAACGGAGGTTCGAATCTTCATAATGGTTATTTAGACTACAACTGCTACTCATCTTCCTATTGTTAGTGATCACTGTAATCGAGTAGAAAACATAAGTTAACTTGTAAATTCAAGATTCGGGTCTATCATCAATATCAAACATGCGAATAGCTCTTTCTTGTGTTGCAGTTAAACTGAAACAGTTGCCGAACCCAGTGCAAAAAGCAGAATGAAGCCAAAGATTAGTATTGAAGTGCTTATTAGTAATTTTCCTTGTAGTTATGCAGCAGAGATTAAAACAACAGAAAAAGAAATTAAATTACTTGTTCATATGTGCCAAAGAACATGAACTAACCACATTCTCGAACTATAAACTGAACTGGAAACAACATAGCTTCAAGCTGCGCAAACGAGTCATAACTTCCTCTTGAAAAAGTTGAAAAAAAAAAAAAAAAAAGTACCATTGCTAATCAAAGGGGGAGTGTTGAGATCAGTTTCCGTGGGAAGCATTCGATATCGAGGAGCGGTGATCCTGGATAAATAACAAATGCCACAATAACTCAATTATTGATGTTTTACTTCGAAAGAACAAAAATACCAACAAAGAGAGTGCGAGAGAGAGGAGTTAGTACGTTTGAGATGATGGAACCAAAGCCGACTCCGAGAATCGAAAAGCATCATCTGTAGGAACAGGAAGAGTTCCGCATATGAATCCGACGGGCTTGGGCTTCGCAATCTCTAGTCGCCCCACGCATTGGAGCTCGCCTGAGAGCTCAAGCTGATCTTCCATCGTTGCTGCAACGCAGTGTGGTGAAGCCCGCTTTAGGGTTTTTCCTCCATTAATAGAAGCTCAATTCAATTTTGTCCAAAATCGCGCGACCCATCACCCGCCGCTACAACCAGGAATTTCTCGCTTTCTGACAGGAAGACAAAAACCAGGGTTAAAACTGTTCGCTACAAGGGGTACCCGTTGTGAAGGATCGTGCTCATTCTAGAATCATCCTATGTAACAGAAGAATTCCCACTGGACGACCATTGCGAACGCTGACAATGGACCATCGAAGCCCAGGGGGTCGAAGAACTTAAAACTATTTTAGTGATCCATTTTCTCCGGGTTTTTTTTTTTTTTTTTTTTGTTAATTTGTTCATTAGAAAATATAAGAAGAAAATTATTAATAAAAAATTACAAATTAAGATAGATTGTAAATTTTCTAACTTAATAAATAATTAAATTTTAATTAAATATATAAAACATTTTATTATTGCTAATTTGACATTTACATATTATCTTCTAAAAAAACTTAAATGTAATATAAAAATTAAAAAATATATATTTATAAAAGAGCACAATTCATGTAAATAATTCATTTATTTGGCCTAGATTAATCCCTTGAGGGTGTGGATGTTGTTCCTAATCCTTTGAGTTGATACAACTTGGGAGGAGGAACTTGGTTTTAATCCCTTGTGCATAAAGATGGGTCTGTAGTCCATTTTATGTCGTCAGTCAGGTGGTGGTCGTCGCTCCTCTCTCTCTTCATCTTCTCTACAGAGGCTCTGCTACAGTCATCTGATGAAACCCCCACCCACTAGAAGGAGTAATTAAGTAATCAAGTGACGCTCAGACGCGTGGTGGCGAAGGAGGGCTTTCAATTTTTAAATAGAAAAACGAAAAGAAGAGATGGCCAAAAGGTGGGAGTTCGATTTCTTTGATTTGGACATGACGGGCGGGGGGAGAGGAGAGACGCAGCGATGGGTCGTCGACGAAAACTGATTCTTCTCGCTGTTTGTTCCCCCTTTCTGCTCCCTCTCTTCTGCCTCGTCTGTCCTCTCATCTCCCTCGCAGCTCTCTTCCTCCGACTCACTCCTAAGGCCCGCCGACACCGCCGGCGCTACCAAGACGGCGAGGCGGCGACTGGGACGACTTTCGACAGGTGGATCCTTCAACAATACCTCGAGGATCAGCTCAGTCTGGTCAGATCGGTTTACGATTGCGGCGATGAGTGCGATGATGATGACGATGGATGTGAAGGCGGAGGTGAGAATCTTAAGGACGAGAGAGATGGATTCCTCTCGCCGTGAAAGTGGGGATCGGGGATTGCGTGCTTGGTAGACAGACTTCTCTGTATTTCTTATTGTTTTTTTTTCTGAGAACTTGTTCATGGCAGATTTTGAAATGTAAATCTTATAGAGGGAGGGGCAAAAAAAAACAAAAAATCGTTTTAAACTTTTTCTTGAGAAATTGTAATGAAAAACATGAACCGTCGGAAATCTTAAATTTTATTTTTCAGTTTATTTCAGTTTGTTTGGTGGAGGTGGTCTTTGGGTTTTATCAAACAAAACTTTGTCTCCTTTGATTGTAATGGGTAACTCCTCATTTGTCATTTCGTTAGGTTTGCTTCTTCAAAGAAACCTCCTCGACGTTGGCCTTCATTTATTAGATTCCTTGATGGTGGTAAGCAAATCAACACCCACACATGATTCTAAAGGTCAGATAACGGTTTCGTTTGTTTCTCACCAAATGACTTTTAGCCCTCTAATCGCGTATAAAAAAAGAAAATGATCCAATTAAACACCATTGTTGAAGCTGCTACCATGAGCTATATGAACCCATTGAACTTGAGTAATGCTTACTAATAGGATTACCCCCAATGGCCTTCGTGGATTGAAAGCTTAAGCTTTTTAAACAAACAGATTTCACAGAAACGTGCAGGTTTAAACTCAAATTAGTTGGTCTTTTTCTGGAATGGAATTTATTCTTTGCATTAGATGCTGGGTTGATCTGAATGATGGACCAGGGCGGGGGCTACTCCCTCCAAGCATGATGAGGAAGATAAAGCTCCTCCTCTCCTTTATTTTTATTTTTTACGTAAAGAGTCGCTTCAAATGTTTCTTCTATAAAGCATTATCTTGGCAACATAGGGTCCCATGAAAAAGACTACAAGAATAATTGATCGCATTTCCTGGCAAAAGAAAGAGAATTGCAAACTTTCTTCATAACCATCATAGCCCATTACCATCCTTTTTTCCAAGAGAATCATCAGGACTTCAAAGAGTTCACACAGGTTTGATATACGTCAAGAGAAAGAAGAAAAAAAACGCAGTAAGCTTAGACAAACTGGTTCAGGGAACCTTTATTAGATTTTTCACCCAGAGAAGAAAGCTATCTGTGATGGTTGCACAGAAGGGAAGTTCTGACAGGTTTAAGAAGAGAGTCGCCCATCTTCTTGACAATACTGGCATAAAATAAAACAGAGACATGTCTACTTACACCTAGGACTTCTTGTTTGCTTTCTTTTCAAATTTCTGAAACTCTGTCACGGAAGAAAGTAACAGAGAGCTGAGCTCGTCTTCAGCTTCTTTAAGATCCTTGTTTGTTTTTGCTTCCATGTCGGCCCATGATTTATCAGCTTCTTGCACAAAGAGTTTGATCAAATCCTCAAGCTGAGCGGGATCGAAGTTCTTGTCCTGCAAAGCCTCTTCTGCAAGGAGAGAGAACTGAGAAAAAAGTGCCTCCATGATCAAGCAGATGTTTTCTGGGTGTCTTGTTCAAAATATATATAAGTGGCTGAGCGAGTAAATGCATTTACGTCGTCCTGGGGAAGCCTTGTGTCATTTTCCCCAAAGAGACCAGGAATCATGAGGTTATGTGGATTTCATTTGTGGGGGAATATGTATTATTGAAGCATGGGATCCATCAGTTTACCCATTAAGCCTACACAAGCAACACTTGTTCTCCTAAATTTCCCTACACGTCTATCTTCTTATCCTCCTACACAAGTTTCTTCTTCTTCCCTCTTACTGTTCTTCTTTCCATAATCGAAAATTTAACATAGTATTAGAACAAGGGTTCTAGAGCCTGAATACTCACTTTATTTCCATCAAGTGCATATACTCAATAAAATAGAGTAGTTGAACGTAAAAATAGACACTTATTGGAAATTGTTTGGGTAATGTTTTTATCTATGAGTGTTCCTCAATTTTTCTGGCCCTATGTTGTTTTATTTGCTTGCTATCTCATTAATCGTATTGCCATTTAGTGTGTTTGGCAATGCATCACCCTTCTCATCTCTTTTCAGGATGAAAAGTCTTTTCCTCTTCAAGCCTAAGTGTTTAGATGCATTTATTTTCTTCATAAAATTTTGCCAGGTAAACATAAATTTGATTCGAAATCATTTAAGAGTATTTTTTGTTTACTACAAAAATTAAAAAAAGGGTATGTTTGTTATTATCTTCTTAGCAAAAAACTTTTATTTTTGTTCATGTTAAGTTCTTTGAGACTCAACCCTTTTATACCAAAACATCTACTCCTCTAAGTTTTGAGTTTCCTATAGGTATCCCTCAACCAAATGAGCCATTGGATCAGCCACCTCTTCACATTGACCAACAATTTCCATATCCTCTTACTCTTTTGGTTGACCATTCACCTATCTAGTATGTTGATTTTGAGGTTATTGCTTCATCTCCCTCTTCTCTTGTTATTTTTGGACCTCCATATGATGTTTGTCCTATTGCAATCTGTATAGAATCTTGTTCTTGTGTTTAGCATAAGACCTCTACATCCCATCTAATGTCTAACTTTATTCCACTCACTGAGTGTTGTTATTTTCTAGTTGTTTTGTCTTCTGTGTCTATTTCTAGGAATCATGAAGAGGCCCAAAACATCTACGTTAAAGAGTTACCATGGAAGAGGAGAAAACAACCAAATATCACAATAATACTTGGGAGTTGGTTGATCTACCTCATGAACAAAATATGTTAGTTATCGATGGATTTTTACTGTAAAACATAATCCCGATGGCAACATTTCATGTCTTAAAGTTTAGTTGGTCACCAAAGGATCACTCAAATTTATCGTATTAATTATGATGAAACATTCTCTTGAGGCCAAACCCAATTTTATTAGCATCTTATTTTTATTGTTACTAATTTCAATTAGTCCCTTATTCAACTTGACGTCAAGAGTATTTTTCTTCAAGATGATCTTCTTGAGGAAGTCTATATGATTCAATCACCAAGCATTGTGATTAAAGGGGAGAAAGTTTGTAAGCTAAAGAAATCAATTTATGCGCTCAAACAATCACCACATGCATGGTTTGGCAAATTCAGCAAAATGATTTGTGGTTTTGGTTATAAGAGGTGTGAGATGGGTCATTCTGTATTTGTTGTCATGCTTATGGCTATTTTATGCGAATGATATCACCATTAATAGAAGCAGCAAGAATGACACTCATCAACTAAAAGAAGGACCGTGCAAGGCTTAACAGATAAAAAGATTTTGAGTTTATTGAAGTATTTTCTTGGAGTTAAAGTGTTATAGTCTTAGTATAGTATTAACCTATTTCTAAGAAAATATGTGTTAGATTTACTTGAAAAAATTAAATATTTGGATATAGGCCTCTTGATAACTTGATGAATTTGAATATGAAGTTGTGTGCAGAGTCTCCTAATGAGGTAGATATTGAAAATTATCAAAGATTAGTTGAAAAATTAAACTATTTGATAGTTAATAGATTAGATATCTCATTTGTGGTAAATGTTATTTCTTAGTTTACGCACAAACCACGGGCAAACTCTTGAGAGGGTTTTAAGGTATTCATACTATAAGAACCATAGACACATAAAAATTGAATGATTTGCATATGCAGATTGGTCAGCTTCTTCTAGTGATAGAAAATCCACTTTAGAGTTTGAATTATGAGCATGCCTTATGTTCCCTCTAAGAGTCAACTTTCAAATATCTTCACCAAAGTAATTGTTGTATGGCCCAAATTATGTTTCAAGCTAGGTGTTTTTTATGTTTTTGCACCAACTCGAGGAAGAAAGTGTTACAAGTAGTCATGTGTTTAGATTTAATTATTACCTAACAGCAAAATTATTGTCATGTCAAAATTTTTATTATAAATAAGATGAATGAGAGGAGCTCAAGTATGCCTTACGGGGGGAGCTCTCTTTCCTTTTTTATCTTCCTAGACAAGCTTCTTCAAAAAATGTCTGCAATCAATCAAACGAATAGGTCTAAGAAGTAATTGATCTGATCACCACTAGTGGAACCCAAACAACATAAGAGGACGAACCAAAACCCGAGACTAGATAAACTTCAGGACAAACATAACTAACGTAAACAAGTTCTAAACTACTGTAGCAGGTGACGGTTCTGCGGCCGGAGATCCACTATTGCCGGGGATCCCCGGTGGTGGTGAACTGCCAGAATCAACGGATGCATCACAGTATCCTCTAAGTATATCTGCTTCTTCCAAGGTGAAGCCGACAGAAGCCAACATGGCTGGCCAGCAGTGGAGGGTGATCACTCGGATGGCTCTGCAGCAGTCGAGACTGAGGTACGATTCCCCGTTGAAGAAGAAGAGAATGATCTCGTTCGTGCACGCTCGAAGTTCGTAGAGAGCGTTGAAGCACTGCGTCATCCCGCCCTCAGCTTCGATCCGAGCCGAAAGATCATGGACATGTTCTAGTTGCATTTCGCGCGCGGCTGATGAAGCTATCAGGCAGCCCATGGCTATTGCCAGAGCTAACTTCGCGATTGTCATGATGAGAGACAGAGAGTAGTAGAAAGTAGGAGGAGAGTGGGTTGTGGAGACTGGAGTGTAGCTGTGCTTTATATAGGTGATGATGAGCTTCTGAGCATTTACCATGAGTTAATAGCCAAGAGATACGTTTTCAGAAGTAGAGGAGTTCGTGGGAAGTGCAGACTTGAAACTGATACAAAGTGGGAAGCTGAAACATCACTGGAATTAGATGTGACAAAATTACGACTTCTCAATACTGTCAAGATCAGTCGAGGTCAATTTAGGCCAGAAAATTGACATTGATCGATAAATAAGAACTGTACCACATTTGAAAAACCAAAACACTCCAGTAGATCCCAAAAACATGAAGATTGAAACACCTGTCTCCTCGTAAGCAAGAATCCAAAAGAGGCAAAAAGCTCCACAGAACATGCCATAATCAGGAGTCCAGAGACAAAACCAAAGTGGATTCTTCTCATAAACAGGAGCATAAATCGAACATCATCAATCTGAGACAATATACAGAACTTGGAACACTTGGTGCCATTTATTTGGGAAAAACTAAAATTGAAATCAAACACATGAACCTAATACTCTCCACGACAAGACTCTGTACGTACTTGAAATTTGTTACAGCAGAGCCTACAATTTTTTTATGAACTAACCAGTAAATTAAAATGCACATGTAACTACAACTCAAAGCAGAGAATATTTAATTGCCATCACTTTCTGCAATCTTTGCACCACACCTTTCTCGTCTTAACTGATTTGCACTTCTTCTCTTGACACCACAATAAGCAAGATTTGATGCCCTCTCACCAGTTCCTGTCATTTTATGAAATGAATCCCACCTAATAAAGGAATCAGTCTCCCTTACTTCAGCATCTTGGTCCTCATAGTTGCTTTTGGAGTTGCTGCATGATGGGTCATTATTTCTACTTATTCCACAAAGGTGCCCAAAATAGCGAGATGGGTTTACATAACAAAAGGATGAAGACACAATTCCCCTCATGTGAGACGGCTGGAGAATACTGACGAGTTCTAGTATTTCGCTAAAACATGAATGATCTGAGTAAGAAACAGAGTACAAATATTGATGAAGCATCCGCACAGGACTTGAATTTTCAGTTAGTTGGCTTTTATCAATGCATATCCTTTGACCTTTATTCTTCTTGTCCTTACTACAAATTTTCCATGGAAGTCCAGAAGGTATAATTCCAATGGTAGGCCCCCGCACAGTGTTCAGTGCCATTAGGGTGTCAATGGTACAGTTATAACGAGGAACAGCTCGAACTCGTGTAAGACTAGTATCTGTTGTGAAGACATTCCTATACCCAAGAAGGTGCATGGTTTGAAGACGCTCAGGCCATACCCAGATCTTCAAAGAACAGAAAAACATAAAAGATGAGACAACAACTTATAGGACCCACAACTGAAATGTGTCAAAAATCAAACTTCAGCATGAAATCAGGAGGCCCAGCAAAGTTAAAAATGCAAATATGAAAGAACAAACCACAAGGAAACAGTAGGAACCTTTATATTTAAAGCATGGGCAACATGGACGAGTAGGTCTTCTTTTCCAAGAGAGTTGATGCTGATGATAATATCATGCAGAGGATGAGAAGCAATAATATCAACAACCTGTTAAGAATGTATAAAGGAGATAAAGTCAAGACGCAATACTTTTCTGCCTTTGCACGCCAAGAAGTTTATGAAAGAATTTTGCAATGGACATTTGAAACTAGTCCGACTGCCACCAAATCCCAAATCCCAAATCCCACTAAGAGCTAGTTCCAAATGATACCCTGATGTGGAAGGATTTTGGGGCTAAGCATCAGTTAAGAGTATCTAAGAATTTTAATAAAATGTCGCAGAAACTTTGAAGAAAATAAGAACTCTTAAAATAGTGTAATGACCATAATACTCACAAGAATTAGATGAAGGCCAAGAAAACAAAATAAAAGGTATTGCATTTCCTATCACAACCTCTATGACTAATTTAACAGAAACAGACCTGTTTAGCTGCAATATCACGAGATGGGAAGCAAAATGATGGGTTGCAGTAGGTGTTATCGATATAGAGGAAGTCCAATTTTCTACCATTGAGAGCATTCAGGAGCACATTTTTCCCCTGTTGTGCTCTCTGACTCTCAGTTTCCCAGCGAAAATCACCTGTGAATAGAAAGCTTCCCAACTCCCCCTGAAATAAGTACATCACTGCACCTGGCCAACATCCAACCACCAATGGTGAAACTCTTTTCAGTGGCATAAACAACAGAATAAATCAAACACAAATAACACACTTCACACTGGTGGAATTCACTAGAGAAAATCCCATGCAATATGATCCGGAGTAGGCCCTGCCGGCCAAGACAGATAATTAAATAGCATAAAATTGCTTCCAACGACAAGGTCCCGGATTCCCAGTCCCAATAAACATACATTGTAGCAGAGAACTTGTTTCATTGCTCTGACCATAATTGCCAGATTTCCTAAAAGAAAAAGTGAGAGACTCTGAGCAATGGACTCTCATCAGTGGCGAATGGCTCTCATCCACAGAACCAAAAAGAGACGTCAGAGTCTCTCACCTTCTCTGTTTCAGTAAATAACTGCCCCCCAAAATCACATAGTAAGTACATATACGATTAAGCCTGTGACGAGAATTGGGGCAAGAACCCGACATGAAAATGATATTGAAAGAAAAAGAGCTTACCAGGACAATGATTAGCATCGATGGGGGTAACTTCAACCATGATTTCCGCTCTCGACGACTCTGAAACCAGACGAACCGAGCTGGCAGACCCAATCTCCAAAACCCTGAGAAGAGACAAATCGAAACCCGGAAAAGTTGTGGGGAGGAGCTTAGCGGTGATGGGAGAGCAGAAGAGGGGACCCCTCTTCCACCTCCGAGACAACCCTTGTGTGTGATCCGCATGGAGGTGGGTGAGGAAATAAGCTTGGCTTGGTTGCCCCCACTTGTCCACCGATATCAGTCCTTGATCCATGCAGATTCAACGGAAGGAGGGGCAGGGGCAGGAAACCCCATTTTTGAACTGGGTGTCTTGCTTCCCGCGCTTTCTCATTTACGGGCAGCAAAACTGCAATAATGCGAGGACGCTTCCGAAGGAAGTTGCTGCCCCGTGCTCGGTGGAGCTTCCGAAACACGTGTTTCAACTTTCATACACTCTGCATATGTTTCGAGGCTTTGAATTAAACATAATTAAATGCTAAATTATTTATTTAAAGTTAATAATGAAATAAAAAACTGGTTGTGGCCTAGAATAAGTTCAATGAATTCTGATTGCACTTTAATTTCCTTCTTTAAATTATTTATAAAAATATTATTTACTTTTGACATAATATATATTATCTCTTTTTATTATTAAATTTCTAAAAATAAGATAAATCATAATGCATGGATAATAAATAAATATAAAATAAAAATAAATTTAATTTTAAGTAATTCAAATAAAATTTTAATGATTAAATTAAAAAAATGGATGTACTTAGATCGATGTCCCATAAAATATTGAGGGCCTGCATTAATTTTTATAACTATATATGAATAAACACTAAGGGTCATGAAAAGAAAATAATATGAAATTTTGACCATTACTATTCCAAAAAATAGTTAATAAAAATAAAAGAATGATCAAATTATCCTTTTTTACTAACTATTTTTTGGAATAATAATGATCAAAATCTCTTTTTTTTTTTTTTTTTTTTTCCGTGGAGTTCTAACTCAAACGCTAAAGGGCAGTCTAAAACAAAACTTCATGTAATGTTTAACAAAAAATTCTGTCACTTGCTAAAAAGGGAGAAAAACTGTACTTCAAATAGCACCAGAAAAGTACTCTTGATTGTTTATAGGTGCAACCGAGCCAAGAATTATCAAATTGGCAACCTTGCACAGAAGCTAGCACCTGATAGACACAACCCCACATACGTTGTTACTCAAGAATCTGAAGTAGGTTGTTGCTGCTGCTGCTGTTGCTGCTGTTGTGATTGAGACTGCTGTTGCCACACCTGCTGAGACATGTAAGGGTGAGGAAGTTGAGCATACAAAGATTGATCCATCACTGGTTTACCCATGATCATCCCTGGTGATGCAACCTGCTGGCCTGGCATATAATGGTAAGGTATAGCTTCTGAAGGTCCTCCAACAGGTGCGGTAGATCCACCGGTCCTTGGAAGTGATCCAAGTACTTCATCTTTAATCTCCTCCCTGGGCGCGATATCCACCAGAAAATCAAAGATATCGGTCCTCATGATTGCTGCTCCAATGTCATTCTTCTGAAGTGTCCTCCTTTTATTTTCCTCGGTGTGGTTCCATGATCGTAGTGTCAACTCCAAGATAAACATCTCACAGGCCTTAGCAAATACTACTGGGGCCTCTGCTGAGATCATCCTCACATCCTCATCCGCCTTCATAATTTTCTTGATCCTTGCCAACGGAAGACTATGATTCTTAAAGTCATTTGTTTGCTCAACCTCTTGGTACTGATTAGCCCAAAAGAGCTGAAGTTGCTGCTGCTGCTGGATTTGCTGGTAAGCGAGTTGTTGTTGTGCAAGTTGGGTAGGAGAGGTAACAAAAGCAGTAGGCTGCCCTGAGGACTGAATGGTTCCTGGTTGCGTAACAACTGAACCTGTACTAACAGAGTTAGAGACCATCATTTGGCTACCTTCATAGGGGGCAGCAACATAACCCATTGCAGCAGCACCGCCCATAAGGGGCTGTCCATGTCCTTGTTGATCCATTCTACTGGCTCGATGAAAGCTCGAAGCTTTTAATTGGTGAGTTCTTTAAGCCTTCACTGTTAGAGAACAAAAACAGCAACATGGCTTAGACCAATTGTTTTTTAATGTACAGTATTTTTCAGTAGGGAGGTTAGGTAAATCGAAATCTTAGATCACAATATTGAAAAAGAAAGAGCAAAGAAAAGAATACAAAATGGATGTCAACATATACATTCTAAAAAGTAACGTAAATGAAACCACGTTATTTAAGAGAAAGATATGCTCTCCCCCCAATAATTTAATCATTTTCTAACAACGCAAACTCTTATCATCGACCTCCCCAAGAATTGGATATTTTCACAAAACAAAAAGGCCCACACTTCCCCAGCATAAAAAAGCTGAAAAAAAATCATGCTAATCAATACTCTACCAGAAATAGTTTGGTTTAAAATTGGTCTAATTATGTTTAATATGTTGGATCTTTCAAAAAAATTCAATGCCTTTAATATTTACCTTTAATTTTTAGTAATTGATTCTATTCATTCATGTAGTGATTTCCAAAGTCATACTGTGGCACTTCTTTTTATCTCTGATTCTTTCACCGTAATTTTAACTTCTTCTACTTTTTCCACTTTTAAGTTGTATGCTCCCTTCTTCTTCTTCTTCAAAAAAAAAAAAAAAAAAAAAAAACACAAGTTGTATGCTCACTTCTTCAATACATTTCTCTAAAATTGTTAAAATGTGCCACAGTTCAAACTACTGCAGTACACACTACATCATGTCACTGCAGCACTAACCTAAATATGTTAACTTCTGTTCCATCTCTTTCCAACCTTGTTCCCTAATTCTCACGCCCCATTTCTCTTCTTTGTACTTTTTCTTTATTGATTTTTCTTCTTTTTCTTAACCTGTGAAGTTTTATTAGAATATAAATATTAGTTTCCAAGAAAGGAGATAAATCAACCCTCATGAGGCATGGAAGCCCCAAAAACAAGACCAGGGTGAGAGGTCTCATCTTTGGCAAACTTATCAGCAAAGCTGATAGCAGCAAGTTATGTTGCCAGGTGATCTGAAGAGCAGTACAGATGGCCCTAAATACATCAAATATGTGCCCTATCTTCGAGGAGGAAGGGAACCTTTTTTTTCAATTTTATAATATGAGAAAGTGGAATGCATTAAAAGAGCTCCCGATGGGGGGAGAGGAATTTTCTTGGAAACATTTTATGACTAATGCTGAATCTCTTTCTATCACCAGTTGGTGGCTGAAGTGCTGAAAATATAACTTGATTTCAGTTAGCAAGGCATTTGTTTCCACTTCAAGTGAATTGAAGTGTTTAATTTCCACTTCAACCAAATTGAGGTGTTCTGGATGCTTGAGTAGGACGTATCACAGAGACCAGAGCAGTTCCATATAATAACTCCTACATTAGCAAGTCCCAGATTCTTTGGAGCAGCAGCTGAAGTTCAACTTCAACCAATTGCTTGATGCGGGAGAGCAAGAGACCATTCCTGTGGTAGGGTTGTCACTAAATTGAATGACATCACTCCAGTTCGGATGGATAACTGAGCTGCTAAGCAAGGGGAAAATGCCAAAAACACTTCATTCTCCTTTTCAAACTTTGCTTCAGTAGTCAAAATCAAATTTGAGACACATTTGAGATTGCTAAACTTTTACAATTTTTCTACAATCCATATTAGTCTTACTAAAAACAAAAGAAACCATAGTTCTACTGGTTGTTGGAAAGATAATGTTATTTCATTAAAAATCTATATGCATGTAGAAGATTATCAACCATAAATGCATTTACTTATTAGGATATTTTTAGATGCTCCTGTGGTAGTTTAGTTAAATTTTCAAGGTTATTTACAAACTTTAGAAGTATTAAATTATTCACAAGACACCATATTCTTAATATCATCTGGTGCCTTGGTTTGATCCCTTGCTTAACTCTTCCTAAATTCAAACTCTTTGGAGTCCTAGGTCAATCATGAACTGCCTCAGAATTAATTGCATAGGACACTACATCCAAACCAACAAAAATGGCAGAACCAAACTGTAAGGCACAATTACATACCCCTTCAATAGTAGTCACATGAAAGGCAAAATTCAATTTCAATATTAGACAAGGTGCAACTTAAATCTAGAGCTTCCTTCTCGATGAACCAAACACAATCAACATCCAACTAGATTAAAAAATAAAAACCATCAAAACCCAGCTTATAAGCATGAGAGGACATGTGATTACTCTATGAGACAATGAAAATGACAATCATCTGTTGTTCAAAGGAATCAAAGCTGTATCAAATTAAACCCAGAAAAAGACAGCACAAAATGGACAAATGATTACTCTATGAGACAATGAAAATGACTGTCATCTGTTGTTCAAAGGAATCAAAGCTGTATCAAATTAAACCCAGAAAAAGACAGCACAAAATGGACACTTCGCATCTGTTAAGGCTGATAAAGAACAGATTGCTTTTCTAGAGAGAACATACATGAAAGAAAGCAATGACATCACATGGATGCCATGACTAGGTCCCAGCATGTCTGATTCTGGTAAGAAGACCAACCAAAAGAAAAAAAGTGAGATGGGGGGAAGGGAGGGAAGGAGGGAGAGCTTTAGGAGAAAATATTGGAAAATTATAGATCAGATCATAAAAACGAAAGAAACTAAAAGTATGAGAAAGAATGGACTATTGGCAAAACAATTTTTTCTCAAATTGACCTAACAAAAAAGGATTTCAAGGGAACACGAGAGCGTTTTCAGCCCAGAGAACCAATAGCACTACAAAAGGGGCATGCTAGTACCTCACGACAATCATGGAATGCTTTCTTTCTTTATGTGGATTGCAATTAAAGAGGAACAATATATGGGCTTGCAAAATACTTTTGGGTAGTATGCCACTTGGATGTTCATGAGCAAGATAAAAGAACACATCAAAGAAAACAAAAGGAACAGGGTTCTGTTTCAGATGTGCGATGTACTTGACATGTGCTGTCAATGATCACTCTAGACGTTCAACATGGTTGGGAAGATTAAAATCAGATTTTCAAAAAAAAAAAAGAAGAGGGTGGGATTACTTCAAATCAGCAATGGAATGACCACGTATCTCAAGAAAACCAAACCAAGCTATCTTGGAACGTACAGTTAGAATGATAGTATTACCCTATTATACTTGGTAGAGAGACGGTTACCTGCGCCGACAACGGTGAAGACAGCGGACGTTGTTCTCAGGAAAGCAGAAACAGCTGCAGAGGGAAGGAGGCGTGGGGTTGACGAGTGGCGAATGGTGAGTGACGAGTGGCGAGTGGCGTTCTCTGGACGAGAGAGCTCAGTGGACCTGTAGCCGAATGCTGGGACTTATAAAGTATCTTGAAAGTCGGTCACGTCCATTTTGTAAATAAATAAAAATTAAATAAATGCTAAGAGCACTAATGACGTGGTCACTCGTGTGAAATCGAATTTGTTTTCCTTACTCCCTTCCCTTCCCACAACAATGTCTTTCAACGCACGTGGGAGCAGTACAGACCGAGTAAGAGTAGGCTACGCAGATTGTGACTCAAGTTCAACGATTAGACCCGGGTGAGTCAAGTACTGAACTCAATATCGAGTCAGAGATAGACTCGCCCTGAATACAAGGGCCAAATCAAAAGCTCTTACCAAACCAATATCGAGTCAAAGATAGACTCGCCCTTAAATAATTTTTTTTATCCAATCTATCATTTTTATTAGGTTTCATTTGAAAAAAGTAGTAGAAACCTAAAAACTGCGCAGAAATTTGAAAATGAATGTCCATCCTGCGACCGTGTGTCCTATTTGGCCGAGCTATTGGGCTAAACCAGTAGTACATGATGGGCAGGGGTGGCATCGAGCCGAGCCGAGCCCGAACCTGTTTATATTCGAGTTGAGTTTGATTTAAATATTTCGAGCCGAACCTCATCTTGAGCCTAAAATTGTTATCGAGCTCGAGCCCAACGAGTTCGAGCCGAGCTTCGAGCCGAGCTCGAGCCTCAACATACATTTAAAACTTTTCAAAAAATATATATCGAATAAAATGTATATAAAATTATGCATACATTTTACATAAAATTGGGCATGACCTTTACATAAAATTGGGTATAACCTCTACTTAAAATTGAGCATAATATATATATATATAAAATAATTGTATAAAATTCGGCATGACCTCTACTTAAAATTGGGCATAATCAATATACATAATACCTGCATAAACACTCCATAAACACTCCATAAAATTGTCTATACATTCCATAAACACTTTTATACACTCCATAAAATAATCTAAACACTTCATACACTGCATAACATTATAAATAAACTCCATATAATAATCAAACACAACAAAATTAAATAAAACATCACTATCAATTTACAATCACCCAAATAAAAACTATAAATCCTTTAAATAAAATCCTATTACTATTACAGACTTACTAGAAAATTACAAGAAATATTTTAAATTTTTCTTAGGAAAGTTAAATGGACTCTTATTGCCTTTTCTAAGGAAATAAAAATTAATAATTAATCTAATATATTATTATATTTATCGATAAATTTTTAATCACATAAAATGTCAACACACAAAATTGCTATGAAAATTGCCTCATGCTCAAAGTATTATATCATCAACTGTCAAATACTTATTCAAAATTTTTCTATATGGTTTTCTAACCCATTTTGGCAAGAAAATCTTACTTGGAAAAATATATGATTTTTTAAAAAGAATTTATAATTAAAAAAATATTTTGAAAAAATATGAGGCACTAACAGTCCCTATATTTCTATTAAAAATGTTTTTTCAACATTTATTGAAAAAACCACTAATAGTCTCTAGAAACGTATTTCTACTAAAATATCTTTTTCAATTTATTTAAGAGCCATGAGGAAGGGACAAAGAGTTTTTTTTCCTTATTTATGATCTCGCACGTAGGGTTGGCTTTGAATAAATTATATATAAAATTATGCATACATTTTAAAAAAATA
The DNA here is from genome assembly GCF_029961685.1 of Aristolochia californica. Taxonomy (NCBI): domain Eukaryota; kingdom Viridiplantae; phylum Streptophyta; class Magnoliopsida; order Piperales; family Aristolochiaceae; genus Aristolochia; species Aristolochia californica. Next base: position 50,909,031 of record NW_027181881.1, on the reverse strand, counting down.
TAATGATAGGGGCGGTTCAGGATTTAATTTCAATAATGGATTAAAATGCACCAATATTAATATTTTTTACTCCAATTGTTGTCTAGCTTGTTTTGTAATTTTTTAATATGGCCATAATTTATTATGGCGTCCTTAGTGCCCCTAGATAAAAATTTATATTCTAGGAAAAACTAAAAATATTTTTCCTATGATACATATTCCCAAAAAAACCTTTAAATAAAATCTTATTACTATTAGTGACTTATTAGAAAATTACAAGAAATATTTTAAAATTTTTTTAGGAAAGTTAAATGGACCTTTTATTGTCTCTTATAGGGAAATAAATAAAAATTAATATTCAATCTAATATATTATTATACTTATCGATAAAATTTTAATTAAATAAAATACCAAACACAAAATTGCAATGAAAATTGCTTAATGCTAAAAGTATTACAGCATCAACTGTTAAATACTTATTCAAAAATTTTCTATACAATTTTTTACCCCATCTTGGTACAAAAAATCTTACTTAGAAAATTATATGATTTTTAATAAAAAATTTCATTTAGAAAAACAAACATGAGACACTAATAGTTTATAGAAAATTATTTCTATAAAATTTATTTTTAATTTTTTCCAGAGGAAAAAGTTTTTTTTTATTTTTTTATTTTATGATCTCGCACGTGCGAAATAGCACGAGCGAGATCATCTTCTCGCGAGGGAAGGGGGAGATTATTTCTCCCCTGTTCTGGTTTTCCGCCGAGACGACGCGGAGGGAAGGGGATTACGGCGCTGGGGAGGACCTATCATCGCGGATGACGGCCACGACGGAGTCGGTGGTGATGGAAGCGGTAGCGACGGAAACAGAGGCGACAGCGAGGAAAGGAAGAAATCGAACAGACGGCCACAGAGGCGGCCGGCGAGCAGCTGCAACGGTGGTATAGACGCCGGCGAACAGCTACGACGGCGGCGACAACAACCGATGGGAGGGATCGGCGGTGACGAGGGGGGAGGAAAATTTTTCCCCCCCTTGCTCCCACTCCCGCTCCCGCTCCCCTGCTCGCTCGCGACCCGTTACCGAGTCATACCGATTCGACTCATTTTGAGCCGGCTCGCGAGCTGACGAACCGAACCTAGCTTCGGTCGAGCTCGGCTCGTTAAGGTAAACGAGATGATTTCGGTTTTCGGTGCTCGAGCTCGTTAAATGACGAATCAAACCAAGCCGAACCGAGCCGGCTATCGAACCGGCTTGGTTCGAATTCACGACTGCACGGTCTGCCGTTTGATGGGTCTGCGTGCCTTGTTTCGTGGCTTAACGGCAGACCGTGCAGTCGTGATATAATGAAATCTTAATAATACCGCGCGAATTTGAAGAATTTCGACTCCCCCCCCACTAATTAAATAATCCCCGAGTTTCGCCCTCATGAAATACTCGTTTACCGCGCAAAATCAAATGTCGACCGGATCTCTTCCGCCGCAGTCCTCGTTCAAATCCAGTCGCTCGAAAGTCGAGAGTGCATGCAAATATTTCTAAGCTGCTTGTAGGGTTGCCTAAAATTTCGCGGCAGTTTGTAGTTTAAATGTTATTTTCTCCCTTCCTCCTATCACTGTGCAGAAAAGTTGGATTTTGATCGTGTTCGTCATGCCCGGAAGGTTTTGGTCTTCCAATACTGATTTGACGTAGTTTTTTGTTTTTCTCTTATTTAGTTCGTTTATCAGCTCGATCTGTGAAGTATTCGAAGTTTTCTTATTGGGGCGTTGAGGGTCGAAAAATATGGGAAGCCCATTTGTCTAGCTAGACTGTCGAACGTTGATAGGCTCTGGCATACTATGTCCCTGACCGTTATGTACTTTATAAATAATCATTCCTTTCCCTAACGTTTTGTCAGATTTCCATCACATTTTTCCATTCAGGTGGTTTTTTATGCCTTTCGTTTTAGTCATCTTTGTTTGTTTGGAGAACACTTCCTTGTTGCTGGTTAAGAGAGGCATCCATGAGGTGAACGTACCCATATGTTGATAGATGACTACGAGAGAGTTTTCAAGGTAAGAAGATCATATGCGCGTCATTTTGTTATTTGGACCATATAATGCTGCATTTTATTTTCCTTTAGTTCCAATTTTCCACTTCTTTTTCAAGTAGGTATCCACATGGTGTTAAACTTGTGTATACAGCAAAAATAATTGTGCCCGAAATACGAAATACAAGGACAACTTACCCAAAGTCAACTGGTCTGCTCATGCCAATGCACTTGAGAACTTCTCTGCTCAAGATAAGTTTCTGAGCTCAAAATTTCTCTTCTCTTTGTCAACCCAAAAACCATCTGGAGAAGGATCCGTGAATGCAAGGTGATACATGGTTTACATTGATAGAGACACTGTCTACTGATGACATGCATCGAGGTAACAACTAATCAGTATTCTCTGATTGTTTGTCAGGTCAATGGCTTTAATAGTTCCAAGTGCTCACAGGGTGCAGAGTCCAGTGATGGAGAAGGTATTATTGAAACTTGTCGATTCAAGACATTACTTAGAAAGTTTATTGTTTTCATACTATCATGATGTTGTTTATTGGTAATTGACTTCCTGATATTGGAGTTTGGATAAATTCCTTCTAAGTTTGCACTTGTACAAAATATTGAACTAGAACTAAATTCACAGTAGATTGGTATTTGAGGATAATTTCACTCAAATCAGTTCACAGAGAATGAATAGATTAAACTCTGCACAAGTCTTGTAAGATAAAACAAATAATACAGGTTGGATCTATAGGCGTTCTAACTTTACAAAACGACAATGTTTTCCAACTTCTTTACCAATAAAACAGCAAAATTTCTACCTGTTTTTATACACACACACACACACATTTACACCCCATACCTTGGTGAAATTTGTACCCAAGACCTTAGCAAAAGAAAATTGACCTGTCATTTAGCCAAAGACTCAACCCAACTAACATAGTAAATTTTGATCGCGTAAATTTTGCTCGTACATTAAAGTTGTTGGCTTTATTTGTCAATCTTATGAATCCAAATTTATAGACCTCATTTAAAAAAATAAAAAATTATCCTTGTAAAGTTGGGTCCAAGGCCCATCCCAAAATGACTAGTTAACTTAGAAAGTCTCTTCCCAACTAATAAACTCCAGATTTTTGTACTGACTAATCCATGTAGGACTATTCCTTAACTCTCCCCCTCACGTGTAAACCCTTTTTTGTGGCTCTACAAATGGATAATTTAGGTGTAGGTCCTCTTTTGTGGCTCTACAAGTGGATACTTTAGGTGTAGGCCCATTTTTGTGGCTCTACAAGTAGATAATTTAGGTGGAGACTCACATATGAGTACTTACTCTGATACTATGTGAAGTTGGGTCCAAGGCCTATCCCAAAATGACTAGCCAACTTCACAATCCCGTTTGTACATTGTCACATTTACAAGTTAGTTTGTGGACAATATCAACATAATGTAGTTGCTTTATTTTCTTGGTGTGGTCTTGGATATTACAGTGAGTACCTCTTGATATAAGTAATATATATATATATATATATATATAGGGCTGATCCAATACGAGAAGCCATTTGGTGTGAAACGCTATCTTAGCCGTCTGATCATGATCTCCTCCCTAAAAAATCTCAAACTATTTATTTTGTTTTATTAATGTAGTAATGTTGTGGTTTGGGCTGTTATGGTCCTAGGTTAAGTACCTATGTCTTCCGCTCCTAACAGGCCGGTCTTTTGGGTAGTATTGGCTAGGTGCTTAACATTTGGTATCAGAGCGGGCTCCAATGTCGCGAGTTCGAGTCCCGGGGCGCGCAAAGGCTGGATTAAAATTACTGGTAGGTTTGGAAGGGGCAACCTAGCGGAGGGGGCGATCCTGGAGAACTGCGAAGGGGCACTAGGAGTAGGCCGCCGCTAGAGTAGGCCACCGGGTTGGGCCAGTGTCATTACGCCGCCGTGGTCGTCGGCTCGTGAAGGTGGGGTGTGATGTTATGGTCCTGGGTTAAGTACCTATGTCTTTCGCTCCTAACAGGCCGATCTTTTGGGTAGTATTGGCTAGGTGCTTAGCATGAGCCTTTGGCCTAATGGCCTCAATGGGGGGCGGGGGTGGATGATTTCTGGTATGTGGTATTGGGTTCAAGTCTCACCAAGGGTATTGAGTAGTTGCTAAGTCCTGCTACTGCTCTTTTCAAGTTAACTCTCAGTCATAGTTTCTTCATATATATATATATATAATTTAATTGGATGTTGAGAAATTTTATAAAGTAAAAGGCCCAAAGCCAAGTAAATCATGAAAAGACAAATGGAAAAAGGTAAAAGTCCAAGTGTTAATTGTTGAAAGTTGGATCTAGGTGCATCCTATAGGAAGTTTTTTCCCCAACTAATAACTATATGATTTTTCTTCATATTAAATCATGTAGAATTATTTCTACTAACACTCCCTCATATCTAGGCTTTCTCAAATGGACAATGGGCTTGAGAGTAAACAAGACACAAGCTAAGGGAGGCACAAAATAAGCCATATAAGACTGACATCTTGTTATGATGCCACATTAAAATTGGGTTGAGGCCTTGTCAAAGTGACTAGCCAAAGTTAGAAGACCCTCTTCCCAAGTAATAACCTTAAGTTTTTTCTTGATATTAATCTATGTGGTATTAACTCCATTAAAACAACTGTGAAACAACGAGAACCTCATCAACAATGAGAAGATAACCCCCTCATACAAGGAGTCAAATGGAAATTGGAGTATACTCATTACCTTGCAAGGGGTTTACCTTTTCAGTGCTCGAAGCAAGAGTGGATAATATTAATTAAGTCCTTGTGGTCTTCTTGAAGTTTTATTGCACCATCTTGAATGTGTTTTAATATTAGCAATAGCCTGATACGTGAACAACATTAATGACTTCAAACTAAACGAGGCACAAACTAAGTCCAACAAGGCAGATGTTTTGCTCTAGTACTATATTAAATTTGGATCAGGTCCATTCCAAAATGACTAGCCAAATTAGGAGGTCTTTTTTCCCCAACTAATGACCATTTATTTTTTATTGATACAAATCCATGTGAGATTATTCTCTTAAAAGTAATATTAATAACATAGATGCTAAATTCATTTAGTAGTTTGTTATCAGAAGAAAGTATACATTTACTATTTAATGCTATAACATTTTCTCACTTAATAAAGCATGACATGCTCAGTGGAGCTGATAAGCTTGCAAACGTGTTATATTTGCAATTGCTGAGACTTTCTGTAGGTTTATTTAATATGCTAGCCATTTTTCTCAATCATACAATTCATCCATTGTCTTATTTTGTTTCTGTTTTCTTTTGGAGATTCACTTAATCTTTGGCACTGATTCCTTTGGCAGGCATGGAAAGCCCTTTCGAGCTTTTCTCTGACACAGAAGGAATATTTAAGGCCTGGAATAACTGCACCAGTAGCTCTGAATTCTACAGACTCCAGTTCTCTAAGTAACTTACCTATTTCTAAAGAAGTTGGTAAAGTAATCTGGGCTTCATCTGACCAAACTAAGAACCATGCTGGTGGCTTGATGAGTGTCCATTTACAAACCAAAAGTTATCTCCATAAATCACATCTGACTGATCATGAATCTTCACGTGATGCAAACACTTCTTTGTATAGTAGCACAATTGCTTCTTCAATATTTACTATTGATACCAATTCTGGGGCTCTAAATGCCGGAGGACGATGCCTTGAAGAAGAGTTTGTTGATGCTTTGGATGATGATGAAATGTTGAAGGTTAATTTTTGTGCGTCTTTTCACGTCAATTGTACAACTTTCAGTTAAACCTAAGGATTATCAGTTTATTTGCTTCGTTCTTTCCAGGATATTGATGTGGATCAGATAGTCATGGACCACTACCAAGCCACTGGTACACCTAAATCCTCTGATCAAAAGTCTTCACCTTTCACCCCAGTTGCAGATAATAATGGTAACATCAAAATATATGCTGATGATAGCTTGCCTGTGGAACTTTCTTTAGCGTGCAAACATGGCTTCAAGGTCATTTACTTCTTCATTGTTTCCAATTTTTTTTTTTTTTTTTATATAAATGTTTCCAAAAAGGTCATTTACTTCTTCATTGAAGCTTACTTTGATGTGTGTGGTGGCACTAATCATCTTCAGTAATCATCAAAATTGATTTTTAAATGATTCAGGTGGCTCTTTGTCCAGAGGCAATGATACATTTGCAGGATATGAAAGAAATATTGATCGCTGTGTCAAATCAGCTTCTTGACAATGCTTCTGAACTTAGCCTGGAAGAGTTGCAGAAGCTTCGCCAGGAGAGGTTGGTTCCTCGACACTAAACATGACCCTCCTTTTTTATTTTTCTAAATGGCGGAATTTTGTTAAACAAAAGAACTACAAATTATCTGCCATAATGCGTGAAAACTGGAGTAACAAAGGAGAAAGTATCTCTTTAAAGAAAAGGGGAGAAAATTGAAAGAGGAATGGGTTGGCCATGTGTCATGTTGATTCAACCTACTCTTTGTCAGTGATATCAGTATTTTAAAACCCCGTCAGGCCCACTGATTGAACTGGTTTGACTAGAACTCTGGAGCTTGACTGGGTTAGAAGTCTCTACTTGATTTGGACAAATTTGTGTTGGAAAACACGGCCAGGTCAATTGGTCCAGTTGGGTCAATGGACAACCAATTTTCATGGGAGTTTGATCCCATGACCAAGAAAGAAAGGATCCCAGCCACCTCATCAAAATCCAAGGTTTACTCTTTAACAATAATGTGATACTTTCCATTTTTCTGATGTTTTAATACCTTTACCCTTTTAGTCTTTTATAATTTTTAATTAAACTTTATACTTTTAACACTTTTTTGTTATTGAATGGCTAAAACTTTACAGGGTAAAGATATTTAATTTTTATATTCATATTTAATGCATCTATGACATAGTGAAATAAATTTTTTACTTAACTCTATAAAAGTGTATTTTCTTATTAGTAAAACTATGATATATTTTTATTTTTTTAGTTGAATTCTTTATTTTACTTTTTTTTTATTATGCCAATATTAATTTCTAGGCTATATTTCTAAATATTTAATTAACTAATACATACTTATAACGTTGTCACCAGTTGATCCAATGGGTCAACTTGTTGAACCAGTTAAACTCGATCCAGTGTCTTGACCAGGATGATCCCTGGGTTGGATTTTAAAATATTGAATGAGATATTTGTATGCCATTCTACTGTGAATGAGTGAGCTGTTTGCATGTCATTAGACTGTGAATAAGTTAGTTGTATACACATCATTCCATTCCATACTTATGTGGTTCTTATCTTGATAGCCAGGTTGGAGCTAAATAAGCAGATTCAGCAGCTAGATAAATACCTCCGGAGTCCCACTAGAGATGATGAAAGACAGAGATCACATTATATGGCTTCCACACCCACTGCTAACTACCAATTTGATAATCCCCCTGGTGGGACAATTTGGAGAGATCAACATGGATCTGATGCTCAGCAATATGTACCTATTAACTTTCAAAGTTCTGAGAAGTGGTTCTCTTCATCAGTATCATTCTCCCTTGTAGAGAGACTGGGTACTTCATCACATCCTGTTGAAAGAGAATTATTTACTCCGAGTTTTGATGAAATAACTTACATTGAAGGATCTAACGATAAGAAGTGGAACAATAGAGATTTTCCGTGGACAAGAGAACTAGAGGTGCTTTAGTAAGATTGACTACTTTATGCCATCTTAACAGCATGACATTTTTCTTCTACTCTTACGTTTTTTTTTTTTTTTAAATGATGTTGAGTTTTATTAAGAGAGAGCTCAAACGAGTAGATTACAAGGGGGGAAGCCTTCCAAAACAATGATTTTCTACTCTTTACTTAAAAATTAGGCATTGTTATTTCAGGCCAATAACAAAAAGGTCTTTGGAAACCATTCCTTTCGCCCAAATCAAAGAGAAGTCATCAATGCAACAATGAGTGGGAATGATGTTTTTGTATTGATGCCTACTGGTGGTGGTAAGAGCTTGACATACCAGGTACAACCCTTAATCATTTATTTATTTGTTTCTCTGGATTTCTTTATCAATAAAAATGAAATGTTAGTACTTTTACAATTTAAATATTAAAGAAGGCTCAACAAACTCTGACCCAATGCAGATTCTCCTCCTATTCTGTAGAATTGTCTTCATAATAAAATTCTTGCCATTTCCTTCCCAAAAATATCTATTTGATCCTCTCTTCTTTCATTAATATCAGCACACTTATGATTCTCTTAATGTACTTACCTCAAATTGTGGAATCCAGTTCTGATTCTTGCAGTAAATAATTATTAATTCACTCTTATAGTTTTCTGTACTGACCTATCTTTTCTTTTCTTTTCTTTTAAACATTTTGTGATTCTTTTTTCTGTCCCAGCTTCCTGGTTATATTTGTCAAGGAGTGACTTTGGTAGTTTCCCCTCTCGTCTCACTTATCCAAGATCAGATTATGCATTTGTCTCAGGTACTTTTTTCCCTTAATGCTTATGTTTGCATATAAATTAGAATCCAAGTATGGATGCCTATAGACATGCGTACATATGTTTGTGTATTGTTTCAAGAAACACAATTGGCTAACCTGATATCATAAACAGACTTTATTTGTTCTAGGGTCTTGGATGTCATTTGAATTCATTCTGAACATCTCCAGTTTTTTTATGCTTAACTAACACAATTTATGCCTCTGGTTTGGATGCTTATGCAGGTTAATATTGCTGCCACTTACTTAAGTTCCAACATGGAGTGGAGTGAGCAACAAGAGATTTTTAGAGAGCTGACATCAGATGATTGCAAATACAAGTTATTATATGTAACTCCAGAGAAGGTTGCCAAGTAAGTTGTGTCTTGTGATTCAATTTAGGACTTCTGGAGCAAACATATTTTGTAGAATTAATTATTGGTTCCACGATTTGTTCGACGTTTTCCATATAAGCCAAAAATTAATTTTATTTGATATAGGACAGAGTATTCAGAATTGTTCTTACAATTTCTATGTTCAACTAATCTGTAGCTGCTATGGTAATTTTATCTCTAATGAGCATTCCAGAAAGAAAGGAAAGCACACTTTTTTTCTTTTTCTTTTCTGTGTAGGAGCAGTTTTTTGGCCTTTTAATAGATTCCACAACTGAGAAAAGGTTGGAACATGAAAATCTATCGTTTTGTCATGAGTTCACCAACATGTTTATTGGAATGTACCTCCTTTTGTTTTTGGGTAATTCTAGAGGATGTATAGACACTAACTGCTAGGGGTGGCATCGAGCCGAGCCGAGCCGAGCCAAGCTTGAACCTGCATATGTTCGAGCTTGGCTTGATCTGAATACTTCAAACTCGAGCTCAAGGTTAGCCTCGAGCCTAAACTTAGAATCGAGCTCGAGCCCAAAAATTTTAATCAAGTTTGAGCTCGAGCCAAGTTTAAGCTCCATGCTTGTGGTTAACCTCGAGCCTAATATCGGAATTGAACTGGAGCCCAAAAATTTTAACCGAGTTTGAGCTCGAACTTGAGCTAGGTTCTAAAGAGAATATTGTGATGAACTTAGTACCATTGAACTGCAAGCTATCATAGAGGAGTCCAAGACTTTGCAATGGAGCATACTAATGTATAATAGCCAACTTAACAGACCTCCATCAATAGTGTTTATTCCATTGGCAAACAACAACATTACATTAGATGTTGAGGGACCCAAAAGGCTGAACTATCGATCGTCTTTGAGGTTTGAGGTAAATAAGAGCAACTATCAACCAACTAAAGAGGGAATTGACGAGAGCAATTAAGATAAAGGGTATTTTTCGTAAAAAATCTATGGTAACGAATCGGCTCACGAGCTAACAAGCTGAGTTTGGAAAATCTCGAGTTTGACTTGTTATATTTAACGAGCCTTATTTCAAGTTTGGACTTGAGCCGTGCTCAAGTAAAAACTAAACTGAGCCGAGCTTTTTTCAAGCCGGGCTTGAATGGTTTGTGAGCCGGTTTGGCTTGGTGCCACCCCTACTAACTACTTTCTCTAGTTCAGTTTTTCTTATTATAATAAAATGGTGACTGGTACTATTTATTCTGATTATAGTTTATAATTAAGTTTCTCAACTGTTCTGGCTATAACAGTATGTTACTTCTTTTATATTATTTGATTGTTGCTTTGATTTTGTTGTCTTTCCACTCTTTTTCTCAATACTCTCAATTTCTGTCTTCTTCTGATCTCTCCTTAGCCTAAACTAAATTTCAAGGGTGGAAGGTTCTTTGATAAGAAAAGAAAATAAAAAAAGAAATATTAAGTAAAAATCTTTGATTTCTTCAAAATCAAGACATCTTAGGGAGCAGCTTATCTGGAAAAAAATACTATACACTTGAGGAGTTCAAGCGGTCTCTTTCTTACAAAAAGCACCTTTATATCACCTTTTAACCATCAGGTGAAAAGGTGGATTTTCAACCTTTCTTGGTTAAGTTTGTTAAAATAACCACAGGGGGAATTGGTCTTTTTAAAGCAATGGATGCTTAAGTTTTTTTGTTATTAGCTAAGTCATGCAAAAAGGTTAGGAATTTTAAGAATGTCGAGAAGTTAAGACTTAAAGTTTTCTTTTCTAATCAGATGATGTTTTTTATTTTTAGAAGCTCATGGTTAGGTAAAAGCACGGTCAGTTTACCCAAAAGAAAAAAAAAGAACTTTTTAGAAGAAAATGTAGCAATTAGTATTTTATTTTTTGATAAGATGTATTTATAGTAACAAAAGAAAAAATTTACAAAGGAAGAGGGAGCAAATCCCTAACAATAAGAGATTGCAGGGTCGCTCCTTGCTTGGCTAGCAAATCCGTTGCCGAATTTGCAAATCTCGGAATGCGAGACCAAATACAAGAGAGTAGTAAGGTAATTTCTAAAATCTCTCGAAAGATGTCCCAATAACACCACGGCGGAGGGGAAGCACACTCGCACCAGCCAATGACCACCTTCGAGTCCCCTTCAATGTGAAGGGGACCATTGCAATTGTCTCTGAAAACGCGAAACCCATTGACGAGTCCATGGAGCTTAGCCGACGTTGAATCAGAAATGCCTAAAGGGCCGGCATAAGAGAAACAATGATTGCCTGATGGATTCGAAATAACTTCCCCAAAACCAGTGATCCCAAGGTTGCCTAGAGATGAGTCATCAAAATTCAACTTTAGGTAACCCGCTTCCGAGGGAGTCCACTCCTGCATGACTAGTATCTTGGTCCTAATGTGCATCTTTGCCAAATTGCTCCAATTTTCATGTGTAGAGGTACCCTTGAAGGAGGAAAAATACTTCTTAGTCAGAAGCCATGTGGAACTTTGGCCTGACACCCTGTCCGCTACTCTTACCGTTGGTTCACTTCTAGTATCGAAATGCCTTCAGTTATGTTCATTCCAAAGTCGCCACGGAACAAAACTTGCAGAGGCGGAGATCATCACTTTACCGAGACTAGGAAGGGGATAGTTAATGAGCGACTTGTTGAAGGAGATTAGATTAGTTGACATACAGAGTTGCAGCCCCAACTTGCAAAGGACTGAGGTCCACACATTCCATGAGAAGGAGCGTTGTAGCAGAATATGATCTGTGGTTTCAACCTCTGTATTGCAAAAAGGACAGAGGGGTTGTTAGATGGGTGACCCCTTCTTCTAAACACGTCTGCCGTGAGAATCTTAGTTTGACAAGTGCTCCACATGAAATTTTTTATCTTTGGCGGTGCACAAAGATGCCATACAAAGTATATCTCATGCTCCCTTTGAGTTAAATCCCAACCATTAATGTATCTACATGCAAATGAAATTGATAAGGTGCCGCTTTTGTCCGGCCACCAAATGAGCTTGTCAACATTGGAAGGTCTAATTCTGATAGAATTTAAAGAATCCATTAAGAGGCTTGCTACCAAAGCCTTCAAGTCAGAGAGACCCTTTCGGGGATGTAGGCTCAGACCACCCCCCTCAAAAGCATTGGCTACTGATATTTCCCTTTATGAAGAGAGGAGGAATAGATTCATGAAGGAGGTCTGCAAAGGTTCTGGCCTGTCCACCAATGGTCCCAAAATTTAAGGGATCTACTGTTTCCAACAAAGAATCTACTAGCTGGGGAATTTTTTTGAAGAAGTATAGTGATCTCCATATTGAGGATAACTCTCTCCGATTTCCACACATCCACCATGGAGAATTCCAACCAATCTTGACATGAACCGTATCTTTCCAAAGGTTAGAAGAAATAGTATTGAACTTCCATATCCATTTGAGGAGTAGAGCTTGGTTCATTTCCTTTGATTTTCGAATCCCCAGCTCATCCAATCTCTTTGACAGACAAACTTTATCCCATCTGACCAGGTGACATTTAAATGTATTGCTTGATCCCCTCTAGAGAAACCTTCTTTTCATCTTATCCATGATTTTGCATACGGAAGAAGGACAAGGCATAAATGATAGCGCATAATTTGGGATGCCCGAATACAAGACGCCCCTTCGAGGTTGCTAACCGGGACTCAATCTTTTCAACCACTGGGTTCCATAGACTTTGGGATATACGACCATTGAATAGGGGAAGGCCATGGTACGTTGCTGGGAGGGCTAGTAGTTGAACAGCCAAATATATTTGCCATCTTTGCAAGAAGTTCATGGCCAACATTGAATCCCATGGGAGAGGTTTTCCCCCGATTAACTTTTTGCCCATATGCTAATTCAAAATGGCCCAATACCGCTTTGATCCTTCTGGTTCCTTCAATATTTCCAATTCCAAATATAATAGTATCATCCGCATACTAAAGTAAGGGGATATTGAAAGCCTGCTGGAGACTAGTGGGGGGAAGCCATCCAAGATTAATAGCCGAATAAAACATAGAGGAGAGGAATTTTGCTACTATGTTGAATAAGAGCGGAGAGAGAGGGTCACCCTGTCTGATCCCCCTGGTACCTTTGAAATACCCACAGACCGAACCATTGAGGATGAGAGAGTAGGAAGCCGAGCCCACATAACTTCTGATCCAAAATCACTTTTTTTTCTCCGAAACCCATTTTTTCCATTATCTCATCAAGCAAGATCCAATTAACTTTGTCGAAAGCTTTTTCCAGATCAAGCTTAAGGGCGATTCTTTGGTCCTGGTTACGGCGGAAGTGATCCATAAACTCGTGTGTTGCCATTGTGGAATTTAAGATTTTTCTCCCCTTAAGGAAAACGCCTTGCCCTTTGTGGATGACGATAGGGAGCAAAACCTTCAAACGGTGAGCCAAGATTCTCGCAATAATTTTGTAGGCACTCGTAACAAGACTGATTGGGTGAAAATCTTTTGGTTTCTCAACACTTGCTTTCTTCGGAACCAAAGTGATAAAAGATACACCAATGTTGTGGAAGGTGATGCCATTTCTAAAGAAGCTATGGATCATTGCTATAATATCTTCCTTGATATGGGACCAAAATCTTTTTAATGAATCTTTATTGAAACCATCAGGGCTGGGGGCCCTATCGCTTTCCATGCCCAAGATGACCCGCTCAATTTCTCTAATAGAGAAAGGAGATTCTATAAGTGAGGCAGCTGTTGGAGAGAAACGAGAGAAACTAATGTATTGAAACTTCGGCCTATTTGGACACTTCTCAGAATATAGATATTTGAAAAACTTAATCAACTCATTAACAATTAGTATTAAGAAAATGGATACTACCAACAAGCAATTTCAACACAAACTAGTGGCTTGGATTTTCATCTCTTCAAAATAACCCTGTGAAATGTTATATCTATCAACTAAAGAGTTAAAATCCTGCATTAAGTTTGTCTTTTCAACCTTTATTTCCTCTTATTCTAATTTTTTTCTTAAGTTTGAATTCAAACATTCTGTATGATATTTTTCCAGTTGCTGAAAGAATTTCAAACTGAAGTGGAAATTGCACCAAACTTTATGACCGTTGTTCTGTCATTAGTTTCTTTGTTATGTTTGTGCCTTAATTATTTATTTATTTTTGTTTGCAACCATCAACAAAAATTTTGCGAGTGAGAGAATATATTATTATTTCCATGGGCATTGAAAAACTTAAGGACCGAGAAGAACTATATATCTGGTTGGTATTCTATATGTTTTCTTTGCTAAATTAACTTTTTTTTGCTTTAAACAAAAGCTACTTTTGAATACGTTGTCAAAATTATCTGTATAGGAAATGTACAAAAGGAAATGCTAAATTTATTGTTTTGTGCAAAAGGTATATATGTGATGATTCAATGTCTTTTTTGAGTGTAGAAGTGATGTTTTATTGAGAAACCTGGAGAGATTGCATGCACTTCATTACCTTGCTAGGATTGTAATTGATGAAGCTCATTGTGTAAGCCAATGGGGCCATGATTTTCGCCCAGACTATCAGGTTTAGTTTTCAAAACACTATCATTAGTTTCTGAATATTTTCCAACTTTTGTGACTTGTTTAAACAATTCTGTCTTTTATATAATCCTGTCTTTCTCCTTTTCTGTTTTCAGGGCCTTGGAATATTGAAGCAAAAATTCCCAAGTGTTCCAGTTCTTGCGTTAACTGCTACTGCAACAGCAAGTGTAAAGGAAGATGTTGTACGAGCTCTTGGTCTTGTAAATTGCATTGTTTTCCAGCAGAGTTTCAACCGCCAAAATTTATGGTAATTTTTGTAAATGAAGCATTCTTCTTAAAAGTATGGAGAATTGACTTATACCATTCCCTCTCTGCAGGTATTCCATAATGCACAAGACGAAAAACTGTTTGGAAGACATTGACAAATTTATAAGAGAGAACCATTTTGATGAGTGCGGCATAGTTTATTGTCTCTCGCGAAAGGACTGTGAGAAAGTAGCAGAAAAGTTAAAGGTCCCACTTTTTCTGCCTCATTGTCTGTTTCCTTTAGTATTACTAGTTTGTGACATCATTTGATGAACAAAGTAAAGGGTGGCCACAGAGCAATCTGTGTTTGGTGTATTTAGCTTGCACAAACTATCAAAGAAATTGGATGTTCTTCCTTTTTCCTTTAAGCAATAAGATGGTGACAACTTGTAGTTCTTTGCTCTCCATTTTCAGGAATATGGTCATAAAGCAGCATTCTATCATGGCAGCATGGATCCCCAGCAGAGGGCATTTGTGCAGAAGCAGTGGAGCAAAGATGAAATCAACATAATATGTGCTACTGTGGCGTTTGGAATGGGTACTTCATGTTTTGAACTTCTTATTCTTAATATCTCAAGTTGACCATGCTTTAACTTGGAATTGTTGGGTGAGTTAAAACTTGCAAATTCCATTAGGTGACATGAAATCTAAACCTTGTCTGAAATTGGACCTGGCATGATTGATTTGGAGAGGTTATCAAGTGTATCAGTTTTCATAAGTTTGCATAATTTTGAAATTTATCACTAATGTATTTTTTCAGGTATTAATAAGCCTGATGTCAGGTTTGTCATCCATCATTCTGTTCCAAAATCAATTGAAGGTTACCATCAGGTTTAAGTTGATATCTACTACTGCTAATTTCCTTGAAAACATCCTTTTAATCAGTCAACAATTAACTGTGTTTCATTCTGCATTGCATAGGAGTGTGGGCGTGCTGGTAGAGATGGGTTGCGTTCATCTTGCATTTTATATTACAGTTATGGTGATTATGTGAGTTGCAATTCAAAGGGGATTTATCCTTATTAAATCATGGCTGTGCTTTTTGTTGAACTGGTCATGAGACTACTTTCAAAATTTTCTCTCCTTGATTTGTGCAGATGAGGGTCAAGCATATGCTTACTCAAGGAGTTACAGAACAAAGCCCTTTTGCATCTGGATCAAGGATTGCTCCTGCAAGAAATCCAGAAAGGGTATTACAAACAAACATTGAAAATCTCTTGCGCATGGTACTGTTTTTTTTTTTTAATATAACTTTAAGAATATTAATCCATAATCCCTTAAATTGGAAAATAAAAGTATCTGACCTATGATTCAGTGCAGGTTGGCTACTGTGAAAATGATGTAGATTGCCGTAGGCTCTTGCAGCTTGATCATTTTGGCGAGAAGTTTGATCCTGCTAACTGTGGAAAAACCTGTGATAACTGCTGTAAATCACTCAACACTGTTCAAAAAGATGTCACTGAAATCGTGAAACAGCTGGTTTGGAACAAATATGTCTATATCTTTATGTTTTTGTGTTTCTTAACTTAGTTTTGGATTCTCTGGTTGAGTTCTCTTCACTGTTTTCTTTCTTAGGTTGAATTAGTTAAATCCACACGGCAGAACCATTCATCAGTACATATATTGGAAGTCTTCAGGGGCTCCATGAGCCAAAATGTATGTTCTTAGAGTATATCTTCCTACCCTTCTCTTTCTCATTCTCTCTCTCTCTCTCTACAAATAAATAAATATACGAATATATTATATTGCAATATGTAGTGTGTAATTCATAATACTTTGCAATATGTAGGTTAAGAAATACAAACATGATACGTTGAGCCTTCACGGAGCTGGAAAAAATCTAGCGAAGAATGAAGCTTCTCGAATACTGCATCATTTAGTTGTTGAGGATATTCTTGTCGAGGAAGTTAAGAAAAGTGACATTTATGGATCAATTTCATCAGTCTTAAGGGTATGAAAGTTTGTTTTCTGTGCTGTTCCTTATCATCCTATGAATTGTCTAATGCTTTTGTCCGGTTATATGAAATGTTATTCTGCAGGTGAATGAATCTAAAGCAAGTGAACTTTTCTTTGGCCAAAAGAGAATTATTCTGAGGTGCAATGTCTCACTTATTCTTTAAAGATAAAATTACAAGAATGCCAATATCTAGGAATCTTTGCCATTGTTACTTTCTTGCAGGTTCCCGTCCACAAAAGCTAAACTTAGCACATCTTCAGCAACTCCTGCAAAGAATCCACATATCAGTGGACAGATAAGCCCTCCACAAAATGAAGATTCTGCACAACTTCAGTATGAACTAGACTTGGTAAATTTTGGGTTCACAATGTTATCTGTTTCTTTTTCTAATAACATGTTTATTTAGGTTATTCTCTTACTTGCATTTTCGTTTTGTGTTAGAATTTGTCAGCAAAACTCTATACTGCTCTACGTATGCTGAGAGCATTGCTTGTCAAAGAAGCTGGTGAAGGGGTGATGGCATATCACATCTTTGGGTCAGTCTTTCTCTTAAAAACCTCTTAAGGTACTTTTTATCTTGATCTAAGGTCCCTTGGTCTCTAGCTTCTTGAACATTCAAATGCATGTGGTGATCTAGTTCTGTGGTTGGCCAGAATGCACTTGCCTTTGGTGTGGGGATGAGTTAAGTAGCCAAAAATCAGCGTTGCTATGTACAGATGTCATAGGAGAAGGATACCATCGAAAATTTTATAATAAAGAAACAGATCATCAGTTTTTGGAAGACATCTTCAGTCTTAGGTGACATAAAGATTGTCGACTGACCAGATTGTATTTTCTGTGCACATTAGACATGCTTGTGGTACTGTAGGACATACACTTTTATGAAAATCATTTTGTAGTGGTCTTTTTTATTCTATTTGTCTTTCTCTGCTTGCATTTCTATCCCATGTCTAGCTTTTTATTGGATTTTTGTCTTTCTTTACTTTAGAAATGCAACCTTGCAGCAGATCAGCAAGAAAATTCCCAGAACAAAAGAGGAGCTCCTTGATATCAATGGTATTGGCAAGTAAGAAGATTTGCTGCTGTTTCATTTGGACATTCATCATGGATGTTACCTCATTTTTTGGGCTCAAGCCATTTCCGTTCAGTTCTTCCACCAACTACATTTTTGTTTGAATGGCTGTTCTGTAAATTCTCATTTTTCTCATAATGTCAGGGCAAAAATAACCAAATATGGAGACCGGGTACTGGAGATCATTGAGTCCACACTAAGGGAGTACTACCAACAGACTGGTAGGAATGGCAGCATTGACAAGGAAAATGCTGATACTGTAAAAAAGAGGAGAAACTCAACTAGCAAAACTGATTCAAATTTGGGAGAGGATGACTTCATTGAGAGTAGTGACGGTCTTTCGAAGAAAAGGGCAACAAAGAAAGCTGGCAGAAAAGTAGTGAGTGAATTTGATAATTCAGAAATTTCGATGAACGACAATGATCGGATACATGTTGAACCGGATTTTGAAGAATTGGTGAATGCCGGAGAGGTGGAGAGACAATCTGATCCAAATTTGAACCGAAATGGAGGTAGAATTTTGCCATCTTGGTCTAAGCCTGGGAATGAGTGGTAGGAGTCCTGTCGGTACACTGTTCAAAAGTTATGCCTTCACGAAGGAGTAGAGATTTTTCTTCGTCATTGTCAGCTCCTTTAGCCTGCCTAATTTTATTGACCAGGTCAATCCTCCAGCTGATTAGGTATTCTTTCAGTTTCCACTGATCAAAGCTGTATTTTGAAGAAGAGCCACAGTTGTGGCAGCTAGAATTGGAGATGCCATCTAAAGAAATGAGGTTCTATTTGATGCTTGAGCTACCACTGTTGCTTCTTGTTGTAGTAATTCCTCAAGACACAAAACCCCTTAAAACAACGGGGTTATTCGTAGTTAGTAACGTTCTTGTGATCCCAAATATAATTGGCAAGCGAATTGTATGGATGGGTGTCTTGTTCTTATATCTCTATCCCAAATATAATGTATCAGTTTTATAGTATCAATTAATGAATAATTGTTAGGTACTTCATCCCAACAATTTCGTTTTACCTCTTGAGAATTCTAGTTCACTAATACATTCTACTATGCAAATTAATTATATTTATATTATATGGTCCCGTCCCAAAAAAATATTTTTTTCTTAATAACAATGCAATTAATCAAATAAAAAGAATCTTCATAACATTACATAATCTTATATTAATCACTGCAACTACCAACATTGAACCTAGGAAACCAACTTTTAATATTAATTAATTACATATTTTATTAAACCATCAAATTGAAGAAAAAATGGCTGCATTGGATGGAACTTGGAAGACGACGGAAAACCGGGGGAGAAGGCAGGCGATGGCGGCAGAGAAAGGCTTTGATATGGTCGCTGGCAAACGACAAACCCATCTTCAGTTTCCAACAAGACGAGAGAAGGAAAGAAGTAGAGCTAACTTCCATCCCCGCCCTTCATGTGGAAGAGATTTCTCTCCGTCCAGGAGAGGAGAGGGCACTCCTCTCTCGTCCACTCTTTTTCGGATGGAGATGAGGCAATTTTTCCTATCATTTCCAAGCCATCCAATCGGATGCACATTTCAATACACTTGCCGCCAGCGAAAACCTTCCGACTGACACAATGGTAGAAATGACCTGATATTTCAAGAGTGAGATTGTCAAGAGTTGAAACAAACAGGGGCTGCACGCGTTATAAGTAGAAATTTGTATAGTCGAAGCTAATGATCCCTACTTTTGATCACTTCAACCAACTTGTAAAACCAATTATCCCGTAATATTAATCATAACTTACACAATCATGGGTAACGGCTCCAATTATTCTAACACGAGCAGGGTTAAAGATGTTGCCAAAATCGAGAATCGTTTGCAATTCAAAGTCCAATTTTCACTAGCCAAATTCCACAAAAGACAAGCAAGGGCAACGAAAGCAGCCTATTCATTCTTCTGCTTTCCATTGTCCCAAAACTGGAATATCCTCAAACCTTTTCTGCATTACAAAAACATAAGAATCAATGAGAACAGAACTGGTCGTCCCTTCCATGAACGTGGCATAAAAAAGTTGAGGGCATAACAAAATGGAGAATATAAGAATAAGAAACAAGATAGAAATGGGATGAGTTTACAAACTCACAACAACCAAGGAATAGGGATACTTAATGTTTTTGGATATACAGTACCAGCACAAAATTGGTTCTCTCCCTTATCCAGAGAACGGAAATAGGAAGAGAGAAACAAACATCTATGCTGCCTAGTTAGTTTAACCGAAAGCAAAATTCCTTCACTTCTTCCTTCACCTCTCAAATTACTGTTAGGGTAAATAAAATAAAGAAGGCTGTTGCACACTCAAACTACCTTGATCCATCTTATCTTGACATCTTATGATGATGAAGTTGTTTTGGATGGATGGCTCAGAAGAGGGGATTGGTTCATTCTGGTAGATGAGTTGCTTTTGACAGCTGGGATGAGGATGGTAAGGTGGAGACATAGTTTCATTCTACTTATTGGCAATGTTATAAAAGAGCATTTCCATATTGGTACTTGGTTCATTTTTTCTTCTTCTTTGAATGGAATGATATAACTGCTTTTATCACATCTCTGAGGTATCAAGCCAGTAACAAATTTGAAAATTTGAAAATTTCAAAATTAGAAATAATCTCATTTAGGTAATCTCCTTCAATGCTTATCCTCAATATTGAATTACAAGCAAATCTTGAGTTTAATTTTGGAAGTAGCTACCGAGTATCAACATGGTCACCCCATTTTCTTCTCATTCTCAGCTTGCAGATTGACCCTTTAGTTGAATAGCTAGATTTTCATGGGGGGTGTTGAGTTCAAGTCTCACAGATGTATGGGGAACTTGGATGTGTGTGCCTTGGAAGAAAAAAAGGTTTCCACAGCCATTATGAATGTAACTATTCCATGGAAGGGCAGTGGCAATCCAAAGGGAGGGAAGAATCAGTTTCATCCAGTCAGATGCAATTGTATCATCAGAAGGGAATGGCCTCTGTTAATGAAACAATTCAGAGTGCCCCGATTTTGCATCCTGTCAATGTTCTAAGCCATGTGGAAGATGATCCCTTCTCTTTGTCCACCACCTTCTAACATATGTCAACCTCAAAATATTGATCCTTCGTTCTCGTCTCCAGCATACACTTCACACTTCACTAAGATATCAACTTAAAGAGAAAGTAACAAAAGAAAAGAGTCTTGCTATTTTTTTTTTTTTAAGAAGCAATGAGTCATGCTATTAAAGATCCAGGTACATACAAATACATTAATAAACACGACACTATAAAAGAATGGAAAAAATGATCTTAAGTAGATAGAAGATATTGGAGGAAAAGCACATTGAGAAGGCAATACAACATGCTAAACATCAAATGAGTTCTGGATCTCATACCCCAACATTGTTGTACTCCCACAACTTATGAACACCGTAGTCCACTACCTGCAAAAAGGAATAACTTCATGTGTTAGCTAACAGCCAGGTCAAAAAAGGAACAAGCATCCCGAGGAGTTCAAGTAAAAGTTAGACACATAAAACTGTAAAAGAAACTAATACATGAACCAAGGTCTGACTTGGAGTAACCATGTGTCAGCATTCTCCCATTAAGATGGTTACATTTGCTTGATACGATGAAGAAATGTGGGCTCAAATGATAGATTTGACAGAAATCATGGGTGTTGTTTACAAAGGCAAGCTCCCTGGTGTTAAGGAGGATAGAGGAATGGCAAAACCAAAAGGTAGGAAGAAAAGATAATACCTTCTTGGGATGTTCAAGGAGTAGGATCTAGCCAAAAGAGAGCCACCATCAGAAGCCTCCTAACCACCCATACATCTTCAGTTGTCATCCTTCAGGAAACCAAGTATCAAGGGATGCAAGGTTCAGCTAGAGGCCTGTGGAGTTGTGCCAATTAAAATGGAAAGGCATCAATGCAGTTAGGTACTCATGTGGCATCCTGGCCCTATGGGATTCCAACTTGGTTGATGTTCTTGATGTTGAAATGGGGACTTAATACCATCGGATTAAAGCTGCTTGACTGTGATACAGGTAACTATTGGTGCCTAGCAGGAGTTTATGGCTCGACCAGGTATAGGGATTGTGCCGCTTTTTGAGAAGAACTGCTGAGCATCATTCAGCACTGGCCCTATCCTAGGCTGATAGATGAAGATTTTAATGCTATCAGATATTTTAATTGGCAGCTCCTAGATGAGATTCTTGACTCTATGGACTTTGGTGATAAATAATGAGTAAGGATATGAAGCTATGTTTCATTTGCTTCACATTCCCTCCTCCTAAACGACACAATTTGTGGCTACTTAAATGGCTCATGGGGTATCAGACAAGGTGATCCGATCTCTCTATACTATTCAATTTAATTACTGAATATCTTTCCTCAATGATTTACTAAGCAAAGGAAGCTAGATGCATCAACCTAGTAACAGACAAGTCTGAATTCGACATCCCCCATCTTCAATTCGCAAATGATACCATTTGCTTCTGTGAAGGGACTTTGAAGAAAATCAGTAAATTAAGGCTCTTTTTTTTTATCCTTAAATTAAGGCTCTTCTTAACCTCTTTGAGCTAATCTCAGGCCAAAAAATTAGCTGGGGCACAACCATATTGATGGGATTCCACTTAGAAGAAGAAGAATGGCACTAGTTGTCCAGTTACCTAGGATGCGGGCACACCAATTTGCCGACAACATATTTGGGCCTCCCTATGTTCGACTGTAGGCCAAACAGAAATTGAGGGGAATTAGAATCAAAAGCGTTAAAGAAATGAATAAGGCCTTACTTCTCAACTGGATCTGGAGGTTCAACTCATCACCACATTCCATGTGGAAGCAAATCGTAGCCAATAAACTCAGTCGGAGAGCTAGTTGGTGGACTATTGGAGGAACGAGAGAAAGACTCTCACCCTTATGGCAATCCTTATACCTGCTCCTCCCAACATTTACAACCGCAACAAGATACTACATTGGGAACAACCTCAAGATTGAATTTTGGAACAAGTTGTAGCTTGGAAACGGTCCCCTAAAAGAAGCTTACCTATCCCCTAAGCACTCGTCAGTAACCCACCCATTTTTTTTCTTGATCCAAGAGAACTAATAGTAGTTGGGACCTTCACTTTAAGAGGGATTTAAATGATGCCAAGGCCCAAGAAGCTAGTGCTCTATAAAGAGTGTTGGGAGAAACTAAAATCAGAGGGTACATGGCTAGATGTCCAGTCTTTCACATCCAGCAGCCACTGAAGAATGAAGGCCTCCCCCTTTTGGTGTCTTAAAGCTAAACTTTGATGAGACTGCTCTTGGGAACCAAGAGAAGGTGCAGTGCTTGTTTCTTACTCTGATCCCTTGAGTATTTCTGACTTTACTTCAGCTAAACTTCATGCTCTTCTCCAAGGATTGATTACTATCCAGGATCAATTGAACGGCAAGCTCCATATTGAGGGTGATTCCAAAGTCATGTTTGGACGGTGCTCCTAAAATTGGCACCATTGAAAGATTTTTCATGAAATTGTACTTTTTTTATTGTGATTGGAATCATGTTCCTACATCAACTAATTCCTTAGCTGAGTCCCAATCCAACAGAGGAGCCTCCCTCCAATTACTCCTTGTTATGGGAGAGCTCCTTCCTTGATCTTGTTTCTGTTCCTGGCTAGCATTGAATAAAAATCTCTTTTCTAAAAGAAAAAAGAAAAAAGATGGTTCACTACAGAAATTCGACAGAACCATTTCCATAGGTTCAAACTGCTTACAGGCTCTTACGAAAACGTCCCGAACAATATACAGATCGCATTCCACGTCGTAGCTTACAGTCTTTCAAGAAACTTGAAAATATAAAAAATGAAGCAAAAAAAACTGCCAATTTTAGGGTCTCAATTAATGCACGGCATTTTATCCCTAAGGAATAAGGATCACAACATACCCCTGCCTAAAAGACACAGGCATACTTGCATTAGCGAAAAGCAAGCACAAATGAATCGGGTACCTCAGATAAAAAACAGTGGAAAAAACAATCCAAGAAAGATAAACAAAAAATAAACTTAAACCAGTCTCGGCATGTTCCTTTGAACGCGAAACTCCCTCATCAAAACCGAACCATGGAGAAAAAATACCAAATCCCCGTCGATATGCGCCTAGACCGTACAAAAGGCACGTAATCGAACCACCCAAAACTCTTGTTTAGATCAAAGTACCACACAAATCAAGCAACTGAAACTCCCAAAGAAAAAATTCGGGGTTTAGCAACAGAACAATGTCCAGAAGGCACAGAAGAAATAGAATAAGAAAACTAACCCGTTCCCCGACGAAAGCACCGGCGATGATGAAGGTAACATAGACGGAGTTCCGGCGCATGATAACCTTGTAAAGGCCTTCAAATAACCCTCCGGTTCTCCGAGCTGCAGAATCCATGGCTGTCGCAATCTCACCTGTTCCGACGATTGGTTTGTTCTCCCGTCTGCTCTTGCGTTTAGGGCGAGAGAGACGCCGGTGGATTTTAATTTTTTAATTTTAATCAGAGATCATCAGAATTCACTGTAGCTGTTTAGTCTCAGCTGTTGGATTGGGTTCCACGATGGATATTAGATCAACCTCTGGCCTAAGGGATCCAGATTATCAAAAGCTAATTACAATTTACAACATGATAGGGTCATAACTGGATGTATTTATTTTTTATTTCTTGACCTCTTAAAGGCTACATTCATGATTAAATCCATATGATTATCGAGGACAAACACATGCGTGAATGATAACCGTGTCGGCTTAGGCCACCATTTGTTCTCGAAGGTTCGCATATTTTTTCCACGTTCCTGGCTTCCAAGCTTGACTTCGTGGATGGCCGACGGATTCATTCATCAGAAAATCTAAATTAAAAGAAAGTTAATAGCAGTCCAGATTGGCAGGTTCCAGAAACTGAAAAACTAGTCTGTCTCAGATTTCTCATTCCTCTTCGTCGTTTTTTAAAACACTCCACCGGGGCGCCGCCTTTACGCCTTTACCAACCTGATCACCCCTTTGATGTTCCTCTATAAATAACTCTAACATAACAATTTGCAACATCTCCTTCACTGTTATAGTTGCCATGGCTAAGTTCTCGCTCTTCCTGTTCTTCACTCTCTCCATCCTCTTCTTCTCTATCACTGCTGAGGGACAGCCCAAATCCCCAAATTCGCATCCCGTCTTTGGCAACCGGAAAGAGAAGCTCAGCCACCTCCATTTCTACTACCACGATATACTCAGTGGCCCCAATATTACCGCAGTCACGGTAGTCCAACCCTCCGCCGCTAACTCCTCGGCGACAAACTTCGGCTCCGTGATCATGATCGATGACCCCCTGACGGAAGGCCCGGAACGCAGTTCAAAGCTGGTGGGGAGAGCCCAGGGATTATACACTTCCGCTTCTCTGGACGATGTTGTGTTGTTCACGAGCATGACTTTTGCTTTCACGACCGGGAAGTATAACGGGAGTACTCTGAGCATCCTGGGCAGAAACGCGGTCTTCACGGGGGTGAGGGAGATGCCCGTGGTCGGCGGCACGGGGCTTTTCCGCTGGGCTAGGGGATACTCTCTGGCGCGGACGTATTTTTCCGATATCAAGGTTGGGAATGCCGTTTTGGAGTTTGACGTTTACGTTTTGCACTACTGAAGCTTCCTCCGTCGTCTTCTAGAGTTTGGTTTTCCTCATCTTCCTTGTCTACTCCATTTTTTTTAGTAAGAGGGGTAATTTAATTTGATGGCCAAACCTGGTTGGTTGAACGGGTTTCAAGCAGACTCGGTTTCTTGTTTATGCATTGAAAGTGAGTTTAGTTACACCAATTTAATTGGTCTAACCGGAGAATCATTCAACTTTAATTGGCCAAACGTAAGAAATAGTACCGATTGAGTTTTACTGTAGTAAGGGTGATTTTCAGGATTCCGTGAATTAACTCATAAAAAAACGTTTCCGGTTTCAGAGTCTTGAATATTTCTCAGAGCTTGGCATGTTGAATTTCTCCAACTCTGTTCCATTTTAAACGCCGTTTGGAACTAATAGTCTGAAAAGAGATTATTCGTTGTTAATCGTAGATTTGAACAGAACCTATGTTTCATCAATGAAACAATTTTTTTTTGATAATGGAGCACACAACACGAATCAATTATACTCCCCCTACTGGATTTACAGTTGTGATGTTGTAATCAAAGTAATTCTGACAGAGGAGGATGACCCAAAGGCGTGCCACTTCCGTGCGGAAAAAAATGGCCGCTCAGGTTACCGGAGCGGAGGGAGAAGAGTTATAACCTTTTTATTGTCTAAAAATTAATTTATAATAAAATATTTATTAACCATATTACCCTTAAATTTAACTGACTCCCTTGCCGGCATTTGGAATTTGGTTACATTAAAATACAAGAATCAAAGTGACTGCATTCTAATCATCATGTCTAAGTTGACAGGGAATCTATAAAACAGTCAAGTGTATTTTCGTGTGTTAATTTCTATTGAACGAAGAAGTAATTTATACAAGATTTTTACAATCTATAATTGCGATTCTCGCGATTTTATACGGTCCATGTACAACGGTGAGTTTATCATTGATTTTTACCGTGATTTTTTCAACACTCCCTCAAGTTGGAGAATGAATGTAAAAAACTCCCAACTCTCGCATCATAGTTGAGAATGCTTCATTTCCCAATGGCTTGTGAACATATCCGCACGCTGATTTGTTGAAGCAACATATTTGGTTACAACCAAATCATCTTGTATTTTGTCACGAATAAAATGACAATCTATCTCTATATATCTGGTTCTTTAATGAAAAACAGGATTGGCTGTTATGTATAAAACAACTGTGTTATCATAATATAACAGTACTGGTTTCGGATGTAATATTTTTAACTCTGTCAAAGATGACCGTAGCCAGGATAATTCACAATATGTACCTATCATAGTTCTATATTCGGCTTCTACTAAAGAGAGAGATACGACTTTTTGCCTCTTTGTCCTCTAGGAAATAAGAGAAGATCTCATAAAAACACAATAACCTGTAGTGGATCTATGAGATATTGGACAACTAGCCCAATTCGAATCAGAAAATGCCTGCAAGGATAAATTATTTCGAGAAGGAAAAAACAAACATTATCTTGTACTGCTTTTTAAATAGCGCAACACATGCAAGACAACTTCCATGTGTGGTTTGCGTGGTGCATGCATGAATTTGCTTAACATATGGACCGAATAGATAATATCCAACCGGGTAATAGCCAAATAAATTAGGCGTCCAACAAGTCGCTTATACTGAGATAGATCGTTAAGCAATTCTCCTGAATATGAAAGCTTTACATTTTGCTCCATTCGAAAGTTCACAGGTTTAGTACCCAAAATTCCACCATCTTTTAAAATTTCCAAAGTATATTTTCGTTGCAAGATGGAAATACCTTTCTTTGACCAAAAAACTTCAATGCCTAGAAAATACTTCAAATCACCCAAAATTTTAATCCGAAAATGGATATGCAGACATTTCTTGAGAGGTAATATGGCATTGATATCATTACCCGTAATAAGAATGTCATCAACATATATCAACAGAGCGGTAAAAGATGTTCCTTTCTGATATGTGAATAACGAGCAATCTGCTTTGGATTTAACAAATCTAGCAGTTTGGATAGCTATAGAGAATTTGGCAAACCATTGTCGGGAAGTTTGTTTTAAGCCATATAACGACTTGTGAAGGCGGCACACAAGATTCTCTCTCTATGGTCAAAGACCAGGGGGTGGAGACATATAAATTTCTTCATGAAGATCACCATGAAGAAAAACATTGTTGACATCAAGTTAGTGAAGAGACCAATTTTGGGTTGTTGCTAAAGCCAATAAACAACGAACATTAACCATTTTAGCAGTGGGAGAAAAAGTTTCAAGGTAATCTATACCTTCCAATTGTGTATAAACTCTCGCAACCAAACGAGCTTTGAAACATTCAATAGTACCATCCGAGTGCCGTTTGATTTTATAAACCCAACGACAACTGATGGGTTTCTTACCAGAAGGAAGAAAAGTGAGGGACCAAGTGTGTCACTCTCCTCAGTAGATGCCGAATATAGAGTCATGACATGTACATATTGTGAATTATCCTAGCTATGGTCATTGTTGACAGAGTCGAGAATATTACATCTGAAATCAACATTGTTATATTGTGATAACACAATTGCTTTACACATAGCAGCCAATCCCATTTTTCATGAAACAACTAGACATATAGAGATAAATTGTCATCTTATTTGTGACAAAATACAAGATGGTTCAGTTGTAACCAAATATGTTGCTTCAACAAATCTACTTGCGGATGTGTTCACCAAGCACAACATTCGGGTTATCCACGTCTCACGTATAGTCCCAAGGTTTCACTGCTTCTCTTCTTGTACAATGAAAGAGTAAACTTTGGCAACATCTGGAAGTAGACTCATCAATAGAGTTTGCCCTCGTATTGCACTATAGGACTCATTGAGACCCATGAGGAATTGCATCAGTTTGCGTCTCTTATGGTCTTTCCCACAAGAGCAAACATTGTCATTAGAAGATCCTAGTTCATCCCATAATCTTTTAAGCTTTATGTAATAAGCCGCAACAGTTATCTGATCTTGTGCAAGACAAGCAATGTCCCTCTCAGTATGAAAAATACGAGGGCCATTGCTGTGAAAAAAATGATCCCGAACGTCTTCCCATACCTCCTAGGCGGTGGTCGAAAAAATAATATTGTCTGCAATATCCGGTGTGAGTGAATTGATAATCCAAAAGAGGATCATATCATTGCATTTTCTCTATGAAGCATACTCATTTGGTTTGTTTTTGGCAAACGACATTATGGTGGTTCCAGCTATGAACCCTAACTTGGATTTTGTATTCAAATAAATTGTCATGGCTCTACACCATGTCGAATAAGTATCCCCATTGAGAGGTTTGGAAACAAACACCATTCCTAGATGAACAAAATGGTGAATAAAATATGGATTGACAACATCAAACTTGCCTCCATTAAAAGTTTGATCGTTGACCATGATAATGGGAAACGGTGACAAAGGGAGGGCAAAGAATAATTTACCCTGAGCGGAACTTGACAGTAGAAAACCAGGTCCGAGTTGACTTGGCAGAAAAAAATGGTGTAACTTGGCTCAATTGGTTTCGGCTTGGCTCAGATCAGTATCAGCTTGGCTCGACTCGGATCTTGGGAAAAGGCGCTGATTTAATTTAGTGCAGTAGCGCCTAGGTTGATGCTGTAAATCTTCTTGCCTCTCACTTCGGAGTAGAGCGAGAGAAAAAATAAAATTGAAGAAGCTTGGAGATGGTGAAAGACGGCGAACGATGGAGTGACGAACGGCGGCACGATGACTAAAAATAGTGTGCATTGAACAGCAGCGAAGCTCGACGAACGACGGCGAATAACTCAGCAAAATTTCTGAAAGAAGAAAAAACTAAAATCGCTCAACCTCTTGGCCGGACGAGGAGTGAGAGTGGCAGAGACAGGGCAGAGCATCTGCTCTGATACCATGTAAAACAGGGAATTGTATTTTTCTTTGTGTTAATTTTTATTGAATGAATAAGTAATTTATACAAGAGTTTTACAATCTATAATTACTATTATCACGATTTTATATATTCCATTTACAACGGTTGAATTTATCATTGATTTCTACCGTGTAATTGGGGTCCAACTTCATAACCTGGTCTAAGCATCCGAACTCTGATCTGGTCAAGTTCTGAAAGTATTCGTTGTGAATAAAATTTGAAATATCAAGTCTATTTGACGGCGCCTAGCAATATGAGAATATCAAGTAGAATTCTCACGACGGCATGTGAAGAAATTTCTTCTTCGTTTCCATCTTCTAAATCCAAATTCCAAAGTCCATAATCCATAAGAGTTATGTTGTCGTGTTGTTGGTTAACTACTCAACATGGTTGGGTTTTCTAACCTTTTATTCTAATCTATTTTCTCTCTCCGTGTTCAGGCAGTCAGAACTGTAGACTCGACTGAATCTTTCCACCCACACGCCTCATCTCGCCTACCCTTCTTATAAATTAACTCTCACTACATTCCCTTCTTCCATGCGTTGGTCCCAGAGCTTGCTTGCCGGTTGCCTCTTCTGTGTGGTTGCCTAATAGTAAAGCTGGTTCACTTTCTTCTCTGTTTCACAGAATTGAAGCAGGTTTCTCTCTTCATCTATACACTATAGAGATCGGATGGGTCTTTACAGGAAAAGCCTACGGCCGATCACGGTCATTTTCTTCATCGCATTGATTGCCAGTTTCCAATATCTGGCTGCAGCGCGGCCCCTGGAAGGGGAACGTGGACCAGAGAAGACGGGCCTGTCGCTAGGTTTTCTCCCCAGGGGCGCCACTCCAGGCTCCTCGCAGTGCACAAATGTGCCCGGAAACAGCGGCGGCGGTAACTGCCCTGTTAACGAAATGCACTACGCAGTCCATGTCCCGGTTGGCATTGCTCAGTTCCATGATACAGTTTCGCGCTTCGTAACTCTTCCCCAGGGAGCTTGATGATTGATATCATTTCCTTTCTGTGACAAAAAGTGTTCCATTGCTTTCTCTTCCGTTAAAAAATGTAATTCTTTTCTTTTTTCTTGCATGGGGTTGGCTTCGAAGTTCCAGCCCGTGTGACTGATTCTTAAGAACTCGTTCCTGGTCTTGAAAGTACTATTTTGGATTGGAAATTTCAGGTTTGAAAACCAAACAAGCTTGCCTCTAGTCAGGCTTCTGACTAAGCCTTTCGATTAGTTAACAACTTAATTTGCGTTCTGGGTCGATGCCATTCATTTTTCTGGGACAATTAATGAGAGCCATATGCTTGAGGCATAAATTATCAACTATTTTTACCATATTTTTTTGGAATATAATCCTTCCTCATTCTTGTTAATCTTGATGAACCAAAGGTGCAAGGTACCCGTCGAAGAGAATGACTAGGATATCCTTCTGTATCCAGACGTATGATTATGTTACTCTTATTCAGCAAAAAAATTGGATGCTATATAAGGATCGTTACAAATCCTAACAGTCTAACATTCAAATTCTGTGGTTAAAGAATAGTTCTACATGGATTAGTAAGTACAAAGAGAGGAATAGCCTGGTGGTTCTAAAACATAGTGAGACCAGAGACAAAAAGCTCTATCCTTGATGTCATCATGGGTCAATGGAGTGTCAAATTTTTTGGTTGACTGAGCTATCTTAGACCGGTCACTTAGAGAGTTTGGGACTTGGTAAAATCCAAGTGTGTGGGGAAGTATCGGAATTCTGATCTGGTCTAGTTTTCATGAGTCATGTTATTTGGTAAATAAAATAGAATTTTGAGTTTGACAATTGGATTTGAAGACTAGAAAAGTCATGCTTTGAATAGATTTTATTCTTAATATGAGTTGATCATATTACAGACTTCATCCTATGATCACACTAAGAAATAGAATTAGCCAATGTTGTCCAAACCCACTTGAATGGACAACCATGGTTTTGTCTTACGCCAACCCATTGTTTAGAAAATCACAGGAGAAATTTTTTAGGGTTAGGGTTTGGATACAGTTTCCTCAGAAGAATATATTTTACATTTCCTATGATGACTTCCCCCACGGTGGAGAAGCAGCCCACCCTTTCCTTGCCCATACAAATGGGTCCCAATGAGTCAAAAAGAAATTTTATTTTGTCAAAAAGTTTTAAAACTAAATTTGACCAATCTTATAAAATTTTAGTGTAAACTCTAGTTATATATTTTGAAATATAATAATATTTTTTTATGTTGGTCTAAAGATCTCATATTGAGATAATTTGGATAATAACAAATAATTAAGTTACTATTGATGTATGTTAAGTAAATTGTGTACCTCAAAGAGCCTTCAAAGGAAATTTTTGGTACAATATTTGTTCGATCGATCATGGTCTATATACAAAGGAAACAAACAATTAAATGCCATAAAGCAAGTCATCTAAGCAACTCAAGAACACCGTTTAACTAAACATGAGAAATGAAGAATCATTTTACACTAACAGTTAGCCCAAAAGGGGTAAGAAGAGTAAAATGGGAAAATGAGTCGACCATATAGCAAGAAGTCAACCACTTTAGTTAGCAAAAAAAAAAAAAAAAATTGAAGTGCCAAAGGTTGAAGGCAAACACATCAATGAGAAAGATAAAACCTACAATGGAATGATAAAAAGAATTCAATCATATAATAAAAAAAAGGGGCAAAAGGAGTTGACCTCATAGAAGGAGTCGATCCATTGTCATAGTAGAAAGAGAAAGGGTGTCAAGCATAGAGTAACTGAAGGTTTTGATAGAGGAAAAAGGAGTTGCCCCGACTATAAGGAGTCAACCCCTTGCATACAAATTGACCCATTTGTCGAGATGAAAGAACAAAAGGAATCGACTACATAAAATAAAATGTTCAAACGAAAAAAAGGAGTCGACCCCCACAAAAGCACATGAATCATGAAGAAAAAGGATAAAGGAATTGACCATAGGGAAATGACCTGGCCCTTTGTTACATATATTTAAATTTTTTGAATGTTAAACCCTAAATCCAGAAGTTGTAAGTCTCCAACAAATTCAACAATAAAAATAAGATTTATTGATAAATTTTTTTCACAAAATTTGGATTGATTTTTCACCTTTTTTTTCTAAAATCAAAATAGATTATCTACATTTAACAACTATTTTCTTGAATATTGGAATTCAAGGTATTTAACCTCACACCTAACGAATGCTCTCTCTTACAACAATGAAAACCAAGCCTCCTAAACCCTCACACATGTTTTGAGAAGTTTTTTTTGCATCCTTCAAAGCTTAAAAGGAAGTCAAATTTGATACTCTTATTCATCGAGTTAAGTATTTTAGTGCTTATTCTTTTAATTTTTTATTGAATATTTTGATCTCATTGAGCTAAACCTATGACACGTGGCAAGTGTTTTGAAGATAATATTTGATTCAACATTTACATTTTGAGTGTTGTGTGAGTGACTACCACTTGCAATAAGTTTTGTAGCCTTTTTTATTTTTAAATTATATCAATACATGTTAGTAACGCATTTGAGAGGACTTTTGCAAAGTATAGCGTAAGAGTATTTTTTTCCTCAATATCGGCGAAGTGCCAAGTAACAACGAAGGGGGTGTAGGCGAGGATGATGTAATAAAAAATGAATTGTCCGGGTGGTTCAACTTGGGAGGGTATGGCAGAGCGTGAGTTATGGGTGGAGAGGCAGTGGAAGCGGAAAAGAAAATATTTGCGAGCACGACAGATGCAGAAGGATTGATCTACTCTAATACCATGTTAGATATTGAACTGAACTACATTAGAGGATGGACTGAACCACTAGTTTATAATTAAGTAAGGGTAGTATTTATACAATTTAAAATAGAGAAGATAAACTTTACATGATAAGATAAATACAATAAGTGATAAATCCAATTGGATCTTATCAGATAACTGAAAGGATTATGCTTATCCTTATCATTTTCTACTTCTACTTCTCAACCTTCAATATGTTTCATCTTGAGAACATGTCTCTTTTCATCTGTACAGAGATGGGTTCATACAAGAAAAACCCTCCGGTGGATTACTAATAACATCTAAGAAACTGCACAAAAAAGTAATTTGATGCATAAAATGTAAGAACTGAAAGAAAAAGGAGGAAATTCATTAAATTAGAACGAGTTCTTACATGAATTACAAACCTATTTATAGGCTAAGAAAAGATATTGAATCTATAATCAAAGATTAACAACTCGTATGTTATATAATCAATTATTTGATTTTTATAATTAAAGTAATTAGATTTTTTTTCTCTTTGACACATCCCAGATACTGGGAATTAGACAATTAGTAAGAAATGAACGGGGAGAAAGATGCCAAAAATGAGCAGGAAAACTTCATTCACCGCAGGAGAATTACTGTTGTTGATGGTGTAATCCGCAGTGGCTTGCTGAAGCAACTGAAAAAGCAAACATGTTTTAGTGATAACTTCATTTATCTTTAGGGAATACTTGGTTTGAATAGTCAAAGGGACATAATGGGAATTTTTGGTTTTCTTTATGAGGTTGGCGTCTGGAACACTCAACCTCATTAAACCCCTTTCACCTTATATCTTCCCTCCCGAGGTTTTCCGTCTGTGGTGTTTTTTCATAGTGAGAAACAGTAACAGTAAGATTTCTGGTAAAGCTTTTTGAACGACTGATTTTCAGAGAGAGAGAAATCTTTGTGCTTCGAGTGAGAAACTCTTGTGCGACCGATACAGTGAGAAGATTATTCTTTCCCCCGCTGCGATGTTGCTGCTGAAATAGAGTTTTTGTTGTTGTCGTTGTGCTGCTCCGACGCTGCGTGATTCCTTTCCGTGTGGAGTCTCTATCCTCAGTGTAGAGAGAAAGAGACCAGAGAAGGAAGAAGGGCGTTGTATCCTCAGTTTAGAGGGAGAAAGCAGAGGAGAGGAAGAAGGAACGCCTCCGCAGAGGCTTTGTCTGGTTCGTTTTATTACAGACCAGTGTTGTATTTGGTTTGTGTTGGTTATGACCGGTGCTATTTGAGCGTCGACGAGTCTCAGGAGTTTCATACAGGTTACATTGTTCCTTTTACAGATATTTATTTATTATTATTTGCAGTGGTAGATTAATGTATGGATTTGTATGAGAAGGAAATTGTAAACATTGTGAACTATATTCCCTATAAAGAATTATCTGCAACAGCTGTGGACGTAGCCCGATTTGGGTGAATCACGTTAAATCTGTATATTTTATTATTGATCCCTAGGTACAATCTGACTGTATAATCCTATCAATCTCTATGGCCTCAGTGTGGCTAGAGCTTGAATGTTCAGAATCAATGCAACAATAATAAAGAAGGTTCCGACTGTTGGAAGGGAAGCTGCTTCCCGAAGACCCATTTTCAGAAGAAAGAAAAAGTCAATTTTTCGTGGTTGACGGTGTAGGGAAGAGAAAGACGAGGAGGAGGAGGTCCCGGAAGCTGATGAGGAAAATGATGAAATCTGTTATTGTAAGCCTTGACTGCTCTTCTCTGGGTTTCAGAACAGTGTCCATTTGATGGTGGACTGAGGCTTTTCAAAGTCCAGTAACACGCGAAGCAAAGATGGGTTTGTGCAAGCTACTCAGTGCCTTGTGTGGAAGGGAACTTCTAATTGCTAACTTGACCATCACGCTGCAGCCGCTGGAGCTCGTACAAATCGTCTTCAACCTCAGTAGCTAATTTCTCGCTAAAAGACTAATATCCATTTAGTTGAAAATTACATAAAAGATTAGTAGAAAAAAATAGTGATCTCAATTAAACTTTGAAGATAAACATTAGCTGTTAAAATTTGCCAAGACTGACTCCATGTTTTAGTCAAAATCGTCGTTGATTAATTCACTGCAAAACAGGAATCAAAATTTTCAATCTTCTTAGTTTGGTACAAGGAACAAGAACGAGAATGGGAGAGGCGTTTCTGATCAACTATGACGTGTGGTCTGCGGTATGTTCTTGCAGTCAAATGTAGACTCCTCTCGTTTTTTTTTTAAATTTTCCCCTAAACGCTGCCCGGTCTCTCGATCATTCTTAATATAAAAGCAGCGTCGCTGCTGCCCTTTCTTCCATTCTCAGGTCTCATAGCTTGCTTAATTATCTCTTCTGCGTCGAAAGCTAGTTCCCAGCCTTCACCGCTTCACAAAGACTCCGACGTTCCTCCCTTTGTCTATACAGAGATGGGACCAAACCGAAGGTGTCTGCGCCGAATCACAGTCCTTTTCTTAATTGTATCCATCTTCAGTTGCCAACCTGTAGCGGCATCGAGGCCCCTGGAAGGAGATTGGGAATCGAAGAACGCAGGTCTTTTGTTGGGTGGTTCCCTCCAGAAGGGGACCGTCCCATCCCCTTCGCAGTGCACAAATGTGCCCGGAAACGGCGGCGGTCACTGCCCGGTTGGCGAAATGCACTTTGCAGGCCACGCTTCGGTTACCATGCCGGCGCTGTTCCATGACAGGGTTACACGCTTCGGCACCTCTGCTGATAACGAAACTCTAAACCAGGGCGCTTGAACACTGCCGTCTTCTCCTGCTGCTTCCAATTTTGTCTCACACGTTCTTTGTAAATTTTTTATACGTGATAAAAGTTTGTTTTTCCATGGGAACGGCTTCGAAGATCAAAGCTCAAACCCATGTAAAAGATTCTAAAGCTGTAATTCATTCGTTCTGTTCGTATACAATTTAAACATGTACTCCTCTCAGGTCTTCTAACAATTCAGGGTGAAGATTCGTATGAAGGTGAGCTTGAGGTGACTTTTAAATAGAATTTTCACGAGGTCGATTCTGATCAAGTACCATGCCAACCATATATACCGTTCATCATTCAGCGTAATAATAAAAGATTGTGTTCAACTTTGTGGCATGAGTCGTGAACCAGTATCGTTATTATATATATATTTTTTGGTTGATTAATCATGTTCTTCATCCCCTTGTTAAATTACAATTTACTCTTTCTTCCCTTTGGACCATCTATATTTGCAGCCAACTTTTCAACGGCAATTTTGCCTCCTTTTAGGGCTTAGAGTGCCTCTTTCCTTTGAACAAGGCGGTCTTTTCTTCAATCAAGACAAAAATCACTAACAATCATGCTAAAAACTTTAATTGCAACAGATATTCTTTAAGTCACTTGGTACTAAAAGCAGATTAATTTTGGATGTCAAGAAGCATGAATTGGGTGTTACGAAGACAATCTTTAACACCGACGAATTGGCACTAGAATTTGAACTGATTGAAAGATAAATACACACACATAAGGATTAAGCAAAATGAATTAAATTGGTAGCAAAATTTAGGTTTTGATCGTTCTTACCCCCCCCCCCCCCTGTAGGTAGGTTTGAAGAGAGGGCTTTTGAAAGTTGTTACCTTAGCTAGCAATTCTTAGTAGATTGTAAATTCTTCTAAAGTTATCATAGAGCTTGCAACAAGTAGATACTAGTGCAATTTCGTCATCCCTTTAAAATGCCTCAAATTTCAAATTAGCTTGAAGTCCTATTGGATTTTTGTTGTTAAGGTAACAACAGACAATTTTTTTTGCCACTACCATAATATAAGACCAAATTTCCTCGTAACAAAGTTAAGGTAGTCAACAAAGGGAGGTTTCAATTCACTAGTCAAGTCATTCAATGCTTTAGTCAAGTTTGTGTGTAGAGATTGAATCAAATGAATAAATCATAGATAGGGTTTAGTGTTACATCACTTGTAATTTTGTCTCTTTTTTTTATTGTATTTATGATCGTGCTATTTCATTGACTGCAACCACTAATTTGGAAAATTAATAATTTGCTAGTGATTTAGTGTTATTTATTCTTAACACCAAGCACATAAGTTATTGAATTTATGTTCAATTTTCTTTTTTTTCCCATAAGTGAAATATGTAACAAAAATTCGTCTACCAATGAAATAACTTATGATGTTATTATTCTCTAAAAAATATTTTGTATTTTAATAAATTTATTATTAAAAAATAAAATAAAGTATATAGTAATGCAAGCCAAATTGTGAACACATACATGCTTAACATGATTTTCTTCACCTCATTTCATGCATGCGACCCATGAAGTAAGGCATGAGCAAAGCTTATGATTTTCAATAAATTACATGAGTCACGTGAAGATGTGACATGAGAAGAAATTTCGTCTTCATTTCCGGTTCCTAAATCGAAATGACAAAAATCGCATGAAACCGTTGTTTACTTCTAAACACGTATCAGCTTTTTTAATCTCCTTCATTGTTTATTCATTTGACATAGTAAGAGGTGACGCAGGAAGAGACGAGTCAAATCTTCTGTATTTCTCTTTCCTGTTCTTGCAGTCCACACAACTCGTTTTTCCATGTAGCCTACCCAGTCAGAGTCAAGAATATTTCATTAACAAAACATGCAGACGATTAACTATAAAAGCAGTATCACCGCTTCCCATTCTTCTCCATTCTCAGGTCTCAGAGCTTGTAGCTTACCGCTTCTGCGCAGTCGAGTTCTCAGCTGCCCTCGGTACAGTTTCACAGAAAGACGTTGCTTTTTTAATTCATCTTACGGTGATGGGTTTGGTTACTTACAGGAAAAGCCTGCGGCGGATCACGGCCCTTCTCTTCATCGCGATGATCGCCAGTTTCCAATCTCTGCATGCAGCAGCGAGGCCCCTGGAAGGTGAGTGGGGATCAAAGAACGCCGCCCTTTTGCTGGAATCTCTTCCTAGAGGCAACACCCCCAGCCCCTCACAGTGCACAAATGTGCCCGGAAACAGCGGCGGTGGCGGCCGGTGCCCTGTCAGCGAAATGCACTTTGCCGTCCATGTTCCGGTCGCAGTGCCGCAGTTCGGCACTTCTGCTGATAATGGAACTCTTCACCAGGGAGCTTGACAGATTTTCAATTTAGAGTTTTGTTTAGTTGTTCTCTTTTTCTTGGATGGGAACGGCATCAAAGCTCAAACCCATGTGAATTGTTCAAAAACTGTAATCCATTCTTTTATTTTTGTATTCAATTCAAACATGTAAAGCTCTCTCTCAGGTGTCTTTTGACGATTTGGAGTCAATATTTCAAAGAAGGCGAGCAAGACGACCTTGGGTTTGAAAATCTAACTTGCTTCACCGGTCAAAGTCTGAGCCGCCAAACTGAATGAGATTTAAACTAAATTTCACAAATATAAATTGCCTCTTAAATTTTCAAGTGAACGAGATTGATTTAACCGAAGAGAAGATAAGATAATCTCTTTACCGTATCTCATCGTAAGATCAAAAGAATAGATGGCCATGAATTTGTAACCAAGTCACGGGGAGAATGGTTCTAACTGCGATTCATTCTTTGTGTTAGTATTCTATCTATCCGAGTCAAGCTCCCAGGTCTTACAACCATTTAGACTGAACATTTCTAATCAGGTGAGATTGACAGGAAGAATTCCAAGCTTGCCTCCCATTCCGATCTGACCAAGTAAACTGAATTAATTTCTCTTGAAAAAAACAGACAATCTAAATGAAACACAGAGAGTTAAGGACTCGCTTGAAACCGAGTCGACCCAGAGTGGGGCATCCACTCGCTCTGACCGGGACAGAGATTGGATGGCTCTCACCTACTGGACAACAACACAGGTGCGGTCGGAAGATAATTTACGCTTGGGTTTTTTCACGGTGGAGGGGGAATATTCCAACTCTGGGTGTCCATGAACCGAACGGTCGAAACTGCCAAATGTAGTGAGGCAGCTCAGAGATGCGTTTATTTGGTTATTTTATTTTCTCATCGCCAGCAACTCTAGCAATTCCCTTGGCTGAAGCTTCATCTTCTGTTATCTTGCGTTAGTCTGGGAAAACAAATCAGCCCAAGGACCTCTCTTCCATTCTCTCTCTGCACCAAGTAAAGTTTGAGTGAGCGTCCTCCTTTATTACCGATGAATTTATAATTTCTTTGCTTTCTTTTTGGATATGTCTGTCTCGAGTTCTTTCTCTGGGCTTTAGCAGTACATCTGAAGAGGTTCCGAGAGCTGGATGATAAATCTCTCCTTTGATGCTATGCATCATGAGGATATCTGAAATTCTGAATCGGTGGTATTTTGTTTTTTCCGGAAGTTTTACTGCCACTATCTCGAAGTTGTTCTGAAATTTCCATCGGGATGTGTGAAACTATATATGCGGCTTTCCTGGGTAGCTGTGGGTTCCTACTGGTTTTATGCAAATTTGATTGAGTTGGTGTTTGTCGTTGATGTTAAATTACAGGTGAAGAAAGAGAATCCCCAAACAGTAAATTAGTTTTTATTACTGACTTTGTATTTTTTATGTGTCAAATGTCGCTTCTCTGAATGATTGGGTAATTATATACCTGTGTGAGGAGTTTCCGTGGCCATATATGGTTGTTTAGCTGTCCAAAAGCATGGGCATGTTGTTGTTTTTGGCTGTCCTAAAAGATCTCAAGGTCAAGTTCAATATGCCGATTATGGTTGATCATAGGTGGGATCAATAGGTTTTTTTTTTTTTTTTTTTTTTTTTTTTGCAACCATCACCGTGTATTTCTACATCTAAGTATGCTTTTGGTTTTCAAGGTTCAAGAAAGATTTCTAAAACTTAGCTGC
The DNA here is from genome assembly GCF_029961685.1 of Aristolochia californica. Lineage (NCBI taxonomy): Eukaryota > Viridiplantae > Streptophyta > Magnoliopsida > Piperales > Aristolochiaceae > Aristolochia > Aristolochia californica. The sequence goes on along the minus strand of NW_027181881.1, from coordinate 50,869,308 downwards.
AGTAGTAACAGTAACATTTAAGTCGAGAGTGTCCCTTCTGCCTCTCACCATAAAGTGATAGGTATTCCTATCTTCTAGTTTTGTTGTTGATTTTATTCTATTGCAGTTACCACTCTTATGTCTCATTATGGTTACTCTGTTTGTGAAGCTGATATCAGGGTCTGGCAAATATGAATCTCCTTGGATCTGTTTCTGCAGCAAATTTAAGTGGTTTGATTCATGTGAGAAAACCTTGTGGTGCTCATGCTAGGCATCGAAGGAACAATATGGATCCTGGATATTATAATCTTCTTACATTTAGAGGCAGTGATTCAATGGGTCATCAATTGAGTCCTCCAATGCCCTGTGGTGGTGTTAGGTTGAGGTCAGAAGTGGGCACTCTGCAGGTCTATTTCTGATTTCTGTAATTTTGTACTAAATGGATAACTTCTTAATTCTATATTAACTGATGAGTTCTGGTTTAGGTCTTTTGCAAGGATTATCCAAGGCCTGATCTTGAAAGCACAGTGAATTTTCTAGAAGCTGCGAAATTGTCTTCATCTTTCTGTACCTCAGCTCGCCCAAGCAAACCTTTACAAGTTGTTATTGCTGGAGCAGGTGAAAAGAAACTCATTTTTCAGTAAACATAATGATAATTGAGTTTATTACAACTTCGTCAATATATTTATTCCATAAGTTGCAGTCATATTGACAAAATTTGCCCGTCCCCACAATATTAGAGTTCATGTTGTTTTACAAATGTGACTTCTTCATTCACTGATAGGATTGGCTGGCCTATCGACTGCAAAGTATCTTGCTGATGCTGGTCACAAGCCCATACTGTTGGAGGCTAGAGATGTTTTGGGTGGAAAGGTTGATATTTATATCTTATTTTTTACTCTTTATGAAGTCTGTTCTCTTTATGTGCAATTATAAGACAGTAACTGTGTCGAAGATTTGCTTATCCTGGTCAATTTGTGAGAAAACCCAACCATTGCCATCTCAGAGTGGGCACAGAGTAACTGATGCTCATGCAATGTCTAAAAAATTCCCAGAGGCCCCAACTCCTTTTATTAATAGTTCCCTGACTAAAGACAACTAGTGTATAAAGTTGGACTTGGTCATACAACTGCTTTGTTAGAATCATATTGATGTTATTATCCATTAACTACACTATCGGTTATATGTCTGGAACCAATCCGTAATTCTGTTGCTTATCAGCAGTTAAATACTTCAAAAGAGAAGATATATTGCACAAGAAAATGATGATGGTAAAACAATAATATGATGAAAACTGTAACAGAAAAAAGTAAACTGAATTTTTTTTAAAAAAAGTTGAAGATTTCTAGAAATTTAAAGAATTATAGATTGGGAATGTATCCCCTTCATATCATAAAGTGGTAGACCTTAAAAAATAATCATAAAGTAGTTGATCTTTATTCCATCAGCAGGATTTCCCTCTTTGAATTTGTCAATCACTTGTACTAGTTGAAGTGGTTCTGTTGTATTCTAACCCTATACCACTTCTTCTATCTGAGATAAGTTTCTCTATGCTGGAGGTGGAGCAATAGTTTCTTTGGCAATAAAATGTTGAACTTCAATTTTGTGTAGGTGGCTGCTTGGAAGGATAGTGATGGAGACTGGTATGAGACAGGCCTGCATATATTTTGTAAGATTAATTTCTCTGTGCCTAACCAAAATCTCAGATTCCTATATTTATAAGTTACCTTATGACTTTTGTTTATGAAGATTTTGATACTCAGCACCATTTCTTTCAAGACTGAGCTCTTTACCTAGATGCATGATAAACATTTGGACCTTTTCAGTTGTTGGGATTGTTCACTTTTTTGTTCCATCTTAGTCACCAGGTTGATGTTTAATTGTCTCCCTTACTGATTCTTGATGATTGTTTGCTTCATTTGAAGTTGGTGCCTACCCCAATGTGCAGAACCTGTTTGCAGAACTTGATATTAATGATCGGTTGCAGTGGAAGGAGCATTCAATGATTTTCGCAATGCCAGATAAACCAGGAGAATTTAGTCGTTTTGATTTTCCTGAAGTTCTTCCTGCACCACTAAATGGTGATTGCAACTTTTTACCCCTTGACTCAATTTTTTATTTTACATCTATCTTATGTAAATGTTGTACATCTTTTAGAAGGCCCTAGATCTAATTAGCATGGTTAGAGTCCTCAAATGATACAGATTAGTGGTACTGCTTGAATTTTGGTTGTTATCATTCATCCAATCACTATTCAAAAAAAACAAAGAAAAAAAGAAAAATCAATAGATCCACAAAGAGGGAGGCTTAGCTATGAACAATTTATGCAAATTTGATGCTTACTGCTGATAAATGGTCCAAATAACCCAGAAATTTTCTTTTTATGCTATTCATCTCCATCTCAAGGTATAGATTAGCCGCTTCAATGATGTGAACTTAATGCTGATGCCTCATAAAGGGCTTTTGATATTTACCACGTTATTTTTATGTTAATTTCTAGGGACAAGACATAAACACAAGAGATCTCACGGGAAGGAGAGAAGAGAGGAATTTTTGTTCTTGGGAGAGAGGAGAGAAAAAACCAAGGGAGAGAAGGATGAGGCTTGAATGCTCTACCCCATGCTTGGAGGTTGTATTTATAGTTGTGCGAAGGCGTTTACAATGACTACAATGCCCTTACGGCTACATGCTTCAAAAGGAAAAAAAAACATAAGAGGACATACACCATCTTGCATAATTACAATTCTATGTCATCTCTATGAAATTTCTTGTTATTTACTAACCGTGCCACCCTTACACACGTGGGTGTCTCTTAACACTCCCCCTCAAGCTGGTGTTTGTAATTTCACTTGCAAATAATCTTGAAATTTTGATTCCCTTGATTTGATTCATCTTCTTCTTGTTCACATCTTGTCTCCCCCTTACTTGGATATTTCAGCCACATAAAACTTGATTACCACAACTTGTGAAATTCTTCATTATTATTTACCTCTTTCTTGTACTTCTTCATCTACTGTTCCCCCTCAAGCAAAGGATCTCTTTGTTCTTTACCAAGAGACCTAGCTTGCACATCATAATGGTAACAGAAGAAAAATCACTCCTAGTCAGAAGACAAAACTCCATACAATAGTTAAAACCGTCATAGTCTGAAACACATTCCGCTCAATTTCAAAGGCGAAAAAATAGCCCAACTTTAGGGCTCAACAAAGAGACTACTCACTTTTTAAGGGTAGCTCAAATGCAAATCACCTTTTGGGTGAAGAATAAAAGTCTTGAGTCAAGTTGGATGTTGGGCACACTCCTATACTTTTTAGGTTGTGAGTCTATAGGCATTGCTCTGAAGTAATTTTTAATAAAAATAAATTGAAGAAAGCACTTTGAAGAATTAAGGGTGTGAATAAAAAGACAACAACTCTCATACTTCAAAAGGAAGGCAGCACACAATGCAACTCTTCATACTTCCAAGAAAGAAGGAAACTCTTTTAGACCAACTCTTTTAAGACCAATAGATGGATAAAAAGTGACCAAGTTTGACTCAAGAGGGAGATTAAAAAAATAATTCATCTATTAACATGATAATTAAGAAAACTCAAAAAAGTTCTCCAATAAGAAAGTTTTGAGATGGAATATCATAATAGAAACTTTCTAAACATAGACTTCTCATATAAAGCAATTACTTTCTAACACAACTTGACCAATTTGGAAACAAAATATTCAAGAGATAATTTCTGGAATGAGAGAGATTTAAGACACTAATATTTGGAATCTAGAATTAGAAAACAAAACTTTCTAATTCAAAAATTTCAGACTTTTTCAAATAGGAAACTAAACTCATAATGGGAAAGATTTCTCTTAAGGAAATTAAAGTAATTTGAGATCAAACAAAAGAAACTTTTAAGAAAGGAAAGATACTCAAGTTGGTAAAATCTCGACTAGATTTTGAAAACAAGTAGGAAACTAAACCAACATTAACAACTCAAAAAGTGAAGCAAAAATTTCGGCTTAAATTCGGATCTTTGCATGCAACAGGATACCGGTATGACATTTGATTCTTCCAATGTGGATATATCTCTCTCTAGAAAGATCAGATTGAGAAACGGTTTATAGGGATAGATATAACTCTCAATATAAATCCTCAATAATGTTGGTACAAACTGTTTAGCAAGTTGAGGATTTCTGCTGCTATATGAAACTTTTCTGCTGCTCGACCTTTGTTGCTTCAGATATCGATTTCTATTTCTAGAAAAATCTGATTTCAACTATTCTTTTTTAGTTGACAACTAGACTCATAGATCTTTCCAATGGTATATAATTTTCTATATGAGAAATACGACAAGAGAGTGAAACATCTAATGAAAAACTGTAATCGGGAAAGAAGACTTAAGGAAAAATGAGAAACTTCTCTTTTCTCTTTTTCTTTTTTTTCTTTTTCTTCTTCCTCTTCCTCTCTTTCTTCTCCTTTTCTATTTCAGATCTTTTCCCGCTCTGATACCATGTTGATTTTTAGAGACAAGAAATAAACACGAGAGATCTCAAGGAAGGAGAGAAGTCAGGAATTCTAGCTATTGGGAGAGATGAGAGAAGAAAACAAGGGAGAGAAGCAAGAAAAAAAGAGAGAGAGGTGTATGGACAAATTTGAGCCAAGAGGAAGAGGCTTGAATGCTCTACTTCATGCCTTGAGGTTGTATTTATAGTTGTGTGAAAGTGTTTACAATGATTACAATGCCCTTAGGGTTACATGCTTCAAAAGGAAAAAAAGACATAAGAGGACATACACCATCTTGCTTACAATTTTATGCCATCTCTAGGAAAGTTCTCCTTATTTGCTAGCCATGCCGCCCCTACACACATGGGTGTCTCTTAACAGTTGATATTTGTTCAGTCTGTATTTGTGCCTCTCTGTCTCTGTTTCCATGCATGCACATGAAAGTAAAGTTATGTTAATAAATTTTCAATCTGTATATCCATGCATAGTTCACAAAAATAAAGGAAGATGTCAGATATATGTTTAAGAAGATATGAGGTTCAAATTGGGAACAATGTTGTTACTGTTGTCCTTAAGTTTTTATTTAGTCATAGCACATCTATGAAGTTTCATATTCTTTTCTTAATTGCAATCCACTTGCAGGGACATATTTTAACAAAATAAATGTCATATGCAGGAATTTGGGCCATATTAAGAAATAATGAAATGTTGACTTGGCCAGAGAAAGTACGCTTTGCCATTGGACTTTTACCAGCGATGCTTGGTGGACAGCCTTATGTTGAGGCTCAGGATGGTCTGACAGTCAAAGAGTGGATGAGAAGGCAGGTACAGTGACCCTTTCTTATTTTGCCTCTTGAATAAGTTAGAAAATTACAGAGCCTAATGGAAGACTATTTTTGGCAACTTAAGACAGCTGGGATAAGCCATTGATAATGCTCATGATACTGATCTCTTGAAGCATGTCATGTCTGAGGATTATTAGGGTCATAAACAAATGTGGATTGTTGAAGGTTTAATAAGTGAAGAGATGTGTGTCATTTAGCATGATTTTAGGTTGAAACCTCTGTAGTTAGGCTAATGAAACAACTCTCTTGACCTGCTTTTGTTTAGGTGAGAAAAGTTGAGGCCTGTTAGGTGAGAAACAATGGTTGAAACTTTCAGGTCATGTTGTGAGATGGAATTAACTTTTCATACATTGGTGTTCTCTGCCTCAAACAATAAATAAACTGTTTTGCTCCATCTTGGAGTGAATTGTTACAAAGTTTTTGTTTTTGTTTTTCATGTGACAAACCTTCTGAACCGGGGTTAAATCTTCATGATAGAACTCACATATGAACTGCTATGTTGCTTTATCTTATCTTCCTGTACATACCAAATTCCTACATAGATTCGGATAAGTTATGTTCCAGTGTCATGAAGTATACCTAATGAAAATTGTGTCTTTTCAGGGTGTACCAGATCGAGTTAATGATGAGGTTTTCATTGCCATGTCAAAGGCTTTGAACTTCATTAACCCAAATGAGCTTTCCATGCAGTGTGTTCTAATTGCTTTGAACCGTTTCCTTCAGGTTTGAAAGCCATTTTTCTATTAGTTATTTGTTATATTAAATAAAGGTGAGCTCGTTCAGTTAGAGTGACAGTTAAAAGTCACAAATGCTAACAATTTAAACAGACAAATAAAACTTCAAAACCCAACTGATAACCTAGATTCAATCAAGCTATTGAGTAAACTATTGAGTTCAACTGTCGTTACTATTTCATTTTACTCTCCACTGAAGAGATTAACAACCAATAGCATATCCATATCATCTTTTCATTATGAAATGATTTGCTTGCTAAATTTCATGAAACAATCAAGAACAGAACCCCATTGTGAGAATACTGCTCCTTCCGTTTTAGGAGTTCGTTTCAACATTTATGGAGCAATTATACATGTTTTGCTACATGTTTGTCTAAAAAAGAATGGCTTCACAACTTTATAACCAACTTGACTCTTAATTATATTTCTCTTTTTACCTTTTGGGTGCTGGATTCTCATTTATATAAGTGAAAAATCTTTAATTTTATGTGGCTAGAAGAAATTTATTTATGGAACTGTAGTTGGAGAAACATGTGTGTGTGTGTGTGTGTGTGTGGGTGAGAGTGTGTGTATGGGTGGGTGGTCAAAAGCCTGTAATCTTATGTGGCTGGAAGATATTTATTTCTGGGTCTCTAGTTGGAGAAACGTGTGCGTGTGAGGGTTGGTAGGGGGGTGATTCAAAAGCCTTTAATCTCATGTGGCTGGAAGAAAATTATTTCTGGGACTGAAGTTGGAGAAATATGTGTGAGATCATATGTGGCTGGAAGAACTTTATTTTGGGGACTGTAGTTGGAGAAATGTGTGTGTGTGTGTGCATCTTGATTTTTGTTTTTCTTTTGTGATTGGATCTTATGTGAAGAAATTTATTTTTGGGGACTATAGTTGGAAAAATGTACATGTCTATCTGCAGTGTGTTTGTTTGTGTGCGTGCAAGGAATCATTCATTTTTTTGTCACCAATAGGAAAAGCATGGCTCTAAGATGGCATTTCTAGATGGTAATCCTCCAGAGAGATTATGTATGCCAATTGTGGATCATATAAGATCACTGGGTGGGGAAGTCCAACTTAGTTCTCGGATACAGAAAATTGAGTTGAATGCAGATGGCACAGTGAAGCATTTTGTACTTAATCAGGGAAATATCATTGAAGGAGATGCCTATGTGATGGCCACACCAGGTATCATTTTGGCCTCTTTATGGTCATGTTTTATAAATCCTTTGTCTAAACTGATGTTGCTTTGAATTATTTCCTTTTCTTGATCAGTTGACATCCTCAAGCTTCTTTTGCCCCAAGAGTGGAAAGAAATTTCTTATTTCAAGAAAATGGAAAAATTAGTTGGAGTTCCAGTTATTAATGTTCACATATGGTTAGTTGCAATATCGAGTAACTTTTTGTATTTTGAATTTTCTAGCTCTACTTTATCTATCTCAACAATGAATAATTGTAGCAGAACACCCCCAAAATATTTGTTGTAGTAGATAAGTTTTCTTATCTTTTAATTCTTATGTTGATATGAAACTTATTTCTCAGGTTCGATCAGAAGCTAAAGAACACATATGATCATCTACTTTTCAGCAGGTCCTGCTTATACCTACTCTTTGATCTAACCTGTAATTTGTTATAACTACATGTTGGTTATAAACATGGACATGGCTGTTGTATTCATTTGTGACAGCATACAGTGAAAAGCTATGCTACCAGAACAAAAATCTCATAGACAACCTGGTGTTAATCTCTTGGTGGTTGTTCGCACTCATATTGATATTGCTGCTGCTAATTTAGACTGAAATGTGTACCTCTTAGCTTAATTTTGTACTCCTTTAGTAGAAGTCTCTACTGTTTGGGACTCGTCGATTCATCTAAGTAATTTAAGATATTTAACGATAAGAATGTTTAGTCAAATTTGATGAACCTGAGACAGCTTTGATATCGAAACTCATGTTTTTTTTTTGTTTTTTTTTTCTTGAAGCAACAGATTTTCTTGCATTATGCTTCAAGCGTTTCTGCATGAACTATGAACACTTATTCTTTTAAAACTAATTTCTCATTTCTTTCTGCAGAAGTCCTCTCTTGAGTGTCTATGCCGACATGTCTGTATCATGCAAGGTATAAAACAATTCTATACATATCTAAAAGTAAAGCTTTTTTTTTTTTTTAATTTTATCATTGTTTTCTATTATGTTAACAGAGCACTTTGCATCATATTAATTGGCCAAAGTTAAAAAATGTAGAAGAAAAAAAATAGACATATTTAAGCTGCTTCTCTTCTCTTATTGAGTTCACAAGATTTTAAATTCTTTGCAGGAATATTATGATCCAAATCGTTCAATGCTGGAGTTAGTTTTTGCACCAGCAGAAGAATGGATCTCACGAAGTGATGAAGAAATTATAGAAGCAACTATGAATGAGCTATCAAGACTCTTTCCTGATGAAATTGCTGCTGATCAGAGCAAAGCCAAGATCTTGAAGTATCATGTCGTCAAAACACCAAGGTAGCTTTCCAAATCTGTGAAATGCTCTCTTTTGACAGCTTAAAATGAGAATTACAAGTAAAATTTATGATCCATCGTGATGCATATTAATAATTGAGGTAAAGTGTCACACCTTGATTTATTCAATGAATATGGTAGTCCTGGATTGTCCTTGCATAAAATACTGCTCAACACTATATCTAGACTGCATTCCATTGTTAGTGGACCATTCACTGGTCTGCTTCTAAAATATATGAGAGTTCTTCCCATGTCAGCTGATGTTGGTCACAATCCCTGGTACTGATGAGAGCTCCATTGACTACTATTATCTAAGAAAATGTATGCAAGAGCCTCTCCTATTTTTTTGTCGTCTGGTCACAAAAACTGTCCTTCCCCCATTTCTTCTAGGTCTGTCTACAAGACGGTACCGAATTGTGAACCATGCCGGCCGCTGCAGAGATCCCCAATAGAGGGATTCTACTTGGCTGGTGATTATACAAAGCAGAAGTATTTGGCTTCAATGGAGGGTGCTGTCCTGTCTGGGAAACTCTGCGCCCAGGCTATTGTTCAGGTAAAAATAATTTTTGAGATTTTCCTTTTTGTGTTCTTTCAAAAAGACTATGGCGATGACTACTGATGTCCCTCTAAAGATTTATCAATGTGATAGATTTGTTATATTACACATGCTTTTAACAAATGTATTGAAATGAGCAGGATTCTGATTTCCTGATTGCTCGAGCTCAAAAACGTACAAAAGCTGAAGCAAGCGTTGCCTAGCCCAGTAATTAGAAGCGTTGGCACATGGTTGAAAAATGACTGGCAAAAGACTTACCAGTTACACTTGTATTATGTAATTCATCCCAGCGATTGTTTCTTACACTACCAAGCACTTAAATAAAATGCATTTTGCAGTCTTTTCAGGAGCCCCTTTTGTGTCCTAATTGTTGAAGCTAGAGAGAGGCTAGGTATCAAACTGGGGTTTTTCTCTTATCCATGGCTTTAAAGGGTTCTGTCCCGCGGAAGGCAACAACTATAGTGTCGGTGTTCACCGGCTTGTCGCATAATATGTAGGCCTGGGTTGTCATCTCGTTGAGGAACTCTGCGAGAAGCCACGCCACCGCCGCCGCCGCCGTTAGAACCAGTAATGTTGACCTCCCAGTACTCCAACCAATTAGACCCCGGCAAAGTGTGTTAAAAGTTAATTGAGAAGATAAATGAAGCAAAAATGCATTCATGATTTACGGCTTACTACTGTTCCATCAACTGAAGTACGCCACGAACGTCATCTGCAAAAACGAAGAGAATCATGAGATACTTCTTGTCTGTTGTAGATCGAAGAGGAGTAAAAAGCTAATAAAAAAGAAACGAATCCTATTCACACGCAAAGGAAGAAGCAGTTTATTCTCTCTTTCTTTTCTGGAGAAGGAATGAAATCATGTTTCACGTCTGCACCAAAGAGATGCAGCAAGTACCTTCCAATTCGCTAAAACAGGCTTCGTGATGAAAGCCTGGTTTTCATGGGATGATGGATGGCCTTGCAATTGTCTAATGGAGATTGAAAAGCTTAGTTTTGGTGTCAAGGGGTTAAACCTGTAAATATATTCTTAATCAAGCCAATGAAGACCTTTCACCCTTATTTACTCTAGTATCTTTGGAGAACATAGACCAAAATTGTCACGCGGTTAGATTTAGGCTAAGTCCGTCTAGCCTTGCGGAATATCTACCCCGTGCGGCCTAGCTCTTCCGAAGAACTAGTCAGCTTCCTTGAGCCTCGGATCCTCCAACCAATACTTCACACAAGAAGTTGCCAGCCAAATGGGACAATGAAAAGACCAAGATATAGAAGAGAAAAGCCTACTTTGTATTAAGAATACAAGATTACAAAGGATGGCCAAACACTCTTGAAGGCCAAGGCTAAAAACTCTCTCTATACATTTGAAAAGTAAAGAATACTAAGGATTTTCGACCTCCTTACAATGGGAGAGGCCCCTCTATTTATAACCTCTCCTTTGGCTTTAGAAATCTCTAAAAACGCCAAGAAATCCGCCAGAATCTGAAAAATCCGAATTCTGGCGTCTGGCGCCTGGAGTCCTACTGGCGCTGGAGTCCTGGAAACCCCATTTCGCCCCGCCAGGACTCTGCTGGCGCGCGCCTGGCGCCCGACGCCTGGAGTCCTGCTGGCGCTGGAGTCCTGGAAACCCCATTTCGCCCCGCCAGGACTCTGCTGGCGCGCGCCTGGCGCCTGGCGCCTGGAGTCCTGGAAACCCCATTTCGCCCCGCCAGGACTCTGCTGGCACGCGCCTGGCGCCTGGAGTCCTGCTGGCGGTGGAGTCCTGGAAACCCCATTTCGCCCCGCCAGGACTCTGCTGGCACGCGCCTGGCGCCTGGAGTCCTGTTGGCGCTGGAGTCCTGGAAACCCCATTTCGCCCCGCCAGGACTCTGCTGGCGCCTGGCGCCTGGAGTCTGGAGTCCTGCTGGCGGTGGAGTCCTGGAAACCCCATTTCGCCCCGCCAGGACTCTGCTGGCGCCTAGAGTCCTGCTGGCGCTGGAGTGCTGGAAACCCCATTTCGCCCCGCCAGGACTCTATGGGCGCCAGCAACCCCATTTCGCCCCGCCAGAACTGTCTGTTGGCGTGCTGGCTTGTGTCTGGACTGGCTGCTGGGGTTGTTGTGCACCTTGTTGCTTGGCCATCCGTTTGGCAAGCTCAAGGGTGTCTTCCTTTGCTGCAGCTGATGCCGGGTCAGCCATATGTGTGTGCCCCTCTGGGCCGTGCCTTTGCACTTGGCCTTGGCCGTTGCTGCCATTGCTGTGCACTGGACTTGCACAGTCATTTTCCTTGGTGTCTGGCCACACCATGGCTTCATCCTCCGTCTCATACTCCCACCGCCATAAGGCAGACGCCCTCGTCTGCAACCCCTGGCGATAGTCGGCCACCTCCTTTTCGAACTGCCATAACTCGGCAGCATCTTGCCATGTTGCCTCGCTTTCCGGTTGACCCAGCCACTTGACCAAGTATTGCGTCCTCCGGGGCTTGCCCCTTTGGCGTTCCTCTCGGTCTGCAATAATATACTCTACCCTATTGTCTTGGATCAACTATTCTCTCCGGGTTCGGGTCTTCAAAATAAGGTTTAAGGTTTGATACATGAAAAACGTTGTGGAACTTAAACCTTTTCGGCAGCTGCAATTTGTAGGCGAGGTTGCCTACCCGTTCAATGATAGGAAATGGTCCTTCATATTTCTTCAAAAGACCTTTGTTCTTGCTCCTTAGGTGACGAAATTGTTCAGGTCTAAGTTTGAGAAGGACCTGGTCACCAATATTGAACGAAGACTCCCTCCTCTTCAAATCAGCATGTTTCTTCATCTTTTTAGCTGCCTTATGCAATAAGACCCGTGCCAGCTCCGTTTTCTCTTTCCACCTCTTCGCCAGCTGATGAGCTGCTGGACTTTTCCGTGAAGTGTCTGGAAAGAGACCCATGGGAGCCAAAGGCTGTCGTCCTGTCGCCAACTCGAAAGGACTGTGCCCGGTTGATTCCGATTTCTGCAAATTGTATGAAAATTGGGCCACGTCTAACAAGTCTGGCCAGTTTTTCTGATTTGCTGCAACAAAATGGCGTAAGTACTGTTCTAACAAAGCATTTACCCGCTCGGTTTGGCCGTCACTTTGTGGATGAAAACTAGTGGAAAAACATAGTGATGTTCCCATTAGTTTGAATAACTCGGTCCAGAATTTTCCCGTGAATCTGGGGTCACGATCACTAATGATCGTTATGGCCAAACCCCAATGCTTCACCACATGTGCCATGAAAGCTCTAGCTGCTCCGTCTGCTGTACAATCACTTGGCACCGCTACGAATGTACCATACTTCGTAAATCTGTCTACCACCACCATGATAGACGCCAGCCCATCTTTCTTACGTAATCCAGAGATGAAGTCCATTGAAACAGACTCCCACGGCCTCTTTGGAATAGGTAAGGGCTGTAGCAAACCCCTCGACTTGCGTTGTTCGATCTTATCTTGTTGACAAATAAGACACGTGCGCACAAACTCCTCCACATCATTCTCCATGTCTGGCCAATAATACTGGCCAGACAACAAGGCCAACGTCCTTCTTTGACCTGGATGTCCTGCCCACAAGGTATCATGGCATTCCCTCAAGAGGTCACGCCGTAGGTTATCGTACTTAGGCACATAAAGTCGATTACCTTTGGTCTTGAGCAATCCGTCGTCAAACCAGAATCTTCTCGTTTCGCCCAAGGCAGCAGCTTGTACAATGCTGTAAGCCTGGGCGTCTTGGCGAATTCCAATGCGAATCTTGTCTAGCAACGATGTACCAACCTGTGTAATTGCTGCTAAGGCTTGTAATCGCAAAGTCCCATCTTCTGTTTCTGCGCCAAGATGGTCCCCCCTGCGCGCGCGCTTGCCTTGCGCAAAGCACATATCTCCTGCGCCTACGCTCGCGCCGCGCGCCTCTTCCTGTCCAGCTGCTACCGCACCGCGCGTGGTGCGCGTGAAGCAAGTACCGGCTGCTGCGGTATGCTGGAATTCAGCCGCACGCGTCTTCTCCTCTGCCGCATGCGTGTATGATGCTGGTGCTTGCTGCGCCATGTGCGCTAAGCTCTGGCTGGTCTCTTCCTCATAAGAGTTAGGTGCGTCCACCTTCCTGATCAGTGCGTCGGCAGCACCATTGGCCTTCCCCGCCTTGTACATCATCTCAAAGTCAAACTCGGCCAAGAAATCTTGCCACCGGGCCTGTTTTGGACTGAGCTTTTTCTGTGTAAGAAAGTAACTAGAAGCAACATTGTCAGTTCTTACAATAAATTTGGAGCCTAAAAGATAGTGCCTCCAAAGACGTAAACAATGCACTACCGCCGTCATTTCTCTTTCTTGTACAGTGTACCGTTGCTCAGTTTCATTGAGCTTCCTACTCTCATAAGCGACTGGGTGTCCTTCTTGTTCTAGCACACCCCCAATGGCATAATTTGAGGCATCGGTATGTACCTCAAATGGCTTGCTGAAATCAGCAAGGTGAAGCACCGGTTCAACCATCATGGTATCCTTCAGCCGCTGGAATGCTCTTTGGCATGAGTCCGTCCATCGCCATTTTTGGTCCTTCTTTAGGAGATCGGTCAAGGGGGCTGCTATAGCTGAGAAACCCTTGATAAACCTCCTATAATAGTTTGCCAAGCCAAGAAAACTTCTAAGCTCACGCACCTTGATAGGGATAGACCAATCACGCACAGCCTCCACCTTCTTGCTGTCCATCCATATCCGTCCTTCCCCTATCCAATGTCCAAGAAAGGACACCTCTTGCAACCCAAAGGAACACTTCTCCTTCTTGACATATAGCTGATTGTGTCTCAATTTCTTGAACACTTTTCGAAGATGTTCTTTGTGTTCTTCCATACTCTTGCTATACACCACAATATCATCCAAATACACAACGACAAATTTGTCTAAGTACTCGGAAAATACCTCGTTCATGAGAGTGCAGAAAGTTGCTGGTGCGTTGGTTAGGCCAAAGGGCATAACCATGAACTCGTAAGCCCCATATCTCGTTACACAAGTAGTCTTCTCTTCGTCTCCTTCAGCTATCCGAACTTGGTAATAACCACTTCGTAAATCCAGCTTGGAGAAAACTCTTGCCTCCTTCAATTGATCAAAGAGATCAACAATAAGGGGAATAGGGTACTTGTTCTTGATGGTTACCTTGTTGAGCGCCCTATAATCGATGCATAGTCTCATACTTCCATCCTTTTTAGTCTGAAACAGTATAGGAGCTCCATAAGGTGCTTTGCTTGGCTTTATGAATCCTGAATCCAGCAGCTCGCTGAGTTGTCTTCGTAATTCGTCCAACTCTTTGGGCGCCATTCGGTATGGTGCTTGTGCTGGCTTTCTTGCTCCGGGTTCAAGCTCTATGCGATGGTCCACCCCTCTCCTAGGTGGTAACCTCGCTGGGAGTTGTTCCAGCATGACGTCTCTATACTCATGCAAAACGGTTTGTATCTCCTTAGGAGTAGGTGTGGCCTCATCCTGTTCTATAGCACAAAGAGAAGCAATATAAGTAGAACAGCCCTGCTTAAGACCTTTCTTAAGCTGGAGGGCTGATAGCATTAAATCTTTATTTTTTTCATCTTCAACTTCAGAAACAGTACAAGGACTTTTCTCGTCCATAATCCCCACTACCCCAACATGTGGCATAACAAAAGCCCTACAAACCGTGAAAAACTCCATTCCCAAAATTACTTTGAAATCATCCATATCAACAATGGTAAAATTCAGAAATCCTACCCACTTGCCTATCACCACCGGTATATTCTTGGCAATGCCTTGGACCTCACGAGCAGCAGAATTTACGGCTTTCATTTTGCTCCCATCTTTCTCTCCTCGTATCCTTAGGCGCCTAGCCTCCTCCTCCGAAAGGAAGTTGTGGGTGGCGCCAGTGTCCACCATTGCTTTAATAGTATGTCCAGCAAGTGTTAGTGATATAAAAAGAAGTTCTCTTGAGGGTCTTACCGGAAGTGGAGCAGCATTGAGAAGGGTTAGAGAACCCATCCTAGGCTCAATTCCTCCATTGTCAGATTCTGTTTGAGCAGCATTGAGGAGTCTCTTTTTAGGACAATCCCTCGCATAGTGCTCTCCCTCGCATATAAAACAATGGACCTTCTTCCTCTGTTTGTCCCCTCTTTTCTTCTCTTCCGGCCTAGCCTTGGTATCTTTTACCCATGGCTTCTTCTCCCCTTTCTCCTTCCTCTTAAAATTTGTTTTACCATTATTTTCCTTGGACACCTTGTTAACCGAATCATTCCTCCTCTCGTATTCGGTTAACTTTTCAGCCGTAGATAACGCTGAAACTAGTGTCTTTACCTCTCGTCTTCTCAATTCTTGCTCAGCCCATGGACGAAGGCCAACAAGAAAGGAGAAGAGACGGTCCTCATCCGTCATGTTGGAAATACAAAGCATAAGGGAAGTGAAGGATTGTACATACTCTTTAATTGTACCTTTCTGCGTCAATGCACGAAGTTCCTTCCTTGCTTGGTACTCGACATCCTCCGGAAAGAACTGCCTCCGCAGCTCCCTCTTGAAATCTTCCCAAGTGTGGACGGGGTCCTCTCCCTCTTGCTCATCTCCCATGCGTCTTCTCCACCAAAGAATAGCATCATCAGACAAGAACATGGCAGCCGTACTAACCTTAGCTTGCTCGTCGGTGAGCTTGCTCGCATGGAAGTATTGCTCCACTTGCCATAGAAAATTATCTATGACCTTTGCGTCTCTCTTTCCACCGAAAGACTTTGGCTCAGGCACCTTTATCTTTGCTTGTGTGTGACCAGCCCCTCCATTGGCTAAGGCTAGTTCGCACAAAGAAAGTCTTGCCCGCAGCTCTCCAGTGAGGTCTTTGACGTCCTTCCCCAATCGTTCCATCTCCACCCTCATGACAGCCATGGCAGAATGGACGTCCTCCTCAAATCCTCTCAGCCAATTCGGAGTTGGCTGATGCTCCTCAATCGTCCTTTGAACGAACTCCTCCTAGTTCGTACAAAGGTTTTCAACACTGTCCAAACGATGTTCAAGAGTAGAAAAACGAAAGTTAACATCACTTACTTGTTCTTTGCCTCTTGAAGCATCTTCTCCACTTGTGGAAGCCATTGATTGCAATTCAAGCTCTGATACCAGTTGTCACGCGGTTAGATTTAGGCTAAGTCCGTCTAGCCTTGCGGAATATCTACCCCGTGCGGCCTAGCTCTTCCGAAGAACTAGTCAGCCTCCTTGAGCCTCGGATCCTCCAACCAATACTTCACACAAGAAGTTGCCAGCCAAATGGGACAATGAAAAGACCAAGATATAGAAGAGAAAAGCCTACTTTGTATTAAGAATACAAGATTACAAAGGATGGCCAAACACTCTTGAAGGCCAAGGCTAAAAACTCTCTCTATACACTTGAAAAGTAAAGAATACTAAGGATTTTCGACCTCCTTACAATGGGAGAGGCCCCTCTATTTATAACCTCTCCTTTGGCTTTAAAAATCTCTAAAAATGCCAAGAAATCCGCCAGAATCCGAAAAATCCGAATTCTGGCGTCTGGCGCCTGGAGTCCTGCTGGCGCTGGAGTCCTGGAAACCCCATTTCGCCCCGCCAGGACTCTGCTGGCGTGCGCCTGGCGCCCGGCGCCTGGAGTCCTGCTGGCGCTGGAGTCCTGGAAACCCCATTTCGCCCCGCCAGGACTCTGCTGGCGCGCCCCTGGCGCCTGGAGTCCTGCTGGCGCTGGAGTCCTGGAAACCCCATTTCGCCCCGCCAGGACTCTGCTGGCACGCGCCTGGCGCCTGGAGTCCTGGAAACCCCATTTCGCCCCGCCAGGACTCTGCTGGCGCTTGGCGCCTGGAGTCTGGAGTCCTGCTGGCGGTGGAGTCCTGGAAACCCCATTTCGCCCCGCCAGGACTCTGCTGGCGCTTGGAGTCCTGCTGGCGCTGGAGTGCTGGAAACCCCATTTCGCCCCGCCAGAACTGTCTGTTGGCGTGCTGGCTTGTGTCTGGACTGGCTGCTGGGGTTGTTGTGCACCTTGTTGCTTGGCCATCCGTTTGGCAAGCTCAAGGGTGTCTTCCTTTGCTGCAGCTGATGCCGGGTCAGCCATATGTGTGTGCCCCTCTGGGCCGTGCCTTTGCACTTGGCCTTGGCCGTTGCTGCCATTGCTGTGCACTGGACTTGCACAGTCATTTTCCTTGGTGTCTGGCCACACCATGGCTTCATCCTCCGTCTCAAAAATGCTCAAAGTTTGGCGTAAGAGGAGGACAACTATGGATAAAAATTGACCAGAAACATGAAATCCCAAATGACTGGCTCCTCAATAAATCAAACTGCTTCCTTCTTATGGAATACTTGCTGGAATTTGAAGAGAAATCTGTTAGCTCCCAAAGAAAATTAACTTGCGTACGAAGGTTTATGCTTATATTGCTATATTTTGTTTTTCTTTTCTGCATGAAGGTTAGCTTTTTTGTCTGCTACTTAAGCTTAGATTGCTTTTTTTGTGGTGAATATTGTGATCTCTACTTTTTCTTTTGAGTGGCTTCAAAGATTGAAAAAAAAAAAAAAAAAGTTTGATCTTTATCATTAAGAAGAAAAAGGGAGGTTTGGCTGCTGAGATGATGGTAAAGAGCACTTTCAGTTACTAATTAGGTGGCTTAAACTGAAAGTTGATAGTTGGAATCTTATCCGCTTCTCGATTGTCTCCCTACCTCGGCCATCCCCGGGCACAGTTCCTTTTAATCTTCCTCTGTTTTCCTTCTCTTTGATCGTTCTCGAGGTGATAACTGATAAGTCAGACTGCAACTGCAACACCTGAAAGATTCTGAGTTGTGAATGCTAACCGGAAAAGTTCTGTTTTTTCATTCAACACGCACGCTCGGACACATAAACCAAATCGAGTCCATTCGTTCAAGTTGACAAAACACGATCAGGATAATACACTTGCTCTAACGGCAATCCGTTAGCAGTTCGATGCACTTTCCTCTTCCCACAAGTGACCGCCGGTTCTGACACATATATAAATGTCGTATAACGGAAGTTCAGGCAAATCAGAACAGAGCGGTAATGGCGACCGGGGGTGAAAGAAACAAAGAAGGAAACACAGAAGCCTTGGATCCTCGATATCTGATAGTTCGTCCCGAGAAGGGTCCGCTGCTCGATCTGTTCCGGTTTCTCTGGTCGGGGAACCCCGCCTTCACCTCGTCGTTCCTCGAGAGGTCGGACGACGGGGAGGGCCCCGTACCCGATGATCATAGATGGGTTGTCATCGTCTCCATCATAGCTCGACGAATTATCGCCTTCTTGGCGAAGCCCATGGCGTGGACGGGAATCCTGCTCGAGTTCATCCTCAACCTCCTGGCGGAAAACGGGAATATCACTGGATTGCTGCTAAAGCTAATCGAAGGTACGTGTCTTGAACTAGACGGTTGAATGATTGATGCATGATGAAATTCCTTTATGGACTCCATGTGAGAAACGACGTTAGGCTGTTCATGTTCTGGGTCTAGAGATCACCGTTTTTGTTGAGACAAATGTGATTCAGCCCAGAAGAAGACACTATCCTTTAGCATCTGAGGCGCATGCATGCGAAAATCGTAAAGGTTTAGGGACGATCCTGTAATTTCGTCCTCTGAAACATTCTAGCCTCTCAGAACAGTACTTTTGACTTTCCTCTCAAAAAATGACGAACTGCATAACGTCTATCTGTTTGTTGTCCAAAAGCCCCTTTCGCTCGTCGCACACGTTACATACTCCTGAAAGGCCATGTCGTTGGCGGCGTCGATATCAGACCTCAGAGAGAGAAAGAGAGCAAACAGTCGTAATGGCTGCAGGAGGAAGCCAGGTGATAGAGACCTCAAGTCGCCGGTATTTGATAATTTGGCCGGAAAAGGGTGGGCCGTTTGATCTCTTAAGGTTCTTAATATCAACTGACGGCCCCCGGGAAACGGCATTTCTTGAGAGCTCAGATCAAGATTTGAGTCCGATAGGATGTGAATATAGATGGGTTATCCTGGTTTCCATCATCGCTCGACGAATCATTGGTTTCTTTGGGAAACCCATGGAGTTGCAAGGAGCGTTGCTCGAGTACTTCCTGAATCTGCTATCAGAAAACGGGGACTTCCTGGGTTTGATGGTCAATTTAATTAAAGGCATGTCATTGAACTGAATTTGAAATTCCTATTCTACTCGGACAAGGTGGTGATCTTCCATTAGTTTGTAGCTCCCCAGTATTGTGAAGCTTGCTTGTTTATGAATTGAGAATGTTATCCCATTGTTCAAATTTCTTGTTGCTGGTGGTGGTCTACAGAACCTTCCTCTCTGACTGAATTTAAAGACCTGAATGATTTTGTGCAATTAAAGCGTGAATGAACTCTTCCAGTGTTTCTCTTTTGGATGAACTAATTATGACTTGCCTTTTTTTTTTTTTTTTTTTTTTGTCTGAACTTGCTCTTCTAGTGTGAGAATGTTATACGGGATATGTAAGGAGTATTTGCAGCCATCTTCTTGTCACCAATCCATATTCATGAGAAAAGCATAGTTTTATATGAGTTACATACAAGATATTGTGATTATTGAAAGATTTGTGGTCAAATGCAGGTAAAGTTGTACTGCCAAAAAGAAACTCGGAGACATTTATCAGTGCAATTGGGCATTTAGATGAGCGTGTGGACCTGTACAAGGATAATGCTTCAATGGAGCCAGGAAATAGCTTACAAATGGGTACCAGAGCTATGATGGACCTTTGCATGATGGCTTCCAAATTGGCTTATGAAAATGTGAAGGTCATCAAGAATATTGTCAATCATCACTGGAAGGTAACTAGGCCAGTGTCTGTTTTCCTCATGTAGATGACTAGTGGTGCGTTGTGATCAAGAATGTCCGGCAAACACTATGGCTTCCCTTATCATGTTTGGAAATTGTAAGGATGGCTGCCTTTTAATCCTCTGCGTAATATGTGTTTTTCATCAATAGAACAGAGAGGTTTTTTGCCCCAATGAATATCGGAAACTATTTTTTCAGTCGCTTAATTCTACTTGTTTATTTAGCAAATTACCATGGACTTGGACATATTGAATTAGGTAAGTTGTAGAAGAACAAATTAGTGATCTGAAAATCATGAAACGGGTTGTTGTATTATTATTTATTGGTAAGTGCCAGATGTTGGGAAAATGCATCATAGAGAAGCAATCGATTTCCACTTCCCTCTGTTCAAGATTTGTTAGAGATACAAAGTGGACAAGTTTTTTTTGCTTAATTGCTGCTTTCTTACTTTTCTAAAGAACAATTATAGTGATAATGTTGTCTATACTTCTTCAATATGTCTTTTTGTAGTAATTAATCAATTTCTACTATTTCTCTAAACAGATGCACTTTGTGGAGTTCTTTAACGGCTGGAATGGTAGGTTTCCCATACTCAAGACAAAGTCATAGATGAAGCATTTTTGGTTCACACTGAGGTCTAATTACTGAAGAATTAAGAAAGCAAAAACAGAGCAATTAAAGAGCCGAAGTTTTCTTTAGCATACAGAGTGAAAAACTTTCTGCAACTTTTTTTTTTTTTTTTTTTGATAAAGATGTAATCCATTAAAAACAAAAAATTACAAAGAGATAGGGAGCAGATCCTTTGAAGGAAATTTCAGAAATGGGAAGAGAAGATGAAAGGTTTTACGTTTAAAATGGATACTACAAAATAAATTCATCAACAGCATCAAAATTTTCATCTTGACACTAGTTCAGCTGAACCTAAATTAAAATGTTGAACCACGAGTAGTTTATGAGTTTTCAGCATTGATGAAGATTGTGTTGTCTTTTTACCTCTAATTTTATATCTATAACATCTTTTCTGCTTCAAAAAAATTCTTTTTCAGATTTCCAAAAAGAAAGAGCCACTCAAGTTTACATACTCTGTGACAAGCCCCACGATGCAAATCTGATCTTAATCAGCTTCCGAGGAACTGAACCATTTGATGCTGATGACTGGAGCACGGATATTGACTATTCCTGGTATGAGATCCCAAAACTAGGCAAAGTTCACATGGGATTCCTAGAGGCTCTTGGGTTGGGAAATAGAGCTGACGTCTCCACTTTTGAGAAGTATTTACTTTCCCCGTTGGAGGACAGGCCTTCCAATTACTCTGAAACTCTGGGACTCCCAGCTGAGGATAATCTTCCAGAAATAGATGAAGTGAGTGCATATTATGCTGTGAGGACTAAACTCAAGCACCTGCTTGAGCAGCACAAAAATGCCAAGTTTGTAGTTACTGGACACAGCTTGGGAGGGGCCCTGGCAATATTGTTCCCAGCAGTACTTTTGTTACACAAAGAGGAGAAAGTAATGAAAAGGTTGATGGGTATATATACTTTTGGCCAGCCTCGTGTGGGTGATCGCCAATTAGGGAGCTTCATGGAAGCACATCTTAATCACCCACTTCCGAGGTACTATAGAGTGGTCTACTGCAACGATCTTGTGCCAAGACTGCCCTACGATGATAAGACATTTCTGTACAAGCATTTCGGTTTTTGTATCTATTACAACAATTTGTATGCCGAACAGGTAATGATCAAAACCAGCCACTTTTTTTCCCTATAATGTGTCCAAGTAAGCCAACGTTCTAGTTTGGTAAATATGTTTCAGTGCTTAATCATGACCTGGAACGACTAAAACGAGTTTTTATATCTGTTTATACATGTGAAACTGTTAAGTTTTTGTTTGTAGAGAGAGCAACTGCAACTGGTTTTGACATATCCTGTACTAATTTCATTTCTTCTGTGTTTGAACTTGTAAGTGTGTGGACGAGGAACCAAACAGGAACTATTTTGGGATAAGACATTTGATCCCAGATCACCTGAATGCTGTTTGGGAATTAATTAGGGCCTTGACAATGAGCTACACATATGGACCGGAATATAAGGAAGGCTGGTTTGAAATCCTGCTGAGGATTCTTGGACTAGCTATGCCAGGCATTTCTGCACACAGTCCTACAAACTATGTGAATTCCATTAGGCTTGGAAGGGAACAAGTTCAGATGCGTCCTATCCCAAGCTCTTCTCAGAATTAGCGCTGCAACAGAGTCAGGTGAAACAGGAGAATGGTAAATATTTAAGCAGTACTGAGACTGAAGAGCTTGCCAGAAACATCAGTTCAATTCGGTACAGATGTATATTTTCATCCTTTAGGAGATTCTTGCTGTGCCTGAGTGTGTTTGATTGATGTATGTTTCATTGTCTGTTTGCCTTTGTTGTACTCCAACAAAATGGAAGTCCTCTCAAATAAACATAAGCTTTTATTAGCAGAATGAGGTAACCACTGGAAAACTAGAATCCATCATCGGACTGTTACAAACATATGCACTACTGCTGCATTCACAGCTCATCTGTTGTTTCGTAAAATTGGAACTTGCCCGAAAGCAAAAAACCCTTGCAATTGTAATTTGACATTTTTATTTGGGGAGGTAAAAAAATCTATTTTGATGATCTACTCTGTTTTATGCAAACCAAAAGGAGCAAGATTTGCAGAAATTAATCCAGAAGATTTGCACCGTCTGAGGAGTTGGAAGTCAAAACCTTTTCTGTAGCATTAGAGCCCTTCTCTTTTAGACCGTATGAGCAGCCTGAATGGTGCCAATGTCCAAACTCTTCAGCCTTACCACTGATTCTACATGTCCCCGTAGTGTGTGCATCTCTCTCAACCTGCAAGTTTTTTAAGTACTCCACTTGTTACTGTATTTAGAGGGAATGTACCAAATAAAGGCCATCACACAGAAGACAGAAACTAGACTAACAAATGAGCTTTTCCAATTAACTATCAAAGGAGCATGGACATTTAATATCGGATTTGTGTAGCTTATCTGAAACAGAAATCTCTAAATAAAGGCTGCGGCTATCTATGTTTCTAGCTGATAAAAGACAGAAGAAACCAAATGGGGAAAGTTAAAAAGAAGTTTTTGCTCTCAAAATTTACTCAGCCACTACTGGCGACCATATTTTAGAGGTTTCAGACCAATTTTCAGGCCTCTGAAATTGTTTATAAATGGGCGTCGTAAAATAACAGATGGATCATGAATGTGAGCAATTCTACAGCAGAACGATACTAGTTTGTGATACATTATCTTTAATTCAAGGACTAAAAGACATCATTGATGGCAGGGAAGGAGGAAATTGCAAAGTTGAAATATACCTGGCAATTTCAGCGCGTCTTCTAGCTTGATCAGCAATTAGAGAAGAACGCCTTTCGATTCTCCCGATGGTATCAAATTCTGAAACCAACCCTTGCAGTGTTCTTTGAGAGAGTACCCATTTTGCTTCCCTATCCTCCTTTCCATACTCTTTCTTCGAAGTAAAAGCAGTCTGTTGATAACCGCCAATCAAATCAGAAGTGCGACACTCCAACAGAATTAACATGATCAAACTCAGTAAAATATATTATCTGCTTCTCTAAGATGTTAATCAGACGCGGAGTTAAAAAAGTTGAAAATTTTGATACATAGGATTAAGTATTAAGAATGATTTCAGTTACCTTTCTATCAAACAACAGCCTCCAAGCTTCTCCACTAAGACTGTAACGAACAGTGAACTTAATGAGGTCTAGTGGTATGTAGAAGATGAAACTGTACACCCAGATGACAGCTGCCCACCCCCATCCGATGCCACGGATATTAGCAAAACCAATATGTGCGTATACAGCAATTAAGGTGGCAATCTGCGGACAAGCAGAAGAGCTCATTTCTCATTCAGTGAAATTATCTCCAGATATCGGAGAAGGCCAAGACGAAACATGGTTTTTAAGACAAATGAGACTGTTAAGTGAGATAAAAGTCTCACATTGAAGAATGGGTGAAGAATAGTTAATAGGTTATAAGTTTGACTAATAGCCTCCTAAGTGGCTAGTAGTTATACAAGGCACTGCCACCTATAACAGCCCTAAAAATGATCAAAAGCAGATTAAAGCCTTACCAGCTGGGCCACCACAAATGCACACATCAATAAGGTACCAGGTCTCTCCATGAAGGACCATCCTTGGCTTCGAGTGACAAAAATGAGAGCTTGGCTAATGATGCTTACTTGCAGATATATGGCAGAGGAGATTTCTTCAGTGTTATTGCTTAGAGACCTCACATTGAAGTGAGTCTGCAACAGATTGCACCAATTAAGAAGCAAATCAAGGTCAAAGAGTGAACAAGGTGATTAGTTTCAATTTAGAATATGAAGATGCCAATTCTTTAAATTTGATTACCTCAAAGAAACCCGTTCTTTCAACAGCCCAATAGAAGAGAACAGTAACTAAGGCAAGGTAAGTCCCTATCACAATGCCTGTTGCAAAGATCTCATTAAGCTTCCAACTATCAGGCTTTGGGGATGGCTTCACACGATCTTTGGAAATAGTCATGATGGTCCCTGATTTCAAAGGGAGAATTTAGTTGGTTCGAAGAATTTTGTCCCAGATGGAGTTGAAAATCCGTGTTAATTCATTGAAAATCCACAATAGTTTATAAAATTTTAAAACTTCTTTGTGAATGTTGGTTTCCTACAAAAGACACCCAAAGCCCTGGTAATACGTCACACTAAGAGAACCACCTAGCCATCCATCCAGAGGTCCAACCCACCTAAATAATAACAAATATTAAACTCTACAATTTAGATTCATTTTATGACCAAGTCAGTCAAAAACCAGTTAGAATTCATGGAGAACAGTTTGAAGCAAGATATTGTCTGAGATAAAAAGTTAAAGACATTGAACAAGCAAAGTATCCCCAAAAAATGTTCGGGCGAGGAAAAGACTCTTACCGTCATTCAGAATAGCAATAATCAAGACCATGAATGGAGGGAAGTCATATTTCCATATGAGGGTAAGAAGTGCAAAACCTAGCTGCAACATTAAATATGTTAGTGGGATTCCAGTATCGTTAAGACTCCAAAGGAAACAAATAAAAAGGCTACCAACTATTAGCATACCACAATCCTTATGGTTATTGAAACAGCATAAATCTGTGGATTTCATGAGAAAGAGTGATCAGTTTAGGTATGCAAAGAAATGGGTGATAAATAAAGAATTAAGAAACAATGTTGAGATATTAACTGTGTAGTTCTTCATTCTCTGGAATATAGCTCGGCTAGTTAAGACAGCACTAACTATCACACTCAATCCAGACTCTGTCAGAACTATGTCAGAAGCACTCCGAGCCGCATCAGTAGCATCAGAAACCGCTATCCCAATGTCTGCTTTCTTTAAAGCAGGAGCATCATTTACCCCATCTCCGGTCATTCCACATATGTGCTTCTTTTCTTGAAGGATTTTTACTATCTCATATTTATGTTCTGTTAGAAGAAGAAAAACAGATGATGAAAAAGTATTTCAATTTGCAACATGATAGAATTATTAATGTGAACTTCTCAGTAAGCGGAGGGGTACCTGGGAAAACACCAGCAAAACCATCAGCTTTTTCAATTAATTCTTCCACTGGCAGTGCTTCATTTTCATCCTTGTCTCGGCCCAGTAATGAAGATGAGGGATACATGTTTGTTCCCATTCCAAGGCGTCGACCTGTCTCCTTTGCAATTGCCAACTGGTCACCTATTTATTTTCGAAGAAACACTGTCAGTGTAAGAGCTTATGATTGAGGATTCAACATATGAATTTAACTCGCATAATTTGATAGTTTTAGCCAGCCACAGTTAGGTTAGAAAAGAAAGGACAATTGGGAAACTCTGACGCAAATGCAGGATTTCCATTTTTCTGCCATTTGAATGGACGATCGTTTATAATGATTAATTATCGGACTTTCACACCTACCTGTGATCATCTTTACACAGACTCCAAGGTTAAGTGCTCTGCGAATGGTCTCGGCACTGTCATGTCTTGGAGGATCAAACAATGGCAGCAACCCGCAGAATGTCCAAGGACCTCCATGGCTTTCCTTAGATTTCTCAGGAACTGACTGAAAATTTCAATTCCACAAGAAGATGCAAAGAACTTATTATAAGGCAAAAATTGTCCTGTAAGAATAATCTGAAATTTATAATAATTTCTATCATCAGCTATTCCTTCAACAAAATATGTTAGTTCAGAACCATTTTGAAGAAGATAAAATCGCACAGGCTCATAGTTATATTGCCTCACTATTTCAATCTATCAAAGATAGATTCAGATAGGCCTGTTCAGGAGCACATAATGTTGCGAGCTCATGTTATGCTTGTTTGTCTGTAAAATAGCTATCCGGGAGCCACTGCTCCTATTCAGGAAACCAGAATGAGAGGTTCTCATGTTTTCATCCAGAAAGATTGTTCAGAAAATTATTTAGCAGAATAAAACCAGTATAGATCTGGATACAATCCCTTACAGGATTCAGTGTAACAATTGTTCAGAAAATTATTCATCAGAATAAAACCAGTATGGTTGTGGGTACAATCCCTTACAAGTTTCAGTGCAACAACTTATTACGTTCATTTAGGTTGGTCTCACATACCTGATAAGCAACCCCAAGAGACCGAAGCCCCCTTTCTGCAAACGTGTCAATGATAGCATGCACTTTTCCAGCAATCTCATCTTTCTCGTTGCAAAGACTTAGAATCTGAACAAAAGATGTTAAGCATGGGAAAGGTTAGCATGTCATCAGCAATCAATTTCTAAAGTAGATGTATTGAGATTTGGGAAAGGTTAGCATGTCAACCAGCAATCAATTTTTAGAGTAGTACTGGGCTTATCTGAACAGATTTCTTTGTACATATGGTTACTTGACAATGGAAAGAAACAGATTTCATCCTGATATTTTAGACTTTGTGAGTACCTGCTCAGGAGCTCCTTTGCTTGCTCTCCACCAATTTTCATCAGAATCAATGTAGGTAATTGCTGTCCTCTTGTCAACAGGATTGAAGGGGAGGAAATGCACTTCTGTAATGTTTGCCCGTGCCTGGATTGGAACAGGTTTTTATATGATTTTTCGTTGTATAAGTGAAAAACACGTAATAGTACAGCACAACATGGCCGAATGACAGATTTTTCTCTTACCTCTTTCGGGTCAGCAAGCATGTTAACAATGGCTGTGTCAATGGCATCTTGGTTCTCCAACCTCGATGCTCTGGCGGCAAGCAAGACCATTGTGTCTACATCTATCTCTTTGTGGAAAACCTGGAAAGTAAAAATTTTTTACACTTTCAGGAACAAAGAGTAGAATTGGGAAAATTTACAGGGATGAGAAGGTCAAAAAGAAAATCCCTCCAAATTGAAGTCTCTACCTCAATGAGGTTCCTGTCAACAGTAAGGCAATTCAGAGTGAGAGTTCCTGTTTTGTCACTACAAAGAACATCCATACCAGCCATTTCCTCAATTGCAGTCATCCGTTTAGTAATCGCGCCCTGCATAACCAAAGATGTAAATGTAAGTTCTGGACCCAGGACGCCTGTGGCTATTGTGCCTAATCACTTGGTATCATTTCTCTCAAATGGAGTATTGATTGTTCATACCTGTTGAGAAAGACGGTGAGAACCAATTGCAAGAGTAACAGATAAGACTGTAGGCATAGCAATGGGTATTCCTCCAATTAATAGGACAAGAAGGTTATTGACTCCACTTCTGTATGGACGGTGCTGGATAGGGAACATGACTATGATTTCCAGAATTATACCCACGGCTATTGAGCAAATACAGAAGTTTCCAATGGCAGTAAGAACCTGAGAGAAACAGGAAAAACCACACCTTTGATTATGCTCTCAAGTGCTGTTTTCTCATTTGTTTTTACAAACAAACAAACAAAAAAAAAATCGAGACGGACATACAAAAAAAAATCACTTCAAATATGTCAAATTCAGACTCTATTATCCGTATAGATACATGAGATTTTCCTTTCAGATTGACAATATACAAATAATTGGTACAGAATGGAAACTTGCTTACTATTGCACATGGAAAGTGCATTGTCAGTTTCATGAGCTCAAATTAACCTAGGAAAATGATATTCATAAATCACAATTTCTAATATTTCAGAATGTGTTTCACCTTCTGAAAATGACCAACAACTTCAGTGGAATCAACCAAATGGGCTGCTTTACCAAAGAAAGAGTGAACACCAGTTGCGATTACAACAGCTTCAATCTCTCCATGTTTACAGGTTGAACCCGAAAATACTTCATCTCCTGTCCTTTTTGTCACTGGAAGAGATTCTCCGGTAAGAGCTGACTGCATATGGAAATGACCAACAATATAAGAAATAAAACTAAGCAAAAATGGGAAAGCCAACCATTTATGTGATACAGGAGAAATTTACCTGATCAATTTTAAGAGGATCTCCCTCAAGTAGACGAGCATCAGCTGGGATGATATCCCCAAGTTTTATGCTGATTATATCTCCTGGTACTAGAACAGCAGCATCCATTTCTTGCCATTGCCCATCTCTCAAAACCTAAATTCAGAATAGTATTTTACGAGAGAGATGTTACGGAGCTGACACTAACTCAGGTTCTCACTGTGTCAATTGTATAGTCACTACTTTTTTCTGTCAAGAGAATGCTTAAGTTGTGGTAGACAAAATTAATCTTCATTTTCCATTAAAAGGAAGGAGAGTTTAAAAAAAAACAAATATTACATAATATAGGACTAGCCCATCAAAGCAAGCCAGCACAAAACATAAATCAAAATTAAATATGACCACAACCCATCATCCCAAAGAACCACCGTTCATCATGGAATGGCTCCAAGTGGAGAATGTGCTAGCTGAAAACCAGCCAATGACCACCTAAGAGGCTCCATAAAAAACTAGAAGGGAATCATAATTCTGCCAAAGATTCTCAAACCAAGACCATTGCTTGAAGTTCGGGCTGAGATGAATCACAAACCCCAAGAGTAGAGATCACAAGGAAAAGCTATATGCACATTATTTTTTATCATGTCTCAGAAGCGCATTCCCTTGTCTAAGAAGAAGATTCAGCAGTCCACTAACCTTTGTTTTGGGAGCAAGACGGGCCATAAGTGCTGCAGCAGCATTACCAGCATTATTTTCCTCTATGAAACTAATAGTAGAATTGATTATCAAAAGGCAAACAATCCCCACGAAATCTTGCCAATCAGGACCTTCTCCCTGAAATGTAAAAGAAGGTTAAAAGCATAAGAAAAGAAAATAAAGAGGTCATCCTAGATATTGGGGCTGTACACTATGAGTCATCAAAAATAAATGCGTAAGACCAACCATCATTATTTCAGGAGAACTCACCCCACCGTTAGCAAGAACAATTGCCATTACTGCTGCAGCTTCCATAACCCATGACAATGGATTCCACATGAAACTGAGGAACTTCAAAAACTTGTTCTCCTGAGTTCAACATTTTTGTTAGTAATACAGTTCGCGACGACCCCATTTTAGTTGAACTTTTTTATTCAATTTAAGCAGGCACACCAAATGAAAATTTGATGCGTAAAAAAAATTAGTAATTACCGACTTCTCTTCCAGTTTATTAGGACCAAATATTGTTAAGCGCACTTCTGCATCCGTGGAAGAAAGTCCTCCTTCTGATGTTCTCAGTTGTTCAAAAACCTCATTCAGAGGTATGCGCTCCTACAAAATCAGATGGATTACGACTTTTAGAAATATGTCATAGACTTATTACAACTTATAGTTTGTTACTTGTGTCTTTTTGATAAAATTCTCACCAAATCAATTGCATCACGATTAAAATGTTCTGGGGCAAGCAAGGGCTTCTCCAGGTCAGCCATGGCCCGAGCTCTAAGACGTTTAGGCAACTACCAATCGCTTCTTATCCTCCACCTTCAAGCAATCATCCCCAGACGACATCAGGTCAAACCCAAGGGTATCCATAAGAAAAATGACAACAAGAAATTGCATGAAAGCATAAAAATTAGGGAAGTAAACTCTTGTCGACTTCTTTGCATATGTCAACCTTCGTAGAATTTTCTAGCAAACAAAAAAAGGCTAGACACTTGAAATAGTTCAGTAATAGGACCTTAAGGTACATGATTTGTAGTCTACAATCAAGCTGGAAAAGAGAGGCAAATCATTGAACTACTTTTAAGAAAATATCATCAGCATTTCTGAAACTGAAAAAGATAAAGATTGTTGAGACATCTGAAAATATTTCTGAGCTAAAAGCTTTCAAGATAGCTGCTAAAAAAGAAGTTCCTTTATCAGATGTGAGAATACGAAGTCAAAACCATGAAGATCTATAATCTATACCACTCTTTAGAGGAACGAGATAAACATAGTCCTGATCATTAGTCAGAAATTAAGTCCCTCGAGAAACACTTTCTTTAGAACAGAACAATTAATGCAGGAAATCAAAATGAAAAGAAAAAAATGATGACAATAATCTAAAATCAAGTTGAATTGAATATAGAAAAACAAAAAATTAAATTGATAAGAGTACTAGGTCAATTGAGTATCCCGACTCAAACAAAATTTTGCTGTTCTTAATAAAAACCAAAATGTATAATCCACATTGTTTACACTTACAGAGTAATGCACAAAGGAGTTAAAATTTCCAAGCGTACCGAAGCCAAAAACCCAGAAACTTCAGCTCTGTCTCCGCAGCTGCGGTTATGTCTGGTCTTCTATGATTTAGGAAGAGCATAGGCAGAAAAGAATGTTTTAAAGTGTACGATATGTCTGGAATTTGACCGTCGGTTGGTGGTTGGAGAAGCGGAGGTTGCAACAGCATACTTTCGCCTGCCACTGATCCTGAGGATAACCGAGTGAACGAAGGCAAAAAAATCAAATCGGTCTTCCTTCTGGAAAGAGATTTGTGAAAGCGCGGGTTTCAGCGTTCCAACGGCCATTCAAAACTTAACGTTCTCACCTACCCTTCGTCAGTTACATAAGAAAAATGGGAGGATCCGCTTCAGATACCGTCGCGCGTCGAGTGTGTTGGAAGGCTAAAGCATGTGGGGCCATATGAAATGAGTTACAACCTGGGAAGTCTCTCGTCCATTCGATGAAGCAGTCCGATGAGCCGTTAAAGACAATAATTAAGTTTGGTTTACCTAATCAAATTATTTTGAGATCCGTTTAAATTTTCAATTAACACAAAATACGTAGAATTTTGGTGGCAGCGGGATATAGCTAGTATAAGTATCTAATTTGGGTATCTATAAATATACGAGATCCAATACGAAAAATTATTTGATGCGGAACATGCAAAATGGAAATCTCAATCGTCCGATCACGATGGAATGGCTAAGATAACCATTGATCGACGACTAAAATAATTGTTGATCAAACGACTGAAACATCGAACGGTTGAGATAGTCGTTGATCAGATGACTGAGACATGATTGAATGTGGTTGAGATAGCATTTCATATATTTCGTACTAAATGGTTTTTTGTATTGAATCAGCCTCTCTCTATAGATAATTATGAGATTTTATGGGTAAGTTTGGAGCCGCTAAACAAGAAAATAAAATAAAATTTTGATCATTATTATTCTAAAAAAATAGTTAGTAAAAATAAGATAAAGATCAAATTCTTTTTTGTTAACTATTTTAAAAAATAATAATAATAATCAATTTTCTTTTTCTTCTTCGGGATTCCGAAGACTAAAAATTCAAATGTAACGGTAGCACTATGTAAGAACTCTAGCAGCCGCCCTGTATACAAATCAATGCAGACCGCAGCAAACCACAACCTCATCGACCAATTATCCACAACAGTACCACGCAGAAAATAATGCCTGTCGCCTTTTGGAGATTTCCGGCGGAGGATGCAGTGGGCGATGGAACCTTGTCATGCCTCCCCGTGTCTATCATGATCTCGAACCTGCAAGTGTCTCGCGACGGATCCTTCCTCGTGATAACCGATAGGTTCGAGAACTGACACGAGCCCTTTTGTTGATTCGCAGTTTGATAATACATGTTGAAGGCGTAAGAAACATTGCTCTTCTCGTCCAATCCACCGCAAGAGGAACCCAGTCCGAGACTGGTGCAATCGGCATATGTGCACGCTTCCGCGACGCTCTGCGGTAAATTCGAGTCCATGATGCTCGCGTCCGGCGACATTACGCACCATTGCCGATCCAAGTACTTCACATTCTTTGCCGGCACCAGGTTTCTTCCGTTTCCGAGGTCTAATGGGTACTTAACCGTGCCGTCGTAGTAGAAGATACCCCAGTGCCGCTCGAAGTTCCCCGGGTCGATGCTCTTCGCGTCCTCGTCGATCAGGCCGAAGAGGTAAGTCTCCGGCGGTTTTTGCCTTTTGGGTGATCCCTGACCCTTTTTTAATTTGTTGAGAAGGCCCTGATTGAACTTGCTTGCGTACTGTATATTGGCATTCTTGTCGCCGTCCGTCGGCCAGCCTACTTCTCCGATGATGACTTCGATGTTTGGGAGGCCGTTCTTCTCCAAGGCGGAGATGAGGGTATCGTAATTGGCGTCGAACACGTTAGTGTAAGTGACAGATCCGTCAACGATGGGATTGGCGGCGCCGGAGAAGAAGGCGTAATCCAACGGGAAATTTGGGTCTGCGTATAGACTGAGAAAAGGGTAAATGTTGATGGTTAACGGCGCCCCATTGTTGATGAGGAATTTGATTATTGAGACCATGAGGGTGAGAATATCTGGTCGAAAATCGCCGCCGGAGGGAACGCCGGTCTGGGTTTCGTAGACGTCGGCGTTCAGTGGAACCGTCGCCCTCGCCTGCTTTCCAAGGCCGGCCTTGATGAGCGCTGCTTGAATGTTCTGCAGCGCGGGAAAGGTCGTCTGCGTGAACATCCCTTTGTAAGTCGTTAAAAATGGTTCGTTACCAACAGCAACGTACCTGATCAAACAATCAAACAATTTGATCTTCGTTAGGTTCCAGTTTTCATGAGTGTAATTAGTTAAAAACACTGAAAAATAAAATGCAGGATGGGGAAGACGATTCTGACCTTATATCAACTCCATATTTGGAAACATACGCGGAAACATTCTGCTGAACCCAATCTTCAGCAGCTCGAACACTTCCCGCCAATGGTGCCAAGAGATCATTAGGTATCCCGACCATGACCTCAATCCCAGAATTTCCCAGAGCCCTCAAAGCCATGGGATCGGCTTCAAAGAGCTTCACCTTCTTAATCCCATTGTCCTTGAGAAGCCTCACTACAATATCCGCCGGCAACGGATGCGAAGCTCTCGTCCCCCAATTCACGCCGAGTCCCTCCGCAATGGATTGTCCCCCTACGGCCCAGAGAAGAAGAAAGAACCAAAACCGGCGATCAAGGCGACCCATTTCTTAGAGCTTCGAAGCTCTGTCTGCTTAATCCCAGCTTTGTTTCCTCGATTTCTCTGGTTTGAGAGTTTATATCAGAAGCCGGAAAGTTCAGATGTGTAGTAAAGGAATTTGCAGGGAAACGAACAAGGGATAAGATTCGGGAGTAATTGTATGAAATCAGGCAAGGAAGGAATGGAGTACACTTGTACCTTAAGGTTGAATCTGCTAGATGCCTTTTTTGACTCAGAACTCAACGTAGCGGCAGCCAAATGGAGATGTGATCATCTTTCCTGCTTCATAAAAGCTCCAACGAAAAGATATCTTTCCGCTCTCTCTTCCTCTGTGCCGTTGTGTGTATTTGGGATGGGGAAAGGCAGATTCCGTTCAAACTGCGTTTAAGAATTTTCCTTTGCTTTTAGAGTGTTTTTTTTACAGCTAAAATCTGAAAAGAGCAGAAAGAGCTGCAGACATTCCTGGTTATTTGCCATGTGAGCATACTGTTTGGGTTTTTATGGACGTGACTCGTGAGTGACCAGTTTAGGGCCGTTCTCCGAACCAACTCAAGCAAGTGAGTTAATGCAAGCATTGGACAGTTTATAATTTGTATTATTATTTGAAACCATTCAAATATACAAGAGAGACAAATAGAGCTACAAGAGTGAGATGAAAGTTCTTTCCAAGTTTTAGATTTTCCTATATTGGCTTAAGATTAGGGGTGGGCATCGGGTCGAGTTTCACTAAACCTGACCCGACCCAAAAACCAAGGTTTGGGTTTCAGATTTCACCCGACAAGTTAGGGATGGAGCGGAAAAATAAAACCCATCAGATTTCATGTTGCATACAGGTTTTCCTAGACCTGACCTAAGGGTATAAAATAGAATAGGGAAGGGTCGGGGATGGGTAGGGTTTACGAGGATGGGGCAGGGATGAGTCGGGTTCACAAGGATGGGGCAAGGATGGATTGTGGACATTGATTGGGTTGGGGTCGGGTTTAACATTTAAGGTTTTTTTGTCTTTCTAATGTTGCAAAGATATGGGGGCGTGCATGTTCACAATAAAAAAAAAAAATTTACAAACACTTCAATTTCATAATGCAATAAGTAAATTTATCATTAGAAGAGTTTGTCTTTCAAAACTCCTTAGAGAACCACCTAATAATGGAATAATACTTGATGTACACTATAAGACACCCAAGTTCATTATTTACTCTATAAAATTGTTCCCCTTTAACAACATTAATTGTCTAACTAGTCCAATTATAATTTTTACTCAAATTGAACCATCGTACTCTCTCACCTAGACATGGTGTTCACCTAGCATTCCCCATGAGGATAATTTTGATGATAACATGCACTTAAGAACTAATTTTGAAATTTGATTGGGCAGTCTCATGAAAATATTTGGTAGACCGGTCATTTAATTGGCTAGAAAGGATTAGAATAGCCCATATAAAACCTAAAGACTTCATCAAAAGAATAACAAAGTTCATCCGACTGGCTACCAAGCATCCGACCCACTAGGAGAGAAAAATTGTATTGTAGGAAGTAATTCGCCCAACTAACCTAACTACCAAAAGAATGAAAGCAAGAAAAGAAATAACACTACCAAAGATAGATCAACTGATCAGTACCAATCTGACTAAACAAGAAAGAAAAGGCATTGTTGCAATCGATTTACTCATTTTTCCACTTGGCTTATCAAAATGAAGGACTTGAAAGAAGACAAGGAAACAACATCCGTTACAAAGGGTTGTCCAATGGGATATACATCGTTTGACCGATCATAACATAGAAAAAAAGTACTAGAAGTACTCATTCACCCCAATGATTGAGCAAACTTAAGAAAAGAAAATAAGAGTTTTATGGAGGTCATATAACTAGACCTTAGACATCCAAAAGCCCTTTGAAAAAAAAATGCAAAAGAAACTTTACTGATTCAATTTAGATAATATGAGTCATCAAAACTTGTAAGTGACCTATCATTGTGTTTAGCAGCTCAAATAATGAATTTATACTATTTTCCAATAATTTTACAATTGAGTTAGCCAACTTCTACAAAATGATATTGGGAGAAAAGGCTTTAAAACGGTTCCTTTTTAAACCACTTGATTGCATTTATTTAAATGTTTTTGCATCCCACATGTTCACCATTGATTGTTATAGTGAATTCAAGCTTACTTGTGATTTTTTGCCTTTCCAAACAATTTGAGATTTCTCAAAAAGACAAAACAAGGG
This sequence comes from Aristolochia californica, assembly GCF_029961685.1. Taxonomy (NCBI): domain Eukaryota; kingdom Viridiplantae; phylum Streptophyta; class Magnoliopsida; order Piperales; family Aristolochiaceae; genus Aristolochia; species Aristolochia californica. Next base: position 50,833,856 of record NW_027181881.1, on the reverse strand, counting down.
GAGTATTCAAAGGAGTTAAGTAATCGTGCCTATTATTCTAAATTTCATAGTGTTCATGGTATATTTTGTGATAAACTTTGCTTGAACATATTTTGAAATTATTTATTGTTATTTTATTATAATAGACTCTAATTAGGGGTCTTTTAAAAAAATAAACTCTAATTATTGAGTTTTTCAAATCTCATTCTCCTCAAACTTTGAAATTTTTTATTTAATATTAGATCACAATTGTTAATTGTTGTATTGTAAACTAATCGAGACTTAAATAAGTTACTTATTAGCTACTGTTGAACATTTCTTTGTGGCTTTAAGTGTATGCAATTAATTTTTGTTGACCATAATTCACAAGTATTAGGTAACTATTATAATTTGGAACTTTTGGGTCTATTGTTGTAGATATTATTAGATTGTTAATTAGTGGACTCAACTCTAAGGTACAAATACATTGAAAGTGGACATAACAAGTTGACTTTTGATTGGGAACCACTAAAGTTGTTGCATTTATTGGTGGTGATTTGATTTTGCATGACTTGACTATTCATAAACTAACACTCTCATTGCTTTCATGCAATTGAGCAATTTATAGACTCATGATTAGGCTTAAACAAAAAGAAGGGTGAACAAGAAAGAGAGAAAAATGATCTTTACAAGTTCAAATTAGTGAAAGATAAGGACCTAAAGCAATTCATGGACAAATACTTAAGCATTCTTTAGTTGTTACGTTTTCTTTTATAAAAAAGAATAAGAGACAAATGGTAAGTATACAAAACAATAAGAGACATGGGATGAGAGCAAGAGACCTTCAAAATTAAGGAGGTAAAAGTAGTTCTCAATAATCTTAAAAAAATGAGACCGATTTGAACGTGTCTCCAAGGGTTATCACTAAGTCATCCTCCTCAGAAGTTGTGTTTGATACTATGAATATGTGATAGTTAGTATGAAAAATTAGAAAAACCTAAAAATATTGAGCACTTTCACTAAGTTGTAACTACTATTTGAAGGAGGGAATTTTTATCAAATATATATATATATTAATAAGTATCATTCTTATTTTAATTAAATCTAGCATAATAACATAAGTTATATTCTTTTGTAAAATTACTAAAATACCCTTACATAGGACTATGCTAGTTTTATAATAGTATACACTATATCGATAAATACGAGTAACACTTGATATTGATTTGATTTTGATTTGCAAAGGGAAAAGAACTGACACCCTTAAACAATCACAAGATGTTTGATCATTCTACTTTCCCTATACTTTAGTAATAACAATCAAAAGCATCCTTAACGTGACATTGTTGTCTTATGTCTTAAGGGCACACAATACCAAAAAAATTGGTTAAGAAGGTAGGCATAGTTAACACCTACTCTCGTACCTAATCAAAGATACCGTTAATTAATGGTACCTTTCATGCATGGAACAAATAAGGTATTAAAGGACGTGCAAGCATCAAACTTCTACTTATGATAAGTTGAAGAATATGACATGTGTAGCCTAATTCCATCACATATGTGACTTTCAAGGGTCGTTAGTATGGGTGCAACTACCACTCTTAACATACAATCATAATTTAATTAATTAAAAATCACATCAATCAAAATAATATTTAAATTCGTTTTTTTTCTAAGGTTCATTGGGGGAAGAAAGGAGATCGTCATCCGGACCGTTGATTAAAGTGGCCCCCCTTAGGACGCAGACGTTGGAATGTGCGTCGGATAAGATGAGGTTTCGCAGTTTTGGAGGATTCTGTCATTTGGATAAAGGGTATTATGGTCAATATATGAGAACAGCGGCGGAGGAGGAAGTGAATTTCCTGGGAAAAGCCACGCACTTAATTACAGTAAAAGCGAGGTTAGTTGATAATTGGGAAGAGCAAACTGCAAAGCATTTTGCTGTATTCCAGTAAAAGCGAGGTAGGCACTGAAAGAGACTGATTATATGACGAATATCGCAGGCGGACTTTGTATATAAACGCCGACGAAAACTGATTCGTCAAATTAAAATTGGTGATAGTTGAAGGGATTTGCAGAGATTACATGCAAGGCTGATCCTGTTGCTACTTTTAATTACTTTTTTTTTTTTTTTCTTTTCAAAACTTATGACAGCGATTCAGCGAGCTGGAGGATAGGTCCAAAGCTTCAATTCCGTTTGCTGCTCTGGTAGGAATCCTGTCTCGTTTCAATTCTGAAATGACATACAGAAAGCTGAGTTTTTGGTCGCGTACGCCGGATCCATCAGGAACACAGATTCTTTAGTCTTTTACTCTTTATGCTTCCTAAATTCCTTTTTTTTTTTTTTTTTTTTCGTTTTGTTTCCTCTGGAAAGAGATTCGAAACTTGGAGCTCATTAAGTCGGTATCAAGATCTAGGAAAGGAAAAGAATAGAGATCTTAACACCATAATACGCCTTTCTTTTAGTCTAAAGTAAAAGAGACAAACTCTCACAGCGACCGCCGACTCCAAGAAAAGGTGAAATGCGAAACGAGATCTAGACTTTTTGCTCCAGAAAGGTGAGCTTCGGCAAGGGTTGGAACGTTTCAGTTGGAATCCGTGAAATCGTGGCAGGAAAGCAAAGATTTCTCATAGAAAAGGCCGACTCTGTCAGAGCATTCCGCTTAGAGCTCCCTAACAAGGTATGCACAGCAGTTGAATCTTCCTTGATTAAAGTAGAATAAAGAGAAGCAAAAGTAGAGTACCATCTGCCAAGGTATTTGAGATTTGTCTGTAGTAAATCCTGCTGACACTGCAATAAGGTGAGTAGAACAGGAGAGCTTCATTTGCTATTAACAGAGGAGGAATTTGATTAAAAGAGTAGTAAATGATTGCCTGATTGAACTTCATGTGAAAATATCTGGAATTTACGACCAGATCCGGTACTTGTTGCCGGCAAGGAGGAGTCTTCTTTAAAATGTAAGTATGCGACCGGATGTGGCCGGAATATTTGTTCCCGTGCAGAGAGCCATTCCTCTGTAAAAAACTGACTGACAAACAGTAGAAAGAAGTGTGAAAAGGAGTGGCGGAAAGAATAAAAAACTTCAACGTTCTTTAACGTTGACGGCGGAATGCGATGTGCCGTCACTTAAAAATCAAATTTAACGCTCCCTTCTTTTTGTCCCTACGCTGAATCGTCACCGTTTATCTATTTCTTCTAGTCTTTAATCAACGCTTCTACCCTTTCAATGATCCAGCGAAGCAGTTTAGCACGAGTCACGTGACAGTGACGCCGTCAATGGCCATATTTCTCTTCACTCTGCTGTAAAAGAGTTGATTCAAGGCTTCAAGCAGAGAGCTTAGATTATACTTTGTGTCTGTAATCACGTACCCTAAAAAGCCCGCTGTTTTTCCTTTTTAATTATTTATTAGTTTTCTGTGGTTTTGGATTCTTCTTCATTTCGTGTCAGCTTTACTTCATCTCAGCCTATATAATATCATTTAGGAGCAAAACAAGCTCGGATTCCTCTACGAGGAGGAATTTGGAGGAAAAATGTTGAAGATTTTGGTGCTCGTTATCTGCATTTCGATTTGGAATCCCATTTCTGTCAATGGAGCTACAAGTTCAGACGACGGTATGTTTTTTTTTTTTTTTTTTTGTTAGTTTTTGGTTTTACGTCTCTACATTTTCTTTCGCATTCTGTTCTTTTGTCCTTGTTGTGTTGTCCACCTGCCCATTGTGTTCTCAGTCTTCACATAACTTAGTCCCACTATATGGAATCCTTGTAACCTCTGCATTGCTTTTACCGGTGATGTACTGATTTTCAGTTCTTTATCTCGTGCGCATCTGCTATTTATCGTCTGGAGTGATTGATAGATGAGCTGATTTAATTTACTGGAGGGGATCTCGGCTAGTTTGGTGAGTGATGATTTTGCTTCGTGGAGTGGAAAACACAGTTTCATCCCCTGAAAGCTTGTGGTTCGAGCTGATCAATTTCTAACCTTATTTTCTTTCGCAAAAGCTTTTTATTTGTTGTCATTCGGTGCGTATGGATAATTATCTCCTTGCTCTAAATGGGACAAAGAAGAGCTGCATCTTGCGTGTGGTCATTCATTCATGAGAATGTTAACTGAATATATGAATGCATACGAGAGTGTATTCCTGATTGATATCTTGGAGATGCATTTTGATACACATGCACTTTAGATCTATTCTATGTTGCTCTGATTCTGGGCATTAAACTGGTTGGCATGTCAAATTGATCTAATAGCTCACAGAGTTGTGTATAGCCAGTAACTGACACGATCTTGTTGATGGACAATTTGCGTTAGTCTTTTTCCTTGAATCATAATTCTGCTCCAAATTGTGCTTGTTCATTTCACAGCCTCTGCTCTAAGGATCGTGTATAGCAGCTTAAATTCACCATCTCAGTTAACTGGATGGAGTGCTAATGGTGATGATCCATGCGGACAGTCATGGAGAGGTGTGACTTGCTCTGGTAAAAGAGTTACTGAAATGTGAGTTCTTGCTTTCCCTGTTTCTGATTGGGTTACCTCGTATCTGCTCATTATATTCTTGTCTAACTCGTATCTTCATCCATGCGGTTGGCCAGCAAACTCTCAGGATTGGGTCTGTCTGGTTCTATGGGCTACCAGCTGGCAAGTCTGACATCATTAAATATTCTGTGAGTTCTGGTGTCATTGCAACCTTCAAAAGTGAGCATTTTATTTTCATTAAGTTTTGCGTCTTCTTTGAAATAATACTGGTAAACTTATTCAGGGACTTGAGCAACAATAATCTTGGAACCCAAATACCATATCAACTTCCTCCAAACCTTCAACAACTGTAAGTTAGAGAAACGAGTGAAGCTTTTTTGTTGAAATATTCGGGTTAGTATCTTATGTCTTAAAATTGCAGGAATCTGGCTGGAAATACATTTAATGGAAACTTGCCATATTCAATTAATAATATGACTTCTCTCAAAGTCTTGTGAGTTAGCTTTCTTTAGCCTACTCCCATAGTTTCTTTCAGTATTGTTAAAGTCGAGTGTGAAGACAAATTTTGAAGTAATGAAATTGTTCTTGAATCCAGAAATGTTGCACGTAATCAACTGCAAGGCCAACTGCAAGACATGTTTGAACAACTCACCAGCCTCTCCACATTGTGAGTGACCCTCCTTGACTGCTTTCTACCATTTGTGGCAAATCTAACATTCTTAAGTCTTTATTGTTTTTTATTTCTATTTATTTATTTCTGTTTCTTAAGTCTTTATTGTTTTTTATTTCTATTTATTTATTTATTTTTGTAAGTAGTTACTTCTAGTCACTAGAATGTGCTTGAACTTTCAGTTGGTTGCTTTGTTATCTTGCACTAGCCATGATGGGTTTGCTATCATAAGCTTACTAGTTTCCTTTCAGTTTTTCATTTTTGGCGGCTATACTTGTCTCAGTTGCACATGCTCGAATAGCATCTGTTGAAACTTGATATCAATCATTTGTGTTTGTTGTTAATTAAGTTTTTCAAATAACCTTTCACTAGAGGCAAATTATATCCTGTTCGTTGGTTTATGAGTTATTTCTCTTTTATGCTAACTCAAGAATCCTTTCTCTGTTGGTGCCTTAGGGATCTTTCCAACAACAATTTTACTGATGACCTCCCTGAGAGTTTTCGCTCCCTGTCAAGTATTAATTCTATGTAAGGAGAATAAATGCGGTTAGTTTCTTGAAGTGTTACTTTTTAATACAATGCCCATTTCCCCCTCTTTTGATTATTTGATTCACATATTTTCAGGTATTTGCAAAACAACCAATTTACCGGCACCATCGATGTTCTTGCCACTCTCCCTCTTCAAAACTTGTGAGAGCTTAACCTTATTTCCTTTCCATTTTTTGTTGATCATGTTATTAAGCGAACAATATAATTCATTGGTCATGCTCTCAGGAATGTGGCCAATAACCGCTTTACCGGGTGGATTCCTGATCAGTTGAAACGGATTAGTCTCCAGTGAGTTCTTTACAAAAACATAAGTTGAATATATTTCTTGAGGGAGGGTGTGTATCCTCTGAAGTTATCTGTGCAAATAGGACTTATTATTTCCCCTTTTGCAGGAGTGGAGGTAACTCGTGGTCATCAGGGCCTGCACCTCCGTCTCCTCCATACACTTCCCCTCCACCAGGCAGGAAAACCAACCCCGGTGGCAGGTCTGGTGGAGACAGTGGCCATCAGGAAAAGGGTTCAAGTGGAAAGAAGTTAGGCATAGGAGGTGGAGGTGTTGCAGGGATTGTGATTTCCATTTTAGTTGTTGGTTCTTTAGTAGCATTCTTCTTGTTTAAGAGGAAATCCAGAAGTCACTTGAGTGAGGACAAACTTGATCAAGATCGACCTTTCACTTCACTTGCTTCAAATGAATTTAAAGGTAATTCATTTTCATCTTACAAATTTGATACCCCTCCTGCTCCATATTAATGGTCTATAACACCAAGAGAATTTCTGATGCATTTTCATTCTTTAGATTTATGTGTTTAAATTGTTGTACATTGACTAGTCCTGCCCATTTGTGTCTAAAGACAAGATTGAAAAATGTTGTCCTTTTTAGAACTTTACCATCCTATGATGACAGAAACAACTAGACTGATTATGTTCATCGTATTTTTCATGTTTATTTCTGTCTGGATGGATTGTATGTGAATGACTAAAGCTATGAACTCAAAGCCATTAACCTTTTGCCTCTTGGTTACAGGTAGTTAATGAATGTAGAAATACTTGTGCTACTTTGTGAATAAGTTCAGCTATTCATTTAATCTTGTATTAGCATTTGTCACTTATGCCTTTAGCTATCACTTTTTGTGTCTATGCAGGCTGTATCAAGATCAACTGTTTTATTTGTTTAATTATGTCATTTTGTATTTGCAGAAATAAAATCCACTCGAACCACGTCCTCAGTTAGCATGACAAAACTAGAACCACTTGTTTCAGTAGCCCTTAAGCCTCCTCCTATCGAACGACACAAATCTTTTGATGACGATGACTTTGCAAGCAAAATTCCTGCTCCTGTTCCAGTTCCAGTTCCTGTCAAAAGGACTAATACAGCTTCCATTAGTGCCATCGTGTATTCAATTGCTGACCTGCAAGTTGCTACTGGAAGTTTCAGTGCTGATAATCTCATTGGTGAGGGATCAATAGGGCGTGTCTACAGAGCACAATTTAATGATGGAAAGGTTTATAACTTTGTCTGCAAGCACTCTCTCTTTAAATTAGTATCTCTTTCTACCTATTCGATTGCAACTTGCTAGATTGAATTGTGATTGATTTAACTACATTCCATACTTCTCTTTCTGAAATGGGTATTGTTAATGTTGGAATTTCACTTGCTGTTGTTGATTCAAGTATTAACTTTTTATCCAGAAAAACCCTTGACTTAGTAACATGGTTCCTTCCATAATTGATTTTTTTCCTATTTATTAACAAATGTATCCTTAACTTATTTTACTAGTTTTCTTGTATGTGTGACAATTGTTATGATATCATTTTAGTATCTTTCCAGACTCAATTTTGGTTTGTCCTTGTTCTATTGATAATCAATGGGATTGTATCTGTATTTGCTGTTGAAATGTGATGGTTTTGAGGCATATGAGGTGCATAACTGTATGAATCTTTGAGTGGTCTCCACAGATTTTGGCTGTGAAGAAAATAAATTCATCTGCCCTACCAAATCAAGATCCAGAAGAATTCCTGGAGGTAGTTTCTGATATATCCCGACTGCATCATCCAAATGTTACAGAGCTTATGGGATACTGTTCTGAGCATGGGCAGCATTTACTAGTTTATGAGTTCCACAAAAATGGCTCTCTGCATGATTTTCTTCACCTTTCTGACGAGTATAGCAAACCATTGACATGGAGCTCACGTGTAAAAATTGCTTTAGGAGCAGCACGGGCACTGGAGTAAGTTAATTGCTGCCTCTAAATGTCAAAATAAGTGCTTCATTGTTTTAAGTAGAATCTGTTACTCAAAAACTGATTTCTTCTGAAGATAAAACATAGTTGTTTCCTTTTTTCCCACTCCTGTAAACAATGTTGTTTAATTGTTCTAGAAGCCTTTGTCAAACAGAAAAAAGAGAATTTGTTCTAGAAACCTTACGCTGATATTATGGCAGTTGCTTTGGTATTTTTTTTTTTTTTTCATGTTTCATATGATGGCATACTTCTTATATGTGTGTGTGTGTGTGTATATATATATATATATATTTATTTATATGTTCCTGAAGTGAACATTTATGTTATAAATATCATTCACCAGTAAAATTCAAAAAGTGAGACTTGGTTTGACAAGGACTAGAGTGTATTATCTCCCTACATTTAGTAAGAGAAATAGAAATATGATAAAGGGTGAAATTGGTGCAAAAATCAGCTACCAGTTAAATGATGAATGTTATTTGTTTGTTGAATTTCAACCAAGCATTCAACATGTTTATTATCTGACAATAAACTTTAAATGCAATTAAAAAAGTTTAATAGAACCTTAAATATCTAAATTTTTGGATTTTTTGTTGCCCATTAATAAAAACTTGAAAAATGTTTATTGTCCATTACTTGTTTTTACATCTTCTTTATATTTCATGTCACCTGGTTAGGCAAACTGAATTGATCTTTCTACTTGGTTTGTGTCAACACTTTTTTGTTTAAACATTGATCATTGCTCTCAAAAAAGTCTTCAATTGAGGGAGATAAGAATTTATTCTCTGTCAAAGAATTGTATTTTTAATGCAATTTTCCAAATTTCAGATGCCTGAAACACGAGACTACCAATACCAAAGTGGCAGTTTTATGTTTTTCAACCACTTTGAGTTTTCTTTCTGGTGAATATCATTCCATTTGGATTTTGATAATGTTTTCCTTACTTGGTGTATTTGCCTTAGGTACTTACACGAAGTCTGCTCCCCATCTGTTACACATAAGAATTTCAAGTCAGCCAACATTTTACTCGACATGGAGCTCAACCCTCATCTTTCCGATTGCGGATTGTCTAGGTTTATTCCCAATTCAGAACACGAGGTAATCTCTTGGATACTTGGTTTTTTTTCTGAGGTTTTAGGATGAGCATCAGTCACCTAGTGAATATTTCTTCGTGAAAATCAAGACAGACAAATATTTTGTTAAATTCTTAGAATTTTTTTGAAAGTAGGTGACATTATAGCCAGATTTTCAGGCTTAAGTGAGCAATTATTGTTTAATAAAAGGGGGTCTCTTGCAATCTTCATGATGTGGCTGCTGCTTGGTTTTTGTTCTGAGGTCTTCGGATAGGCATCAGTCACCTAGTGAACATTTCCACTTGAAAATCAAGACAGACAAATATTTTGTTAAATTATTGGAAATTTTTTGAAAGTAGGTGACGTTACAGCCAGATTTATATGCTTAAGTGAGCAATTATTTTTTAATAAAATGGAATTTTTTGCACCTTTTTTTATGTGTCCGCTGCCAATTTTATACGTATCTTCAAGTAAAGGGACTTGTAAGAATTTTGTGAAGGCTAATGACTGCTGCATGTGCTCCTGTTGTCCGGTCACTCAGGTATTATGTTCTTATTCACATAACTTTTAGCTAACACCTGGTCATGTATAGGCTGGATACAATTCACCAGAGGTTACTATGTCTGGCCAGTACACCTTCAAGAGTGATGTGTATAGCTTTGGTGTTGTCATGTTGGAGCTTCTGACAGGGCGGAAACCATTTGACAGGTACTCTCACATGTTTTTTGAAGCAGATATTTAAGTAAACCATTCTGACTGATTATGATGTTGAGTAAAAAAATGTCCCACATCGAGAAGTGTTAGGAAAAATGATGGGCTATAAGGTTGAGCGAAAGGCTTTCTAAGTGATTAGTCATTTTGGATGGAACTAGGCTCAACCCAATAGTAAGGTGCTATCTCTTGCACCTTTCTTTTTTTCTCCTCGTCTATTTCTCTTCTTTCTTCTTTGTTTCTTCCTCTTGTCTTCTTCGTTTCTTCTCCTTTCTTCTTCAAGACTTTTGATTTTATCAATTTTGATATCAAGTAGAGAGATGTACAATTTCAAGTTGCTCAAATTGAGCTTATCTGAGGCAGGTCATGACTGCCTTTATTAGTTAAACCTGACTTTCTGATAAATAGAACATTTTAGTCAGAATCAGACCTTCATTATGTTGATTAAACCTAAGTGGATTTACTCATTTTTTATTACAATGAGTATTTGCATCATCAGATGGATGTTACTGAGCAGAAAATGCATCCTTGCACAGTTGTGCGTTTTATGTTACATATTGAGTTATCATCTCCTAACAATAATCCTGTTTTTTTCTCAAGAAAAAATCTTCTTTATGGAATGGGGAGCATTTTGGTAACCATTAAGTTGTTTAATTGCATCTTTTTAAAAATCTGTTATTTCAAAGGGAACAATAAATAATATGAAGTAAGGTATCCAAATCAGTTCTCATATGGGTTATGTTCCTTGATTGCTAACAGTCCCTACAATCTATGTCGCAGCTCAAGAACAAGATCAGAGCAATCATTAGTTCGATGGGCAACACCACAGCTCCATGATATTGATGCACTTGCTAAGATGGTTGATCCGGCTCTCGAGGGACTCTATCCTCCCATGTCACTCTCTCGATTAGCTGATGTTGTTGCTCTGTGTGTTCAGGTAAGCCTTATTACTAACTGATTTACAGCCGCATGTTTGTGTGAAATGTAAAAGTGCAGAAAGACTGCACTATCAGGATGCATACAGATATATGGATGAATAGGTAGAGAAGGGCATATATTGTTTGGTTGATTGATAGAATGATAAGGATATGAAAAGATGCAGAGAGAGATCTGTGCTATATTAATCCACATCTCAGTATAATGGGTACGCTACTTCTAGGAGATATTATTATGTACTCCTGAGAGAGATATTGCCTTTAATTTTTCTGTTTGGGTTTTTAGTTGAGAATTCTTTGTTGCATTACATTAGGTAGCTTCAGGTGGTTTATCATTCATATAATTCTCTTATTTGTATGTTAATATTGCAGCCGGAGCCAGAATTCCGACCACCCATGTCAGAGGTGGTTCAGGCACTGGTAAGGTTAGTGCAGCGGGCAAACATGAGTAAGAGAACAACTTCTGGAGACGAGAGCAGGGCTTCCCGGCGGACAAGTGATGAGGCCGAGGATAACATATTTTAGTGCGTACACTGTTATATTGTGGTTGTCTATCATCTGCCATAATATTTATTTCTGTGTCAGCATGGAGGATCCCCACTGCGTTTTGTTTCTTGTAAGTTGACGTCTTTATATGTATTGTTAATAGTCTTTCTCGGAGGACGGGTGTTCATAGTAGTCGTAAAATCCACCAGATATTCTAACATTAGTGGTGATTTTACTCGCTTCGATCCACCCACACTTTGGTGAAAATCCGTAATTCGCCCCTATGAATTACGATTACTTCATAAAGTTTTGTTTTGACCAAGTTAGATGGCTGTTAGTCCATCACCAGGTTTGAAAATATAGGATCCAAACATAGGACCGGTTCTAGTTGCCCACTCTAGGTTTTATAACACCGGATGTTATCCATCGCTCATGAAATGCTTCTAACTCTTAGGGCTAACGACGCCAATCTACTCAATAGTATGGATTTTTCATTTTTACAGGCAAAATTTGAATAAGATGAGTTCTGGCAGCCCTCTGTGAGTGTAAATGGAGCTGCTATAATCTTCCACAGAGAGAATATGGAAAGGCTCAATTCAATTGTACACCATGTGTTGCGCTGAACTTCTAGTAACCTTTAATGACCTTGTTGACTGCATCCAGGAAGTCTTTTTTCAGTCACCGTCTTCCTCCGTGCCCAAATTGCAAACATGTCTGATTCGGTGTCCTAAATAATCATTCAAAAAGTACATTATTTTTTTTTTAGTCCAACATGTTTGAAAATATTGCTTAATGGACTGATGGGAAGACCATAAAAGAGAAAGTACATTAAGACCACTATTGCCTACCAGTAGAATTAGGGCAGAGATGAGCCAAAAGCTCAAGGCGGATCTCTCTCTCACAGTTCATTGTTCTTGTGTAAATCTTGAATGTGTCCGGCTTCCCAAATCTACTCAACCTTACGATCTAATCGTCCAGGACGTATCAATGCTGGATCAAGTATATCAGCCCTAAAAAATGAACGATAAAAGCAAGATCAGAAATGCTATTAATTGAAACTCAAGAGACAAAAAAAAAAAAATAGATGTGGAGTAATGTTTAACCAAGAAAAAGGCCGGAAAAGTTTAGATTTAGAGACTAAGGAGCCTATTCACTCCATTCCCAACAAAAAATTGAAAGGAGAACGCAATAATGCGCAAAATATCCCTGATTCATTATGTCAAATAGATAATGGTAATTGTAAGGGTTCCACTCGTGCATGTATAAAAATGAGCCATAAACCTCTTAAATGCAAATCAGAAACAGCGTTAGAGGATTACTTTATCTGAATTTGAGATGCCACTATATTTAAGCTTGATATCATCAGATCAAAGACTGAAGTGGCTAAATTTGGAAGAGATGAATTCCAAAAAGAATATCCTCAAAGGAATCACAGCATTGCAAACTGATGTCTTTAATCCTGTCTGATTTTACCAAAAGCAGAAGCAGAATAACTCGATAACAGGAAGAGTCAAAACAGATTTCTTCACAAGTACAAAACTACAGATATAATTTATTCAGCCTGACATATTTCACAGAATTAGGACGAAGAACTGTTTAAAAAATATCTTTGCAAACCTAGTAAAATACTAAAATGTCTGGTACATGATGGAATAAGCTAGGCCCAACAGTCATTGCTGGACAGTTCTCAGGTGTGCAGAATTCAGTAAGAGTGCCATGAAGCAGATTCACCTGGCTGAAGAAATCCACGGCTGAAAATAAAAAAAGTCCAACAACTTCATTTCAGCTTTCAGTTCAGCATTAAAATCATAGAGGGGTACGAGGAGATGAGAGAGGGCGGCCAGATTGAGATGATAGAAATTTAGGGTTAGGTTCTGAGAAAGGGGCAGCTAGAGAAACCGAGAGGGATGACAGCTGGGGAAAATAGAGAAAAGAAGCCGGTTGAAGCAGAAAGGAAGAGAAGCCGATTAAAGCAGAGAGGAAGAGAAGCCGCGGAGGGACAAGGACACAGAGGACAACCATCGAGCGGAGAGCAAGTGCAGGTAAGAGGAGAGTGGTGAGCGAGAGCCAGAACAAAAGTCAAAGCATCGAGCAAAACAACGAGTAAAAGTGAATCCACCACTCTCATGAAGTGAATTCACTGTCACTCTCCACTTTCACAGTGCACTAACGATTTTTGGGCCATTTTCCCTAGTGAAAGTAATCACTTTCACTTACAGAGTGCACTAATAGGCATTTAAGCATATATAAATAGGAAATAGGAAGGACCAATAAAACAGTTCTGCTGCTTCCTCCTCTCTTATCTTTGACACCGTGAGCTCTTTTCCTTCCAAGGTAGTTCATCATTCTTTCACCTTCTCTGATGCATTTTCTTTCTCAACTAATTCTTCATTGTACTAGGGAAGAGGGTTTAAGGTACTATACACTGTAGTACTACAACTTTGTAAAACTTCAAAATTTCGATAAGAAGAAACATTTTCACAGTGAACAGAACACACTTCTGCAAAGAAAGAAAAAAAAAGAGTATACCTGCAAAGCTTTTGCGAACTAAAGCCTAATTTTGAGCAGCATAATACTGAGGAGCCAACTCAGGTAACCATAGCGGGTCAATTCTTGTTATATTACGGATATAGTTGTGATTTGTCCGAACGAGTTCATTAAAAATGATGCATTCTGGCTTTGCCCTGAATAATACTGAAGAAGGATGGATCTGAACCATCTGACTGCTTGCCAGAGCCCTGGAAAATGATCAAAAGCAATTACCTAAATGTATAGCAGTTCAACTTCTATAAGCCAGTGGGTAATAAAATAAGAAAGCATCAACAAGCGTCACACTTAGCATCACTGATCCAGGTATCATACATTTTAAAGAAGCATAAGAAGAAAAAGAAAAATAATATAATGATGATGACAATGATGATCATGATGATGCAGTATTTCATTTACTCAGTTATGTAACAACATTATTTGGTATTTCTTTTTTATGATGTTCACCTACAATCCACAAGAAAATAAATTCAACGACTCTAATATACTTTACTTTGCTAACCCTAGGGTTGATGGCTCCTACTGCCTATTGAACAGTTCTGAAACTATTTAATGATCTCAGAATCTCTTAACCTCCAACAAAAATTTAGACACCAAATCTGGTAGGAACCTGACATCGCCTAGAATCTGCAATAGATATTTCTATATCTAGCCAGGGAAAATAAACTTGGAAAAGCAGCATTAAAGGAGGAAAAACCCAGCCAACAATCCCGCCAAAACCTTACATAAGCACCATTTTAAGCATGAATTCGTTTATGATTTTGAAAGCCCCTTTCAAGCGGTAAATACCCTTCCAAAGATATAAGTAATGGCAAAAATTAGAATCAGGAAGCAGCCATAAAGGCCCCACATAAGAATACTAGCAGTAAATCACCTTTCTCCACAGCCATATAAATAAAAAAACCCTGCTCACAAGCTGTATAGGACAAATACCCAAGCCACCTTCAGCTTTATTTCAGCAAACTTTGCCCCAACATACGAATGAATATTTAAACTTGTCCTCAACCCCCACCAAAGATTCATTGAATGTTCACCATTTTGGAGAAAGCACTGGAGGGTCATGGAATGGCAGATAAGAAAATTTTGGAATTCCATTTAGAACCGATTTAAGTAAAAAAATATGCCCTACCAGAGTAAAAACCATACAAATTTTAATGGCAGATCTAGCTTCTTTTTTTATTTTTATTTTTTTGTGAGATGTTGAATTTTTTTGAAATGTAAATGACGGTTACTTCACTAATCATGAAAAATAAATAAAATCTAGAGGGGAGGAGAAGACCCTCAAGCCTCAAGGGGTTAAAAAACCCCTTCAACGAGACAAGATCTAGAAACACCTGATTCAGCCAAGACATCATGATTAATGGCACTTCTAGCAATTTTATCAGGAAGAGAAAATTACCCAATATGTCATCACTTGTGTTAAGACTCCACAGAGGTTTCAAGGATCCTTGCGGTGAAATGATTATTACTAACTGGAACCTGGTCAATACCCTCTCCATCCAATCATGGGTGATTGTTTCTTGCAACACATCCTCCAAGAAGAATTGAGCTCAATTTGATGGTTGTCCTCTTGAGAAAACAGGATCTGCTGGAGTCAGAGGGTAATCTGTTCTCAAAGTCGTCCATCGTCTCTTAGCATCTTTGATTCCATGATTGCTACATTCATGCATTGTTACACGATCACAAAATCTTCCATAGGTGTGATGCTTAAAGTTCAAGGAAACTCTAAAACCATAATTAGCTTGGTGAGAATGGCCTCAAACCCCCATCCCCAATGTGGCAGCATTTGGCACACCTCCCCTCTCTCATGACTGTGCTTCCCTTTGAAATCATGTATCCCATCCTGCAAATTCAGTTGCTGATTCTTTGGGGAGGAAGGGGGTCAACCACCAATTCCTTTTTGCAAGCAGCCGCTGACCAAGCTGATACTGTTGTAATCTTTTTGCCCTTGGATAATAGAACCATCGCCACTTAAAGAATAACAATAGTATGATAATACTAATACTAATAATAATAAATTTTAATTTATCTGTAGAATCAGACTCATCTCTTGAATTAATTGTTTTTCATGCAGCAAATAGCCAAAGCAATTGCTGATTTCTGTTGCATTTCTCCTCTTAGGGACCATTAAGCACAAGCTACTTCTGCTCTTTTAAAACAGGTGAGGAAAATACTGTGAAAATATGTAATGCTGCATTTGTAGTATAGGTAGGAAGGAATTGCCTGATAGGAAGGGACTGCCTGCATTTCAAGCAAAACACTATCAAAATTGACATGTTTGATGAAGGGTCAACAGAGTAGCAATATTTTGAAACCCTCTCCTGAACCCCCCACCTCTCAATACTAAAAGCAAATGTTTGATATTTCTATGGCAGTCTTCAGACAATCTGCTCTTCGAGGTTATAGACATTCTTCTCGTGTGAATGTTTCCAGCCCTTGAGAACGTTTGATTCTACTAAGCCAGAGGGTATGATGCTCTTCAATGGCCTAAATCCATGCATTCAGCATTTATAGGCCCGTGATTGACAACAGTAGTTCCTCAAACATCACATATGTGTGCCAAAAGCTGAAGTCCTCAGCACACAAGAGCAGCTGAAAGGATGATACTTCTGGGAATACAAATATTGGATAAGATATGCGAGTCAATATAAATATTACCACATCAAGCGGACCAGCTAACATCAATTCATCTCTTTTTTTTTCTATAACTCTCACTCTCAAACAACTAGCTTGAGACATCTACAACTAAAGATTGGACTTTATTTTACCCATCTCATCTATTATTAAATTATTTTCTCTTGTCAATACTTCCCCTTTCATCCAAAGCTTAAACCAACAACCCAAATCAGGACATTGAGAACAAACACACAGCCCATAGAGAACAATAACAAAAGCCACAATGAGCACAAACAATTGCTTGAGTTGGCTTCAATACCATGATAAGTGGTGCTGACTCCTCTCAAAATGACTAACCAAAGATAGGAGGGTTTTTTCCAACTAATAAACATAGGATCTTTTCAAGATCAAATCAATGAGAGACTATTCTCCCACAGACAACAACTCTCACTCTCAGACAACTAGCCTCAAACATGCAGGGCATACACAAACTATAGAGTTGTGGACTTTTCTTTAACCACCAACATCTATCAATAAATTCTTTTCTTTTCTTTGTGTTTCCTTTTTTTAAATTGCCTCTTCTTACAATATCATGTAAGAGAATGTTTTAAGTTCTCTCCATTGTATATTATGGAAGAATATTTTCTATTTGATGATCATTTGTTTGGTGCTAGAAGGAGTTGAGCCATGCTTTTATGCATGGCAATGTATTATGATGCATGTACATGCTTTTTTTTTTTTTTTTTTTTTGGAGAAACATAAAGATTCCTTCCCAACAATAGAAAAAGGAAAAAGGAAATAAAAAAAGATTGTGATCCTTATCATGATGAGAACTTCAAAAAGGAAGAAAGGCGATCCATCTTTCTGAAGTTTCAAACCTGTATGATCCATCAGGCTGCTTCAATGCTGCATTCAAGAAGAAGGATGCAGCGAGGCATCTGCGAAACTGAAGCATGTCATCTCCACATGAAGATTTACGTAGACCCATCTGTTGGACGTGGCCTTGAATTTGGCTGAAAAAGAGACAATGAACCACAAATGAATTGGATATATCATATGAAAGATGCTGTTTATCCCAAAAACACAATTAGGGGAAGCTTGGTGCAAGAAACTTGACTACATGGGAAAGCAAGAAACAAATCATAAAGACTAGAGACAGTGTAGATATAGAGCAAAAGGAAAGATGTTTGGTTTCTCGGCTACACATCCTAATGAACTGACTAGTGAAAATTAGACAAATATCTCCAAGGCAAGTAATCCAATATTCCATGAAAGGACAAGATATTAAATAGATCACCATCTTATAAAAAACAATAATGAGTAGAAAGACATGCTTGCATATTCACTTCTACACCAGTCAAGAGATAATCCCAATAAAGTTTTGCCTCCTAACCCGTTTTCTCCACTTTATAGAAAGTAGGGCACATTGGAAAACTATGAGCAACTTGAAGGAGAGTCAAATGTTATAGAATAGGGTATTGATTTTTTTTAAATGTAAGTAGGGTCTTTCTTCAGTTAATTATAAATTTCTTACATGTAAGCAAGGGATTTTTATGTATTGTTTAAACACTTCAAGTAGTCATATTAGTAACGGTAAGAGGCTATTCTCAAAAAAATAAAAGTAATGGTCAGAGGTTTAACAACCATATCTTCTTGTACAAGTTGACGTCTCATCTTTCTTTTACTTTCCATTCATCAAACACTTATTTCCAATTTCTCTTTCTTCTTTTCATCTTTTTCTTTCCTAATTTTTTTATAACTGACAAAGGACTTGAGAAAACTTTTCATTTCTTATTTTTCACCTTACTAGTTCACATAAAATTTTCTCATTAAATTCATTATAGAATAGAAAAATTAGAGGAAAAAGGAAAATCATGACCATCCAAAACATTGAGCAAAATCTAGCCACACCAACCTGTGAACATCTCGAGCATGCCTCAGAGAACGATTATTGATGAAATTTTCCCAGCACCATTTGTTCAAGTTCTTCTCTATTGATTTCTCTTTCATATTTGCCTTCTTACTTTTCTCCAAACACTCTGCAGATGCCCTAAATACATTTACCAAGGTTATATGATCACCCTCTAGACTAGCAAAGGACTTCCTCGCAGCTCTTGCCTATTATTCAAGTAAAATCATTGTAAGCCATTAAAGATTCATCTACCACAAATCAGAGAGTTACAATTCCTTTTTTTTTATCAAAATGTATTAGAGCAGAAGGAAAGAAGAGTGCTCAAAGAATTTAAAAGCATGCACCTAAGAGTATTCATTAGTTGTTTTTAAAAAAAAAGAAAATTCATTAGTTAAGGCAAGTTACAGATATAGTGCAAAAAAGAGACAATGACTACCATTGTCATTAGACCTGTTTTTTTAATCCAGTGAAAAATGAGACATTCATGACAAGAGATATGGAGGGGGCCCTAAAGGGAAACAGAGAAAGAAAAAGTAAGGCAAAACCAAAACTAATAAGACATGAAACAAGTGAAATCACACGTATGCATAAATTAGACCACGGATTTTGCATTGGGTTGGCAACAGGGCAGGTCAAATAGCAAACCCTCCCCAACATGCCCAAGCAGGAAAGGTTTTCCAAAAAAACCCAGTGAGGCAGGGATGAGTTTATGCAAGAAACCCCAGTAAACTTCAGACAGGTATTTTTATTTTTATTTTGAGTCAAATTTTTCAAAAGGGCAAACTGTTTAGAGCATTATGCACAATTGCTCTCTACCATCATTTTTTTTTTTCTTAAATGGTAAAAGGCTTTTATTACTAATAAATTTTAAATTAGAAGAATGACGCTGAATCTACAAAGAAGAATGAGTCAGCAATCAACAACAAGAATCTGGAGACACTTTCCTTTGCTAGAACATCTGAGATATTATTTACAGCTCAGAACGGATGCTGTCATGATACAACTAAAGAAGTACATAAAGCGTTGATTTTATAAAAAAACTTAACAAAAACGCCACAAGGTGGGGGTGCCTCCCCTTCATCCAACTAATCACTACATCTAAGTCACCTTCTACTAGGACAATGGCTGAAAATTTCTGCTTATACAGCCCTCTCTGCCATCATATCCCTTGACCTGTTTCAATGGTCCATGACTTATACGAGTTTCTAATTATTTTTAAAGGAACGATATCATGCATTTAATAATTTTCAATTTTTTTATTTTTTCAGAGAGGACATGACTTCTTTATTTTTTTATTCTTAAAGCCCTTGATATTTTTGTAAATGCAACAAGTTCTCTTCAAAAGACTCAGGGTTTGTCAAGAAATGGAAAGTCAATAACAGAGATCTAAACAGGGACTAAAGAAGCTACCAAAGATCAGTATTGTCCTGTTTAGGAAGGCGTTGACATGGAAAATTACTTAAAAAAAAACTGAAAAATAAATAGAAAAAATTGAAAACATAAAGGTCAAGGATCTGACAAGAAGCAAAGATATCTGCATGAACCATTAAAAACCCATCTTTGATTCAACCTACCACCTTAGTTGTGTAAACATTTAATCTAGACTCCACAATAACGATAAAGTTAATTGAATGAGATGTAAAAATCCACCATGAAAAAATACAAATAAGAGCCACTATTATCAAACAACAAGCAACTACCAAGCATGGAGAAGTGCGAGGGTCCCACGAAAACATCATTTAAACTGAAATTTTACAAATGAATAATGTTAAAGTTGTATCCTAGTCCATCCCAAAATGACTAACTGAAGTTAAGAAGCCTCTTCTCTACTAAGAACAACAGGAATTGGCATTACATTCATTTTGTGAGATTAATTCCCACTAACACTCTGCCTCGCATCTAAGCCTACAAAAATAAACAATAGGCCTGAGACGTGAATAAGACAAACAGCGTATAAACTAAATATGGTACAAACTAGGCCCAACATAACAAATAAACTACTCTCACACCAAGTTAAACTTATGTCCAAGTTCATTCCAAAATAACTAGCCAAAGTTAGGATGTCTTTCTCTCAACTAATAACCACTGGACTTTTCCTGACATTTATTTATATGGGATTATTGCCACTAACAACAAAAAAATTCAGTGCACTAGCAACTGCATTTATTTGCTGTTTGATGAACTAGAGGAGTTTCAACAAGGATCATAAAAGCAAACATGTTATTGCTTTCCGCAGAGCAGCTAATGGAGCCAACAAAAGCAGAATAAAAACCACGAGTGAGCATATTGATTTCGTGCAACATATTGGTAAACGTTTCATATTATTCAAACATTACAGCCTGTAATGGGCCCATTTTGTGTCCTGTAATGTCCTGTAAAGTTACATGTCACTTTCACAACCCATAAAAACTATGTGCCTTTTCCCATAATGCACTGTAAAAAACTGAAATTGTTGAGTGCATCTCTGCAGACCTCTGATCTTAGAAGGATATTCCCTCATAATAATCGGAGAAGGATTCTCCATCAGATAAACTAGACTTTGTTACACCTGATTTAGCTAGACCATCAGCAACATGATTTGCTGTTCTTAAAACATAATGCTAAGAAACAGTTAAACCAGATCTTTCTTCAAGATCTGCCATTGGGTGTGCTAATCTAGTACTGTAGAAAAGTCATCTTCAGCCATAAGCAGACTTTAAAAGTGTTGAAAATACAGCTGCAATCACTTCAGAAGCACCTTAATTTCTGAGGAAATTCAGAAGCTTAAAAGGGGTCTCCCCTTTAGTACAAGATCAGCACACTCAATGGCAAAACTTGAAGAAAGATCATCCCCAACATCTTGTCGTCTTAAATTTCCTTCCAATACCCTCTGCTTAGCTACTCTGCTTTTCATGTGAAATGACGAGGCTCTCTCCATGCCATAACCTCTTCTCCACAGGATCCATCTCTTTTCTATTAATAAAATCAACTTTCATCATCATTGTCATTTGAGCTCATGAGGTTGATTAACATTTCAAAACTGACAGCTACTGCTAAGTTAAATTAATACCCTCAGGATACCAAGGATGGTCCATGCTAGGCTTGAAAATAGAGATTGGTACAAACCACTCAAATGAATTGGCTTTCTTTTTTCTCATTGACTTGTCCTGGGCAATGGTCTAACCACCTACATAATTCATGCAGGTGTGCTTGACAAGCAGATATGTTAGATAAGACTTTACGACATTCCATTTCACCACCTTGAGAAACAATGATAGGCACATGAATCACTGCATAACACTTCATATGCAAACAGTAAGGATGATGATGAAAGACAGGTAAGATACACGCGCAATATACACGATACGTCCACAAGAATATCAATTCAAATAAATAGATATGGCAGTAGCAGTCAAGCATACCTCCTCCAGTTTTTCCCGAGGCACATAAAATATAGACTCCACAGATAACATTGCAACAGTTATCAGCATTTCTTCCAAGCAGTTGAACTCACTAGCTAAGATGAGTGCTTTTGCATAAATAGGATCCAGGGGCAATCGGGCCATCTGACGTCCAACCGGGTCTGACAATTTATAATCATCAGTCAGTGCTCCTAGCACAAGTAATTGCTCCAGTGACTTTACAATAGCCATCCTGTTGCAGGTCATTGATGCATTAGATACCATAACGAAAAAAATATCACAAGTTTCTACGGCTTTAAAACTCCTTTTAGTCAATGTTATGGTCAAACATACTGTAAGAGAAAATCTTCTAAATCAATTGACAAATGAAAATTACAATATCAGTCCTTCCAAAACAAGAACACAAACAAGAAAAAACTACAACAAGGCTCTTTATTTTTTCTTAGCCAAAAATAACTATGTACTGAGTTAATAAATAAACACCCTTGTTCAGTAGCCTAGTTGCAACAAGTTTGCGATGAAGAATTTTGAACATACAATCCATAACAGTCCAAACTTAAAGAACAATCTCAAAGAAAAGATGATCTTATACAGAATAGATTAATTTTAGTCAATAAGTAAACACCATTCTGCAGTAGCCTAGTTGTAATAAGTTTGCAATGAAGGATTTCTAACATATCAATCCATAACAGTCCAAACTTAAAGAACAATCTCAAAAAAAAAAGATGATCTTATACACAATAAATTATTTTTCTCTAAACTCTTTGTTTGAATGTAAGGCAATTGGATTAGCTAAAAAGAGAAGCACAGGGGGGTTTATGGAACAAACTCAATATACATCAACCCAGAATGCCAAAAATACAAACTAAGATAGCTGAATTTACTGATTACTGAAATATAAACTTTTTGTTTTCTCACCCACTGATTAATGAAATTGATTAATAAACCCAATCACGGGAAGCCCTCGAGATGCTGTAAGAACATTATAGACATACTATAAAAACATTTGTTTCCATTAAGATACACTTCTCACAGCTTAAACATTAAAAACAACTTAACATTGTAGTGAATTTTCAAATATGAACATTTTTTTGAATTTTTTTTTTCAAATATGAACATTAAAGACACCTTCAAGGTCTCTCCTGTTTACTGTAAAAATTTTAAGAGTTCATTCTTTTACCTTGAAGGTTTTTCCATAAAATCAAACCCAATAACATCATCAACACCGAGAGCCTTAAGCTGCAGTGCAACATTTGACAGGTTACAACGTTTGATCTCAGGAACTGTAGAATCCATCAGTTTCCCAAACTCAGACTCAGGGTACAACCGGAAGCATTTGCCAGGACCTTCACGCCCTGCACGACCACTATAGCATATATTTTCATTCAGTAACAGTTACACCATGAATGGTCCAGCAAGAGATATTATAAACTAGACATGGACTAAGATATGGCAAATCTCAATGCTGTCTGATTTTCTTTTTTTGAAAACAAGAATTGAGGAAATTGAAGCATCATAACATAAGTAAGGAATTTAATAAAAAAGGGAGCAAAACAATGTAATTGAAGAAACAAAACACAAAAAACAGCCCTGAAAGAAAATTTTCAGGTGATGTAGGATGAAAGAGCAAAATTAGTGTAGGCTATGGTTGCTTTCTCTACCTTCTGACCTAGAGAGTTTTGCATATAATTCTAGCCAGCATTTGAACCAATCAAACACAATTCCATTAGAGTTTGGCAAACGAAGATAACAATCTTCATTTAGAATATCATAAATTACTGGAAGAGAAGCCAACTTGCTGAGATTCAAATCCCAATTCTCCACAATGAGTAACTCGCGCCTATCATAAATTACTGAAAAAGAAGCCAACTTGCTGAGATTCAAATCCCAATTCTCCACAATGAGTAACTCGCCCCTCCAAAAAAAATAAAAAGTTATCCACCCCCTCAGATCCTTCAAGTAATTCCTTTGATTTAATAAGAATTATTCACCTTTTATCATTTCAAACAAAAAAAAAAAGAATTATTCACCTTTTTCACTTACAAAGGTGAGGCTTATAACATCAGTGAAATTATGACCAGGGATAACTCAGACTTCATAGCGACAAACTTAAAATTACTCTAGCACTCTTCAGGGCAGCAATTTCACTAATTTACTGATATGAAAGGAAATCAAATTCCCTTTTATTTGTTTTTAACATCAAGAGAATTTTATTAGAAGGGAAGAAGAAATGCCACACCTAAACACAACATGCCCAAAGTTACAAAAACACCCTTTTCTTGGGCTGCAGGACCATGGATAGAGATCCAAAAGAAAGTATGTATTTTTTAAATTTCATTTTTCTAAATGGAAAATATGATATTATTGAGATACAGAAGATTAAATCAAGAAATGTATGATTTATAGCAGTATCAAGGACCCAGTAGCAAGTTGGCAAATGTGTCCAAAAAGATACCACATTCTGTCTTCTCTTAACTACACATAGGATTTTGCATCTATTCTAAATCTTTTCTTCCTAATAGAAAAGAAAAAAGGAAAGAGCTTCAGAAGTATAATTCGTAAAATCTTTTTCAAAAAGATATAAGAACGGCTATACAAATATGGTTCCAACCTAGAAATAGTAATCAAGCTGATAAGACTTGACCGAGAATCACACAGGCCAGAATGTCAAGGACCATTCTGGTCTGGATCAGTACCCTCCCTGAATTTGACAGTCTTCAACGAGGCATTATAAAGGACAATTGGAAACTTGTAGCTTGGCTTTCAGTGCCCTGGAGAATTGTCACTGCCAGATGGACTCCCCCACATGGTGTAATAAAGCGTGATATTTATGGTTGTGTGTTGGGCTCTGTGGCAATGAAGGTGACTCCAATTTTTTCACTGAGTGGTGCTCCAGGGCAGCTGATCCTCTTTGGCAGCATTTGAAATCTTCGATGTTTCCTCCTTTCCTATTTTTACTTGAAACCATGTACAGAGATCAACCATTCATTTCACTGACTCGCTTGCTAAGCAAAGAGTGTCCCTCCAATCAAGTGTCATAAACGGGACACACTCACCTCAACCCCCCCACCCCGGATTTTTTATATTTTGCTTCTACTTTTGAATAAAATTCGCTTAAAAAAAAAAACTCTGAACGACTTACTACTAAACCCTGGAATTTAATCATCCATCAACTGTAATTTTCAAATCAGTTCGTGCTCAAGGACTATGAAGGATACCTCCGTTGAAGAGCCTGTGCTTTTGAAGTAGGAATGATAATTAGTGACTCCATTCCTGTAACTGGATTGTAAGCACGAGCTTTTACCAACCCTGGATCTACCACATATTTGATACCAGGAATTGTTACAGACGTCTCTGCAATATTTGTAGCCAATATGACCTGCACAAACACATAAACAAACCATTAATTTGCCATGATCAGCTTTGACCAACCTGGAATTATGATATCAATATCTTTTCTTGTCAAATCGTTAAAATATTTTTTAAGTTGGGTGAATGTCCATCCCACAATAACTTGCTACCTTAAGAGGCTTATTATCCCACTTATAAAGTGAATAAAATCTCTGCCTCTCAGAAATGGGATTTTAGTTCCACGCATGCTAACACGCATCCAAGCCCAACTGAATAGACAGACAGGCCTAAGACATGAACTACAGGAACAGTGCACAAGTCAGTCTTGCACCAAGCTCTCACACCATGTTTAGTTGGGCCCAAGTCCATCCCAAAATGACTAGCCAATTTAGGAGTTTTTTTTTACCCTAGCCTACAAGACGTCGAACTTTGCTTTTACCCACGGTAACAATCAAAAATCTCAACAAAAGCTTTTCGCACCTCTGCTTGTTAAGTTTGCTAGCATATTTTCAAAATTGTATGCATCAAATTTTAGTGTATGACAATTTTTTTTCTATTTCAAATGTTTATGTCCTGTTGGTCTTGCTAGATAAAAGTTCCATCATTTTCTGTCTCGAATGTATACTCCAAATCCCAAGATGGTTTACTAGACATGAGAGGTGTCATCATGGGGCCCATGTTCTGGCCCATTGTGTTCTCCATATTTTTATATGCACATGAGAAAAAGACTGTCAATGGACAAAAGTCTGACCTTATGTGTCCTGTACTTGAACCCATCAAGTAAGTTGGCCAAGAATGAGGCGCATTTTTGCAGTAGAGTAAGTGGAGTAAGTGGAGTAAGTAGACTTAAGTGTCAAGTGGGAAAAAGTCCCACATTGAGAAGTGTTAAGAAAAATTATTTAATTATAAGGTTGAGCAATAGGCCTCCTAAGTAGCTAGTCATTTTGGGATGGAACCAGGCTCAACCAAACAATGGTATCAAAGCAACTTGTGTGTGAGGGGTCAAGGCCCAGTGTATGCTCCCCCAGGTTATTGAGTTGTGTGGGTTCCATGAGGTGAGAGTCGGTTGTTTGTGTGTTGTGGACACGTCAAAGCCTGTTATGCGTAAGCCAAGACGTGAGGGGAAGTATTGAGTGGGAAAAAGTCCCATAGTGAGAAGTGTTACGATTTAATTTTAATGTTGAACAATATGCTTCCTAAGTGGCTACTTATTTTGGAATGGAACCAAACTCAACCTAATACTAGGCATGAGAAGTATTTTTGTGGAAGAAAAGTCCTACATCTGTTAAAGCTAGGAAGATCTCAGCTTATTTGTTGGGAAGGTATACTAATTTTGGCAAGACATTTTGGGCAAGACCTGGTCCACCTTCAGTATAAATGCTTTATGTTGCAAAGAAACACACAAATAAGCACGCGCGCACACACACAAACACGCACACATGCGTGCAGACACACACATGCATAACAAAATATTTTAAAAAATAAAGAAAAAGAAAGGCAAATGGCTTATCAGGTTTTCTGGACTCAGAAAGTGCTCCATGTGCACCAGAGCCTATAAGAAACTAAATTTAGAATTATCAGTCACTTGGACTTCTGGACATATCAACATCCTACCTTTCCAGATTTTTTGTGTACTTCCAGAAGTTAGAATAGCAAAAAATAGGCCAACATAAAAGTCCTCGCAACTTCCAACAAAATGAAAATGAAGGAGCTTAACTTTAGATGACCCACTGTTTTTTGTTAAGAGATGTTCCTCATGTTACACAAAGAAACTATATAAAAAGAATGGAGGCAAACAAGAAAGGAATGGCTTTTGTGACAGCATAATGTCACAAAACAAAAAAAATAAAAAAAACATAACAAGCATCTTAAAACACCCACATTCTAGAGAGTTTTCACTGATAGCAGAATTGAAGTTATAGTTAACGTACCTTGCGAGAGCCAGGAGGAGCTGGCCTAAATACTTGCATTTGCTGATCTGATGGAAGAGCTGAATATATAGGAACAGTTAAGATTTTTTGACTGTCTTCAGGCAACTGCCTGACTCTTTCTTGCACAAGCCTTTCAACGGATTCAATTTCCTCCTGCCCTGTTAAAAATACAAGTATATCACCAGGACCCTCCTCCACATGTATCTGACATAGAAAGGAAGACTTGCAATTAATCAGTTTCACTAAAAAATATACTACATTTACCTAATATATATATAGAGAGAGATAGATAGATAGATAGAGAGAGAGAGAGAGAGAGAGAGAGAGAGAGAGAGAGAGAGAGAGAGAGAGAATGTCAAACAAACAAACAGGATGCCCAAAATTTAATCAAGTTCATGAATGGAGCCAAACTAAAGCAGGCTGAATTGAAGCTCAAACCCATACCACTAAATCTAGTGATACCCATTGAAGAGATCAGGTTACAGAATAAGACCAAAAGAAAGTATGCTTGAAAGTTTCTGCCAAGTATTCATATATTGCTCTTATAAATAAATAAATAAATCTTTTATATATTGCTTCTTGAAAGTCACAGACAATCAAAAGAGAAGATTACAACAAAAAACAAAGACTGGGAACCACCAAGTACTCTATAAAATTTTGGTTTACCGCTACAATGGTACAAGCAATGCCTTCATAGAGAAGGAAGAACTAGAAACAGAAGCAGCAGAGAGGAGAAAGCAACTAGCAAAAGAGGGAAGAGAAATTGCAATAAAGAGTGGATACTCTCAATAACTAGTGGAGACCATCAGTCCTCAATTGTCTATAAGCCAATTTGACGTTTGGCATTCATGAATTTGAAAAATTATCTAGACAAATGTTTCCAAAACCAAATAAGTCATTGAAACAATATTAGGCAGGTTTCACTTCAACCCAGTTGAACTGGTATGTCATAAGAAGTAATATATTCATATTATACATAAATTATTTTCTCCTTTCTTCAGAAACCAAACATTAGTAGTTAGCAACCTGGTTAGAAGTTTGCAGATCGAATCACACTTAATGAACTTCACTTTTAGCTTCAAAAATCAAGAAACATCAATACATTTTGTTAAATTGGGTCCAAGGCCCTATCCCAAAATGACTAGCCAACTTAGGAAACCTTTTTACCAACTAATAAACTAAAGATCTTTGTACTCACTTATTTATGTGGGACTCTTCCTTTACACTCCCCCTCACGTGTAGATCATCTTTTGTGGCTCTACGAGTGGATAATTTTAGGAGTAGGCAGTTTAGGTGTAGGCCCTCTTTTGTAGCTCTACAAATGGGTAGTTTTACTAACCGTTGCGCCAAAAGATCGACCTATTAGTGAAGGCGCAACTCACATATTAAAGACAGGCCGATTCTAACACTCTCCCGCACGGGGAACACCCGTGTACAAATACAAATGCACAATCCCACCTATACGGGGGTGGCCAAAGACAAAGTCCCACCTCTGCGGGGACGGAACAAACGGGGGGAGTGAGACCACTTGCTCTGATACCTTGTTAAATTGGGTCCAAGGCCCTATCCCAAAATGACTAGCCAACTTAGGAAACCTCTTTACCAACTAATAAACTCAAAATTTTTGTACTCACTTATCTATGTGGGACTATTCCTTAACACATTTAAAGCTGGAACCACATTGATAGCAAAACAGAGCCCGTTCAGCCGCCCAGTCATTGGATTTTTTTTATGCCAAAGCAGTTTCTGCTAATGAACTCGACAAGACTTTGGTTTTGGTGCAACCAGACTGAACTGGCTAATCCAGTCCAGTTCTTACAACTTTTTTTTTACACAACACTGTCCAGTTCTCATGACATTGAATCAATGTTGTCAGCTCTTCCTTTTACTACAAGCTCAATTTGTAATTTTGTTATCACAATAGTAACACTCAATTGATAAATGCATGCCTTTCCTACATTTTCCGGTTGCATTCAAAGAGAAATTAGCCAGACCACAGCAAATTCTGCTTTACTTGATATGAAACAGCTTGACATCAGAGTAACAACTCCAACATACAGAAATATTGAAGGAATTAATTTGAGATGCCTATTACCTGGAAAATAGTAATCAAGGCAGCATCCAGATAGTCTGGTTCAGCATGGTAAGTATAAAGTATATCCACTGGGTATTGTCGCCCTTGGATGTGAACAGCTCTTGCCCCACCAAAGAACTCAGAAAAGCCCCTCGCATCCAAACTTGCAGACATAATAATCACCTTCAAAGGAGAAATCTTTGCACCCTGACAAGGTTTCAGATAACTAAAAGATAGAAATTCATCTTTTTCATCAGATGCCTCACCACCAGTTTTAATTTTATTTAAGATATTTTGCTGGATGGTAGGCCTTGACCTGGAGATTTGCACACCTTTCAACAAGCCTAGCAGTACATCTGTATGAACTGTTCTCTCATGAGCTTCATCAACAATTATGACTGAATATTTAGATAATAATGGATCCAATAAAGCTTCCCTGTAAGATGTATTGAGCTATAATCTTGTTAGAGATGTTAAAGACAGTAAAATGAAAATCTCTGTTTTCTTCAAGATTCAGTTATCATCTATCACACATAATTAGATGGAAACAAAAAAACTTCTGGATAACTAATCACTACACAATAAACAAATCCAAATTCTTATATATCGAAGAAAACAATATTCATATGCTTTCAATATAGTTAAATAATTTCCTTCATACAAAGGTATGTACTGGACCCATGCAGCAATGAAGTAAAGATACAAAAGAACACCAATTTCAAGACTATGCTACATGTTCTTTGATAAGATTGAACTTGTCCAACAAATTCCACACATATTTTTATCAGTCAAAACTAAAAAACAAATGCTTTGGGATGACATGGACTCAAAATTTACTGCAACTAACCAAGCTTCTTCTCCACGACACTTGCACTCTCCATAAAATCTCACTTGAAGTCCAATATACCTTATGTAGTCTCAGGGTCATCTTTCCTTTTCCATTCATTAAAGAAAGTTAGAGAGTGAAATAGTTAATTATATTACTGGATTTTTCCCCATGTTCTCAAATTTAGTGATACAGGTGACTAAAAGCAATCATCTAAGAAATGTGACATCCCTTGCACAAACCCAATCTATAAAAAGGTCTGCAAGATTCAAATTATCGCTTAGATGGTCCAGATTAAAACCAGATATACAAAGATCCAAATTCCTAAGATGATCAATCGCATGAACCTTATCAATGCATAGTAAGTTTGGAAAAAAACGAAGCAATATTCGACACCCTTAAGACATCTTATTTAGGAGGAAGAATGAGACTTAATAGCATTGCCAAAAAAATGCATCCAATGTACCAAGATTGAGAAGTTTTGTACTTTTTTTTTTTTTTTGAATGCTGAAAACCCCTTACTCCCGAGAGACTTCAACCCAAGACCTTGCACTAGAAACCCCCAAATCCCAATAGAGCCATTGAATCAAAGGCTCAATCCTCAGAAGTTTGTACAACATTGTGAACTTTATTAGCACATTGTTCCAGACCAACTAAAAAAAGGAATTAGTAGTTTTGACCATTGTTTTTGTCCAATGTGGAACATTTTCTGAAACAATTAAGACTCCTATAATAATGAAAGACCTTTATTCAAAATTTCAATTTTGTGGATTGGGCATTCAGTGCAATTGCCAGATTCTAGGAGGACATTCATCAAGATAATGGCTATCCTAACGGCTATCAAAATGGCTAGACTTCTAACAATCATAATGGCTATCCTTTTAATCTCTTACTCTGTACTTCTAAGCATCATGCGTACTTAGGAGGCTGAGCTTAGTGAGCTTCTTCATTTGCTCAAGATCTACAACAAGAGATTCACGACATCCATTGAGGTTAAGCATGACTCCAAATGGCTACTAGCTGGTGCAAGAATAACACGGATCCCCATTGGCATTTCTGCAACATAGGTAATAAAATCCAGGACTTCACCAACCCTCTCTTCATATTTTAGTCTCATTCCCCTCAATCAATAAATTCCAATGCTTACAAATTAGTTAAGTGATTTCTCAAAAAAAAAAAAAAGCTTAAAGAAATTTGATCTTTTTCTCTACTACAAAGAGCATATAGTCTGTGACACTTGATCATTTTCAAGCAGACTAAATCTTTTCTATTTCACCTAAAGCTTCAACTTTCATGGCAACTTCACAGAGAAAATCAGAAATAAACCAAACAACAAGGTCTTGAAACCTTGAAACATATCCCACAAACAAACTCAAACAAAAAATTACCTCAACAACAGACCATCAGTCATGAACTTAATCCTTGTTGAGTTAGAAGTCACATCTTCAAACCTAATAGAATATCCAACCTTGTGCCCTAACTGAACTCCACACTCTTCTGCTACTCGTTTTGCAACAGTGACAGCAGCAACCCGTCGAGGTTGAGTAATCCCAATAACTTTCCCATCATGGCAGAAACCTCCGTTAAATAGAAACTGTGGCAGCTCTGCATCAATAGTTGCAGATTTGAGCAATAGAGGGGAAAAAAAAAGTAAAACCATTCCTGTAATACAGTATTCAGTTCTTTTCTTTTTAACCATAATACAATATTAGTGAAAGAGAAAACGGTACTATTTAGAAGGAAAAAAAAAAAAGTAAAGATGATAGGCTTTGACTGTTTTGTGATTCTTTGAATTCAGCTAGCAAAGAGCAAGGCCAAAAAGAAGAAACTATAAACAGCATGTGTTAGTGAGAAGCAACTCTATCAGGGAACATTGGCAACTTGCTCTCTTTTTCCTTCTTCAAATAGTAACCTGCAAATTGTTTCAGCATAGGAATATGAAACAATAACAGCATTAACTAAAAAATTGGCAACTTGTCTAGGAGACTTTGGCCATAGATAGCAGCAGACATATCACACTAGCCCCTGAACATACAATGGGCTCATGCTAATCAAGAAGCAAAGCCAATTAGCCAATTAGCCAATAAGACAATTAGCTCATTAACCAATTAGCCGATTAAACAATTAGACAATTAGACAATTAGACATTTAGACAATTCTCTATGAATAATGAGTTTCCAAAACTGTATCTTTTTGGTTGGAACTCATCTTCCACAATGCATAGTCATTAAACGGGCGTCTAATGATATAACATCTCCGAAAGGGAATTTTCATCTACCAATATAAAACCATATACTCTTGCATCTTAGCTTCAAATGTAAAGTCCATTGAAAGACAAATAGTTATTGAACTCAAGCTTGACTGCCAGGAAACGGAAATAAGACATGATTTGTTGCACTCAAGCAATGATGCGATATTTAGACAATCAGATATTAGCATTGAAATGTAACTAATAAGTTATAATTGTCTAAACCTAGATAAGGGGATCTGAATTCGTTTTCACTATCTATCATGCATGCAAACAATGCCATATTTTCACAGGTTTCTTCTGAATGAGGGTGTTAGTGTGGGTCAGGGTATAGTCAAACATTTGAAATGGCTGGAGATCTTTGGTTTAGTTTAGGCAATAGGTCTCTTAAGTGGCTAGTCATTTTAGGATGGACCTCAACCCAATCACATGGCATCAAAGTGGGTTCACATGTGTGGGGGAGTGTTAAGAATAATCCCACATCTGAAATGTCTTAAAATCATGTAAGCTTTATGAGTTTAGGTGGTAAGTCTCCTAAGTGGCAAGCATTTTGGTATAGACCTTAAACCAATTTAACAAAGGACTTCAAGTTTTAATAAATCCCAAAAGAAGTCTTTTTTTTTTCAATGACCTAGAAGAAACCCCCTATAAGGATAAGAGCAAGCATGATAAAAAAACAAAAGGCTCACCTGTAAAGTAGACTTTACAGTGTCAGAATAAATAAAGTGTCAAAGAGAATATGATAATTCATCAATGAATCTAAAGAGTACAATGGAGACGGGAGAGGAGAGCCCTCAGACCCACATGGAGAAAGACTCTCCAACAGATAAAGTATGATCTCATTACACCTAACTTGGCTAAGACATCAGCAATAAGGTTTGGCAATCTTAAAACATGATGCTATAATACATGACAGAAAAGTATAAGTGCATTATCCCATCAAAACAAGACCGAAGCCGCCAAGCCAGAGTGAAAACACCAGAACATAAGAAATGATAGTGGAAGAGCCTCCTATCATTAGAGGCCTTGAAAACTGCTGAGCATATAGATGTAATCCTTGAAACAAGGCTTTGATTTATGCTTCCATTGCATCACAGATGCCGATTGTCCTTAGAAAGTAAACTGAATGGCCACGTAATGATCCATAAAATATCCCCCTTATACCAAGGGGGAGGGATTGCCTAACTAACTACCATCAAAATTTAACTTGAGGAAGCCAGGCAGAGGTGTCACCCAACAAATTGTGTGAGGAAAATAGGAGTGAAACCTTGCAAACCAATAACAACTTAGTCTAACAAAAAAACTGGGATAAGTAAGAAAGACCCCAAAAGAGTGGATCCCCAAGATAATGGAAAGGATTAACTTCTCAATGACTCCTCTCACAGTGTACTGAATACCTGAAAGATCTGAGAGTTCCTCTCCTTCCATAGGCTCCAAAATACTGCAACTAAAGAAATGTGCCAAAACTTTGTACCTTCTTTTGAAGAAGGCCAACAAAACGCTGAGAAACAAACTCCTCTACCGTTCTACGGAAGCATATGGAAACATCAACGTTTCTAAGAATAAATTTCCAGATTTTCCAGCTGTAAGAACAACGGCAAAAAATATGATTGGCAGACTCCTCCACTAGTCCAGAAAACTCACATAAGTTACTAGTTACCACCTGCCCTCGCTTAGCTTATTCATCACAAGTTAAGATCTGTCCATTGGCTGCTAATTGCTGAACCTGGGCCAATTCCTTCCATAATCACTCGTATAAGTCAAGAAGCCTCATCTCAATTAACAAACACAATATCTTTCCAAGTTCAAAACAATATAGAATTGTTCTCCTAAAGAAACTTCTCTCTCTCAAACAACTAGCCTAAGATGTGGACTACATCTAAAACCACAAAATGGTATACTACCTACCAACTCCCCCTCATATCCAACCCTAAACACACATCCAGGAACAAGGCATGAAGACCATACACAAGTCACAAAGAAGACACACAAGGTCACCTAGATTAGACAGACGAGTCAATAGAAATAGACAAGCATGACATTACTTTGATACCATGCTCAAATTGGGGGTGTTCCACCTAAATTGACAAAGATAGGAGGCTCTTCCCAGCTAATAGGCAGAAGATCTCACCAAGTGCAAACTAATGGGGGAATATTTTCCTATTACAAAAACCATCAATATATTTAAAAAAAAATCAGCTTATTAAATAAGAACCTCTATTTCTAGGTAATAAACTTATTTTCTTATGAATTCCTCTAGAATTTGTCTCTCTTAGGGAATTGACATATTTCTTCTCTTGGAATACATTAAAAGTACCCTTTTTTGGAAGTATATATTTTTAAAGGATGCATATGATCAAGGCTCAAGTCTCATGGATCAAAGTTTAATCATTCAACTATTTCCAAAGTTGAGTTCCTATTCAAATTAATTATGGCGTAGCCCTGGTTTCAGTCAGGCCCATTATCTCCTTTAGTTTTAAAAACTCAAGTTGTCACTAAAAAGCTGGTTAGGAGCTAAGGTATACAAAAAATTCACCCACATGTTCTCAGATAACTAGTGGAACGTTCCAAAATCCTATATAAACACATGAAAATGCAATAAATTTCATTGTCTAAACATAAAGTAAAGAAACATCTCCAACTTGCCTTTTTAAAAAAAATTTAAGAACATAACTAGACAGAAAATAAACACCACCATCAAAAGAAAACAAGTAGAAAACGTACGAGTTGTTTTCCCACTTCCAGTTTCACCAACTATTATGAGTGTGTCGTTCTTTCTCACTTCCTCAACAATTCTTTTCTCAACTGGAAATCAAAAAAGTTAAAATACATAAGAAAAAAAAGTCAGAAGATAAAAATGCATAAGAACATCACTAGAAAGATTAATCTAATATATAAGAAATACCAACTATCAATGCATTTTCACTATTTTTGTTCATATTAGATATTTATTTTTAAGGCTCAACTTAAGGTATGAGCGCAAGTTTGGAGTTACTTAAATGGGATAAGTTTAAGGGTCTAACTTTCTACATTCCATTAACTCTAGACTTCTGATGTATTGATTAAGTATTTATCGTTTGACATTAGAGTATACACTACATCCTATATACAAACCACATGAGGGGGCAGCCTATGGGCAAAGGTACCTAACAGCAAAGTGAGAACCATCATCACAAAGGTTAAAAAAGTTACTTGAATCAAAGTAAAAGCAGACATAAAGTGGAGTACTAAAAAATCAGCCTGGTGGATTATGGTCTGCATGAGGGAATGGGCTTCAAGGTAAGCCAACCTATAAAGAGATAGGCATAAGGCTCTTGCTTTCTGAATTAATTAGCTCAGACACATTGAATACATAGACAGTCTACATATATGCCTCAGTCAGATTGACTAACACATAGCAACAATAGGCAAGGACAACAGAATGCAAACACCCGTGTCCTTATTAAACTAGAATCAGGAGTGACTTGACATATATGAAAGGTTTTACAAGGATCTAGAAGTTTAATAGCACACACGTCCAAAGAATGAAAAAATATTTACAGATACAAAGAGTAACACAACAAAAGGATCACAAAATAGACAGAGTAGTGGAGTTGTATTCGTATCTAGGAAATTTTAATGTATTTAAGTAACTAGAGGATCAGCCTATTGTTTACGGTAAAAAAATAGAAGAAAAGCAGGCATATAGACTTTGGACCAACTCATTCACCATGCAAATGGACAAACTCATTCAGCTGAGAATTAGTGCCTTTGATAAGTATGAAAACAATGCCTCCAAAAATGGAATCCAAATCCATAAATTTTAGACCAATAGTTTTTGGTCAAAAGGGAAAACATAGAAGAAGTAATACAAATAAATCCATTAAAATTTTAAGAGAATCAAATCAAGAGCCTTCTTTTTCCACTGGATATGTTCTTTTAGGGTATAGCTACACCATGACGCTCAGAATTTTGAAGATTTGACATAAAAAAGGTCAATCACTTCCTCTACTGTACGATTTGAGTGCACTCGTGAAAAAATAACATATTTCTGCTTTAAATAAAAAAAAGCCACCATCATCCTGTTACTCGGTCACCCCGTAAAGTTAGGCAGAAAGCACGCAGAAAGTCATACCTGATGCAATTGGCAGAGACTTCCTTTGCTGTTGTATAATTTGCCTTCTGAAATACGAATATCCCCAAAAAAAAAGGCAAAAGTTGATTCACTGATCGATAAAGAAAGAAAATTGAAAGAGAAATAAAATTGTAGACTTATCAACCAGAGTTTGCAAGGAAAGAAATTCTCGTACCTGGCCAAAGCTCCATCTCTGGAATGTTTTTCTGTAAATTTTCCGTTTAGTTGAGGTTTTTGAGTGGAATTCTCACCATCAAGCAATGTTGTAGAAGCCATCGAAGGCATTTTCGCTACAAAATAAATAGAGGCACCAGCAAGCAGGTACACTGGCCGGGAGAAGTGGGAAATACTAGTGTCCCTATGCAAAAAACTTTAAAAGAGATGCACACCCTATGAAATTGTCGAAGTCGTTGGCTTAAGAGTAACAACGAACAGGAGAAAGAGAACTGTAACCGGAGAAAGGCCGTAACCTAGAGAGGGAAGAGGGAGAAGATCGGATTTCGGTGGGCGGAGAGCCGGAGAGGAGGAATCGTGGCTGCCCTGTTCTCTCGCCGAAATGCCTCTTCACGATTCCTGACCGAAGACGGAAGACCTGAACTCGAAGCTGTTCCCCTTCCTAAGCCCAACGAGAAAACTAGGAATTGAAAAAGAAAGTGAGGTAGCGGCATTAGCTCGAAGACTTCAAAACCGTCGCAAGCTTTCTCCCAGCAGCTGCAACACTAGTTTCTGCGTTGAAGAAGCTTTCCCCTTTGACACGTCTCTATTTTTTTTTTTTTTTTTAATATAACTATTTGATTAGGCAATTCGGTAATTTCACCCCACCCGATTACCTATTTATCGTTTATTAGATGAAATTGAAATGTTTAAAGAGTAGGTCGATACATGTAATTGAGATAAAGCGTGATTCAAGTGTCTTTTTAAAAGATTATGTAATATTCTTTAATGATTTTTATGAACATTAGAATGACATTTTTTTGTACTTTTTTTTTTATTTTTTTATAATTTTTTATTGTTCCATAAATATACTTAATTACCTATTCTACCATTTGATAAAAAAGGTAAAGAACCGGTATGTTAAATGAGCTATTTTATATATCAATAATACTAATATTGAATATAAGTGTAAAAGATATTGAATAGTTTATTTCATTCTGTTTATATACCGTTTACACCCCTATAAATTGGGTCTTACTATTGTATAATTAAAGGAGAAGGCAATAATACGCAACATATCTCTGATTAAAAATAAATAAAAAATGGTCGACCATGGTGGTATACAAAATCACTTCAGGAACTAACTGAGCCTCTTAACATTTGATCAAAAAATTCTTCTACTTATCAGGCTTTATTTTTTACCTTTCCATCTTTCTCATCAACTCTTCAGCTTCTTCAAACATGAATCTGTCACAGCAATAATTCATCAAAAGTATTATAATTTACTACATCAGTTCTTTTCCCATTTTTCCCCCATGAAAGAAGCAATTCCTTGAGCCTTATCAAATCTACCTGCTCTGTAGAAGCCACCAACAAGAGCATTGTAAACTGAGGAACTCTACTCTACTTGACCCTTGAGCATTCCCATCACAAGTTCATATGCTACATCCACCTTTCCATTACTGCACAAGCCAAAAAATGAGGCAACAGAAGCACCGTTATCTGGATGAAACCCCCGCTTGATCATCTCATGACAAATTGCCAATGCAGATTGAGATCTCCCAGCCTTGCACGAGCCACTCATAATTGATATATACCAACATCAGGTTCACACACTTTTTGGATCATTGTTTTTTGGATCATTGTCTCCAAAACTTTTATAGCCAAGTCTACTTTCTTCTCCTTAGACAATAAGCTCAAATATATATTATAAGCCCAAATGTCTGGAGTACAACTTATCTCATCCATGGCTATAAATTTGTAAGGACACTAATATGTAAAATTCCAACACAGTTCAAACTGAACTAGATCAAAAGACATTTATCAGCAATCATACTCGCACTGTCCAGTTGAGGATAACTGGTGTTTCAGCTGATTTTTTAGGTCTTGATCCTAATCTTCAGAACCTAAATGTTTTCCACTACCAAATTTATGGGCCTCTAGCCAGCAAGATTGGCAATTTGGGAATTAAGAACATTTAGACTTCTCCTGCAATAATCTCTCAGCCAGTATACCCGAAGCCAGCACCTTGTTAGCCTTGCAGTTCGTCAATATCAGTAGAAACAAAATGGAAAATTTGCCAGATGTGATTCTGAAATACAAATCTCTTCTCTCTTGATGTTGCATCAAATTGACTCAAGGGAACCGTTTCAAATGGTCTTGGAGCTGCTTTTACCCTTCAAAATGACATTGAACTGAGCCAAATCAAAAGACATTCATCAGCAATCATACTCAAACAGCTTACATTAAAAAAATAAAAAATAAAAGAAAAAGAAGAAGAAAAATAAGAAAATAACAGCCTGGCGGCCAAACTTCCCGTCGCCCTTGAGATTGGCACTAAAGTCCTTCTCTAACAGCAGAATGCAATAGGAGATGATGATTCAACAGAAAACTCACATAAAAAATCAGTCCACTTAAAGGACAAAATCACTTAAGGAGCAAAGGGTGTTGATTGCCAGCCATTGCCAGCCACCGATCATCGTCGCGCAGCCGGAGTAGGCAATCTCCACCAGTCCTTTTGACAGCTTGGAGTTTTCATTCTCCAAAGAGCACAAAATAGAAAGAGAAAGGGGAGAACAAAAAAAAATGTTGGTCTTGATTGTTCTGACTCCAATTTTCTTCCCTTCTCTTATACCAGTTCAGGCTGGCCCACCAGATCACACAGTTCGACAGTTGGACTGCTTCACCTGGTCGGGTCAGCTGGGCAGTACAACACCTCCAGGTTTTGCACACATATGATTCATAAAGGTGCCTAGGTGTGCCTAGGTATGGTTGAACCTAGTTCAACTGCCTGGGCTATTTCAGGTTTTATAACCTGTTACAAAGAAAATATATATTTAAAATAACTAATATAATTGGTCCACATCCGTTCTCAAGTCATTATATACAAATGAACTTTCAAGTAGAAATCAGTTTCCCACTGGATTTATTTTCCAGTCCGACAAGCTGTTGATGTTCTTCCAAAGACATGATGATGACAACGACAGCCAAAGTTAGAGCTCTTATCATCCACCAAAGTTTAAGAGCACATTTTTCACAACCAAAAACTACTAATAAACTCTTAAAGAAGCAATACTTTGCAAAATTTCAGAGTATCCATGCTTTGTGAGAAACGCTTTAGATAACCACAAAATATTACATTCATTAAGAAGAACCTTATAATTTAAACTAATAAGCACATATGTTATGACTTCGTTAGCAACTCGTTTTTATGACAGTTGCTATGAAAAATAGGTATCCCACAGAGAATGCTGGTTCTAATACAAAATACCTAGGAATCAGAGGAACTAATGACCGTCAAATAATGTAACTTAACAAGTTTATGCAATCTAACATGTTTTCAGGACATTTTTCCTCTTGACATTATCAATAGAAGCCAGATTAGTAGCACATGTGGCTCTTGGCATGCAGTATGACTTATTTGTTAACTTGTTTGAGCTAATTCATGTGAAAAATCACAACCTTGATCACAAGATGGAGGAGAAAAATAAATGACAGGAGAATATATCTAACCCAATAAATATTAAAATACAAGTAAAGTGAAAATTTCCCCTCAATTTAGAATTTTAAATACCTTCCGAGATGCACCAAGACCACTGAGTACTACATCCGAACTTGTCCATCCCATCTTTGGCTGGAACGAACACCCAAATCCTGACACCAAGACTGCTTTTATAAATATATTGATGCCTAATATGAATCTTGTACTCGAAGAAATGGACTAGCAACAGCATCTATATGCCATAAAAAAACAAACATAAATCAATCTCTAATATTTTTAAGAAACAATTTTATATTCCAAGCTGCACTATGAGGATGTACAAAATATATTACCAATTAAAATACTAAAACAGGTACAATAAAAGTAAGGTAGCCTTACAACCACAAACAGCAAAATAAATGTGCCCGTAATAACAATAGAAAATCAAACTGATAAATATCCATCATCATTTTTTGTGAGGCAAACCAACTACCAAATCCATAGAGACTTGACTCTAAGGGTAAGTTGAAATAAGAAGAGGTGTATATAATCCTCCATTTGTAGAAGATCCTTTTTCCGTCTAACATGCAAAACACCTTTTCAACTTAGTAAGCAATATGTTATCAATCATGCAGGATGCTTATTCCATGATTTGCTTTGATTTGTTTATTATTCAGATGGCCTCGTTCATTTAAAACTTAATTGATCCTCGTAAAACTTTTCTCACTTCAAAGGAACCATGCATGGAGAGGAGTTTGAAGTTGCACCCTTGATCTCATTGTTCCATATATTTATCAACATAGACAGCATAAGAAGTTCTCAAAGTGTATCACAATATAACTTTCTGAGAGTAATATAGTCATACAACTAATCAAAAATATTCTGCATTTATGCTCCCGCTTCCTATTGTACCAGTAGGAGAACATTTAAATTTTTCTCTTTAAGAAATAAATAAAACATCCATCAACAGGGCTTGACACATGCCTTATTTCATATCAGTCAATCGATGGAGTTACCTCTGCTACATGTTGAAGATTCTTTTAGCCGAGCCTTAATTGGAAGCTACGAGGCTCTGCAATGACAACTTCCATTACATTATTACATTGAGTCACTTTTACTTGATCCATCTCTCATGGACTTGTTCCATAACTTGAGTGCTTTTCTGAAGTCTTTCACTTTGTGCACCACTATCAGATCATCAAATTGGACAAAATAAAATAAATTTAGCCTTCAAAGTTTTCCCTTAGTTGATTGATGTCACGTCATAGAACCTTCCATGAACTCTCTTCTGCTTCTTTCTTTCTATCAAGAACATTCACTCTATTATGACAAGACATTGTGAGTTCTTTTCTTCATTGACTAATGGAAGGCCAAAGCATTGTTGCGACTAGGGGTGGCTCGGTTCGAGAGCGCCTCGAACTCGGCTCGGTTCGATTCGGTTTATCTAAATCTTGAACCTAGTTCGAGATCCAGATCAGGCTCGTTTAAGTTAACGAGCCAAGCTCGACCGAACCATGGTTCGGTTTGAAAGCTTGCGAGCCAGCTCGTTAACTCAATGAGGGCCCAGGAGGCGGGAGCGGGAGGTTTCTTTGCCTTCGTCTCGACTTCTCGGAAATCGGGGGAAACAGGAAACGAAGTTCGGCAACTTTCTTCCTCTTCAAATTTTTTCTTCCCCCCGTCTGTCGTCACCGATCTTTATCACCGCCAAACCCCTCCCGCAACTTTCTCTCCCACTTCTCTATCTTCGTCTCTCATTTCCCCCTCCCTAACACTTCTACCATCACCGTCACTGCTGCCTGACATCTCCCTCTTCTTTGTCTCTGTCTCTCATTCCCCCCTCCCCTATGCTTCTGCCGTCACTATTGCCCGACGTCCTCGTCCTCGTCTGCTCTACTCAACCACCATCCCCGGTGTTGCACAGAACTCCTCCCCCCGACACCTTGTACTGCACATTTGAACTACACGTACATGCGAGCTTGCACGTGCAGAATTTTTTATTATAAATACTATCATGACCTTGTTATGGTTCCTATAATATGTAGTAGAAATGTTTTTTTTAAGTGGAAACATTTCCTCCTTGCTCCCTAAGTAGGAGGGGTATTTCAGAAATCTATCCTACTCCTTGAAAGATATAAAAAAAGGCCTCTGCCTATACTTGTTAGTACAGGCAGTGGAGTTAATATGCTTACACCTTGGTACTTGATTCAGTATTATCACTTGTTTTCTAGAAGGCTGGAAATTTTTATAAACTTGTTTGAGGTACAAATTAGTAAAGAAACTGCATGATGCTGGATGCAGCTGCAATTTGTAGCTCCTCTTATTGTTTGAGGTACTCTCTTAATGCTAACCCCACTCAAGTTTTTCAAAAGAACAGATTGGTAGTGTTTCAGAATTGCTACTATATGAATCCATGCTCCAAAGAACAAACGAAAATGGGCATGCGATTAAGTCATCCAAAACCATTTTTCTTAAACTTTTTCTCTGTCTCGATTATCTGGTTTTCCAGTCCTTGAATTAGAAAGATCTGATTGAGTAAAAACAGACAAAACTAGTGTTGTTTTTTAAAGGAATGTTTTTGTATTTGATTATTGAATAAAGTTTATTCATAATTATGCAGCTTTTAAGAATAATTTTATGCATAGTGTATAGATAATTTTATGTAGGGTTAATGTACAAAGGTTATGCCCAATTTTATGCAAAATGTATGCATAATTTTATATTTTATGCAAAGTTTTAAATGTAAGTTGGAGCTCGAACTCGGTTAAAATTATTGGGCTCGAGCTCGATTACAATTTTAGGCTCGAGCTTGAGTTCGAAATATTTAAATCAAACCCTGCTCAAACATAGGCAGATTCGGGCTTGGCTCAATTCAATGCCACCCCTAGTTGCAACATCATTTGTCTTGACCTCAGGTAATCTTCATGGTATCAAGAAGCTTGTGCTAACCTCAGCCTACCTACTTGTTTAGCCTGCATGGTTCTTACAATTCAGACAAAGTAAAAGGCCAGAGAAACTCCACAAACATGAGTATAGAATGTTTAGGCAGTCTTCCAAGGGCTTTATTTAAAGAATTGACCAGTTCTCATTATTTTGTGGTGATGGGTA
This sequence comes from Aristolochia californica, assembly GCF_029961685.1. NCBI lineage: Eukaryota > Viridiplantae > Streptophyta > Magnoliopsida > Piperales > Aristolochiaceae > Aristolochia > Aristolochia californica. Next base: position 50,790,999 of record NW_027181881.1, on the reverse strand, counting down.
GAAAATAATTACATTATATCATCCTTTCTTGCATTTTCATGCTTAGTAGTTGCAACTGGAAGGTGTTAGGGTTACAGCCACATAGCAAGGCCAGATCTTTTCAATGTAAACCTCCAAATTTAGCACATCCCTTTGCCATCACTTGAAAATTGTATAGATGTCTTCTAAAAGCATCTTACTATGGGACTTCAGTGAGACAAATATTTTACCTATACCACAAAGTTAGAATAAAACCTGGTGGCAGTCTGGTAGTACTATCAGATTGTGCCAAGGGCAGATCATCAAGACTCCATAGCAGAAAATGCAGTATTGTGAAATCTCATTTATCAGTCTCGATGGCTTTGGTGTACTTGAATCTCTGCTTTAGAATGGGTTCAAGGAGGAAAATTAATAAAATTAGGCAATCAGACACATAAACACACATAAAAGGAAAGGCTGGCAATTTTAAAATAAGAAAGTAACCAACAGAACTAAAAACTGGAAGGGCATTGCTCTGCCAAGTCACTACCTGTACCTCTCCCAACGTCTTTGATCAGTGATTACTTTGATTGCAATGCCTTGACTAGAGTATTGGCCACTTGCCTGTCAAGAGTAAACCCTTTTTCCATCATTTGATCCCAGATTCTACAAGCCATACCAATTTTATGTTCCCTTATGAGACCCCCAATTATCACTTTATAAGTCACCTCATCAGGACTAATATTTCTATGGCACATATCTTCATACAAATCCATAGCTTCATTTACCCGAAAAGCCTTGCAAAGACCATTAATTAGAGCATTGTATGAAACTACGTCTGCTGTAATTCCTTTCTCAATCATGTCAATAAAAAAGCTACGTGCTAGTTCAATCCGGTCTGTTTTACAAAAATGGTCAACCATGGTGGTATACAAAATCACATCAGGAACTAATTGAGCGTCCAACATTTGATCAAAAAGTTCTTCTGCTAAATCAGAATGGCCTTCTCTAAAAAATGCATTTATCATAGAACTATATGTCACAACATCTCGGGTGATTCCCTTCCTATGCATCTCTTCAAACAATTCATATGCAGCTCCCGAACGGCGTGCCCTACAAAGTGCATCAATAAGAGTGTTAAATGAAACCGCATCACATAACCCTTCAACAGCCATTTTATTAACCAGTAGATGGTGTGCTTTATTAAGCCGGTTGGCTTTGCACAAACCCTTCAAAAGCTGATTGTAGCTGTACTTATCAGGCTTTATTTTTTTCCTTTCCATCTTACTCATCAATTCTTCAGCTTCTTCTAACATGAATTTGTCACAGCAATAATTCATCAAAGTATTATAAGTTACTACATCGGTTCTTTTCCCATTTTTCCCCATGAAAGAAGCAATTGTTTGAGCCTTATCAAATCTACCTGCTCTGCAGAAGCCACCAACAAGAGCATTGTAAACTGAGGAACTCAACTCTACTTGACCCTTAAGCATTCCCATCACGAGTTCATATGCTACATCCACCTTTCCATTACTACACAAGCCAAAAATTAAGGCAACAGAAGCGCCGTTATCTGGATGAAACCCCCGCTTGATCATCTCATGCCAAATTGCCAATGCAGATTGAGATCTCCCAGCCTTGCACGAGCCACTAATAATTGTTATATAAGTAACAACATCAGGTTCACACCCTTTCTGGATCATTGTCTCCAAAACTTTTATAGCCATGTCTACTTTCTTCTCCTTAGATAATAAGTTCAAATATATATTATAAGCCCAAATGTCTGGAGTACAACTTATCTCATCCATATCGTCAAAAAGTTTCTGAACAAAATCAAAATCTTTTACCTTACATAGGCCTGAAATAAACCTTGAATACGTGAATGAACTCAGTGAAAATCCTTGATTTACCATCTTAGAGTAATAATGCTTGGCCAGCTCAAAACGAGATTCCCGAATCAACACACCAATGAATCTATTATAATCTATGCTAAACACCCTGCAATTTGATTCAATCATTTCGTCGAATGTCTGGATTGCTAAGTGAAGCAAATTAAATCTAACATAAGCTGATATGAGTATGCGATAAATAGACCGATGGATTGACAATCCATTATCTTTAATTCTCTGTAAAATCTGGGACAAATAGTCCAAGCGGAGGTCTTTTAACAACAAATTGATGATGAGTTTAGTTGTACCTACTTCATGCTTGAAATTGAACCGGGAAGCAGCCCAGGAATAAAAATGGAAACCCAGCTCAGAATCTGATATGTGCTTCAAGACCTTGTTAACAATTAAGGTGTTCAATTCAATATTGAGTCCTTCCATTTCCTTCTCCAGTGATTCAGACCATTGTCTGTTTTTAATCATGCTCCAAATTCTTGTAGCAGGACTCAGGACAGAAGATACAGTCTCATCTGGACTTGTCTTCACATCTGAACATGTTTGTGTGTTTGGTTCCGGAACACACTCGTCTGAAATTGTTTTTGAATCTGTATTCTCATCTACATCTAATTTATCTCCGGATGTCAAAGACCTGATACAGATTTTATGAAAGGAATCTGAAGAATAAACACGAGGCTTTGCAAGCCTTGAAAGCCTTACCACCATAATTCCACAGGACTTTCTGGCTGATCCATTTCAGCCATCCATAAAAGGCACGTATTTTTTCTTCCCACACATTTTACCGAGCATACAGTAGATAGATTCATACTTCACCAATAACACCAACAAAGATCAGGGACCTGAGAAATGCCACATTGATGACTGTGAGGGGATAGAAGGACGCCCATGTCATCTGATGGTCATCGAAAGGATAACTCATTTTGTGAAAATTGCAATTGAACCATTGGCAGTCCGTCCAACCTGAGCAACAAGAAGTCCAAGTGTCAAAAAAATGCAAACAGAAATAGACAATATTCCTATTCATGTCTAGCTCTGCCATAATCTGCCAAAGACCTTAGAATCGTTACAGAAAATACCAAACCCTTAAACCAAAATGCCATCATGCAACATAAAAACAGAGTAGCTAGCCAAATTTGAAAAGGTTAGTCCAAATCTAAGGTTAGAGGAAAATACCAACTGCTTTGATAATAAAAAATATAATAACTAGTCAATTTTGAAAAGCGCAACCTAAATCCAGGGTTAGAGAAAAATACCATCACTGGCTTTCTCAAACAAATGCCATATATTCATTGCTAAAGAGAGGCGAAACCAATCTCATCCAAGATTGAATTTTAGTTGAAAAAAGATTCAAAAGCAATGAGAGGTGAACCTTAGAAGAAGCCTTAGATCAAACGAGTCATAGGCGACTATGGAGCTCAAAGCAATGTCGTGTGGAGATGGTGGTGATAGCCCTATCGTCGAAGAGGAGTTGAGCATTGGCTTTAGCAGCGGCCATGGGCACAGTCATTAAAAGTTTGTAGACCAAAGTAGGTAACATTGACCTTCAAGACCACTAGCTACACCGGTTCGATAACCACATTGCTGTGCAAAGGTTCCCACTGCAAAGCACCAAAAGATACTTCTTCAGGAAAAGATTATCTAAAAGAGGAGAAAAAAGTATCAAAACTTCACGAGCTACGGGGAAAAGAAACACAGACAGGGGGAGAGGGAGAGATGAACTATCTGAAAGAGGTTATCTACGAGGGAATAAGAAAGAGAATACAGGATCGACAGATGTTCACCTGCGTAGCCAATGGAGGAGATGGCTAAGTCTATAAACAGTGACGGAATTCTCAGGACAACAACAGTACAGTTCTTGCAACGGAGGAGGAAAGGTAAGGATCGTCGTCTGTGGGCAGCTTCATCGTCGTCTTGGACGGGAGGAAAGAAAAAGAACGAGCCCAAAAGAGAAGTCGGGCGGATTTCTGAGAAGTCCAAGGTTCAAACTTCGGATTTCTTCTCTTCAATTTGAGTCAATTTTTGGGATAATTTTGCTACTCGAATTTCAGAGTCCAAGAATAAACTCAATTTTCACTTACCCCTTGTACCACTAGCCAATTTTCAAAGGGAGCTTGAGTGGCTTACAAGTCGTTTTGCCTCTCGATTCTATTGGCGTTCGGAACCGGACCGGTCACCTAATTGGGTCAGGTGGCGAGTTTCAAGATTCGTGTAGCGAGTGGCTACCAACTACGCATTGGGAGCGCAAGATAGCGGGCCCAGTTAAAATATCAGAATCGAGTGTCTAGACTAGATTCTTGCATCGCTTCTTTCTAGCGTGATTTATGTCTTCCTTGCTATTTATATCCTATTATCCCTCGCGTGTTTGCACACCGTGTGGTTCTACTACTCACTCTCTGCTTCTGCCTCATTTCTTCGTTCCATAACCAGTACTTTACCTCGTCTCACTACATAAAAAAAAGCCAGATAGTTGTTCCTGGGAAAAGACACTCTTCAATTGTTCTGAAGGACTTCTCGCAATCGGGTTTGTTGATGCCTGCATGAGCTCTCATGCATTCTTTAGGTACTTTTTACAACTAGTTTTATTTTTTTCCCCCTTTTTCACATTGCTGCTGTTTTATTAACTAGTCTCTACTATAAGAAGTTCCGGAGTTATTGTGGAAGGGGCTCATGCGGCATGCGGCTTACGGCTAAGGCTGTCCAGACTGGTATTTTTGGAAATGCACGGTGGGAACTGGGAAATTTTTTAGTTTATATCTCGTCGGAGGGGCCAAACATCTGATTGTTGCATATTTTTCTGTGTGACTCCATGTTTTGTATTCATTTTGCTGTTTTTCTTGTCATTTTTCTGTTCTAGGTAGGACATATAGATGCTGGGTGGTGGGTTTAGTAGAACTGCATTTCTGATTAATTTGTCGGAGAAGTAATAAAAGCTATGCGAATCTCTCTTGTACTTCCGATGGCGAGATAAATAAGAGGGTCGGGTACTTTTTTGGATGTATGGATGCTCTGAGATTACAATTGGTTCGTTAATTTATTACTAGTTTTGTGTTTTAAGCAGTAGATATTTTGTTGCTTTTAGCTCAGTCTATTTTCTTATGTTTTTAATACTGACTTTGGCTTCTCAAGTGGTAGATGATTTGTTAAAATATTGACCTAAGATTGCCTTTTTTTTTTTTACATCCATGTTTTGGCTTGAAAACAATTTAGTGCTTTTGTAACCCGCACTTGCTTTTCTGGTGCTGTTTGTATTGATTTAAGAGTTCAGTTTGCAGTATCTTGATGACACGCCTTTTTTGGTTTTTTTGTTTTGGCTTGAAAGGAACTTGGATAACTAAATTCATAGAGTTCATAAGCTCAAGATGGGAAAATTCATGCGGGTGGATTGAAAGAAGCACATAATTGCCAGTTTAAGCTCCTGTCCTGTAGATTTTTATGGTAAAAAAAAAAAAAAAATTCAATTGGTCTTTGTTTGGAGAAAGTTCCCTTTCTCTTAACATCAGATGGAACTCTTTGTTCATGGCTAGTTTCATGCATTTTTCTTGTTTTCACTTATCGATCAAATTAATATGGATATTGATGTTGGACTATGTCAAGTTTGATCAAATAGAGTACCTATCATGAAATTTTGTGATTGTTATATTCATTATTTTATTCAAAGGGCCGTGGATGTCATTCTTGTTATTTTAAATTAGTCATATCGTGATCTTAACATACATTTTATTTAAAAAATTAATACTATAAGAATGATAAATATATGCCATTGGTATTATGAACTTATATATCTGAGGGATTCTCTATTATAGATTTACTCCATGGAATCATGGAACCTTGTGAAGCCTTTCCTAGATGAGATGCCATTTTGGGTTTTGGGTGATGTTCTAGGACGCTGAGATCATTGGTATATGCACCTAACACTGAACAGGCCATGCTAAAGCACTGACTAGTTGAGAATGTTGGCCGTTCTCTTCAGGATGTCTGGATTTTTAGCTTAAGAATTGCCTCATACTTGTAATGAAATCATACACACTGGAATTTCTAATGTTTCTCTGGCCCTTCTGTGACCTGTCCATGGTGAGCTCCAAATACGTCTATATTGCTGGTGCTTTACACATATGAGCTTTCTGGTTTCATCCGGACCAAGACCAGTTTCTAAGATTGTATCATATTCAATGGGTATTTGTTGTAGTAATCTGTTCACCTTAAGTATCATGGTCTCTTCAGTACTGGAAGTCATAAATGATTTCCCTATGCCTCAGGTACCAGTTTCCTGGTTTCTCTATCTTACTTCATATTGCTAAGGTTAAGAAATATTTATTTTACAGATATTGCTACATCAGGATCATGTTTACGGAATCATCTCGGTCAGCCAAGGATTCATCATCCATGTCCATTTCGTGGTAACACTGCAGAAACATGTGTGTTTGGAAAAGGAAAAAGATCATGCTCTGCATGGAAAGTGTACATTCAAACCCCCATGAAACCAAATCTCAACCACTGGCAACTTGATTTGAAGAATTCTTTCCATGTGATGGCAATTGCTACTTTTGAAACAAAGTTTGTGTCACATAGCAAGGATGGGCCTGTCCAAGGTTATTCTTTGGAATTGGATACTACTTTAAATTCTCAAGTAGCCCAGATGTTGAACGATGATTCTGACAAGTTGGATGAAAGAGAAAGACTCAGACGGCAGAGGATTTCTAAAGCAAATAAGGGGAATGTCCCCTGGAACAAAGGCAGGAAACATAGTGCAGGTAAGATGAATACATAATCTGTCTTTGCACCATTATTATATCACTTTTTTTTTTTGAGAGGGGTGTGGCACGATTCGAACTCGTGACCTGATGCACCTAATGTAAACAGAATACCACTAGACCAATTGTCTTTCATCTATCCTTTTTTTTTATTTGCACTCACTGGTGAATTCTAAATTAATTCAGAAACTCTTCGACGGATCCGAGAGAGGACAAGATTAGCAATGCAGAACCCCAAGGTGATGTCATGTAAGAATAATTTGACTAAGATGGTTAAAAATGATCAATCATTTCACCCAAAATGATAGAGATAGTTTACTTTCATATTGAATATTGGTACTTGGGTAACACAAGCGCATTTGCTTTTAGGGTAATGATTGGTCCTCTTAAGTTGAAATGCCTTCTCATGGCCTAGTGGCTGCTAAACCCACAGTGAAAAACTAGTTTTAAGTATCATCTGTGCAGAACACCAATGGAATTACCCCCCAACCCCCAACCAACTCTTGTGTACAGTGAGAGTCAGAGGGAGGGAGGGCAAGAGGGAGTTGAAAGGTCAATGTGTTGAATCTCACCATTCTGGGTTGTATCCGTTGGATTTTGTACGCGATATTTGACCTGAGCCAATACAGCAGAAGTTAGTGTTTCATGGTGGAGCGTCATCAGTAATTCTATTCATTGCACACCTGCTGATGCTGCTCTGCCAATAGTCTTGGACCTTTAATCAGGACTTTATTGTGGATTTATTTTAGGATGGATCGAACCCCTTTGTCTCTCCTAGATCTGTACATTCTTACATTCCTCTCCTTGCAATAGTCTCTTTTACATTGGAGCACTAGATGTTGCTTTGCAAGAAAATTTCTTTTGGCCCATCTGTGAAACAGTTAAGTTCTTTCTGATGTTGAAATGAATGTGCAGGTCAAAATGAAGCTAGTAAACATGGGACATGCTCAAAGGTAGCTAGTTGCTTCCTCTTTATTTTCCTTCCAAAAAAAAGTATTTCAATTTATCCTGTCACTTTTGGTGATTTATGTATGATTTGTTTTTGTGATTGGAGAAATTTGATATGCCTTTTCCATTGTTTTTCTACTGCATTAGTAGGATTAAAAATTGGTCAGGTCTAGCTTCTTCCATTTAATTGTAACTGAAGAATGTTTCCATGACCAGGAAAATGACCCATGGTATGGATAGATTTCAATTGAGTGTCCCTGTAGCTAAAAGGCTTCAGGTTTATGAAACACTGAAGTATGCTATCTTATTGTAAGAATGGTGCAAGTTTAGTCAAATCAGATTGTGGTACTATTTTATGTGTCTAACTGTGAGCATAGTGCACGTTTCTCTAGTAATATCATTGTTATGTTACCAAAAAAAGATCAAGAATAACATAACAATGATGACAACGGCACTTCTAAAAGAGGAAGAGAAGTAGCAGTTGTGGAGGGAACTGACACATGCACTATTTGTCATTAATACTAACTTACTATTATTCTAATTCAACCCAACATTGTGCTCATACTGATTAAATAATCAAATTTTATTCTGAGTTTAAAGCTTTGAAAATGTTAGTTCTCTGCTGTTCTCATTTTTATTTTTTTATTACTGTTATTGTTGTCTAATTCATACTTGATCAAGTTTATGTGATTTTTTGTTTTCGAACTGACCAAGCTCCCGTTTGAGCATCTTAAACCCTTAATTTTCTTACTTATAGCGCGTTGAACCAAGACAAGAACACCTGAATTGATAACTTAGGCTTAAATCATCAGCAAGTTACACAAATTTTTTATTTGCTCCTTTCGCGTATTAATTCAGTGAAGAGACAAGGATAAAAATTGGTGTTGGAGTTCGAATGGGTTGGCAAAGACGTCGTGAAAGGTTGATGGTGCAAGAGACCTGCTGCCTCAAGTGGCAGAACTTGATTGCAGAAGCATCTAGAAAGGGGGGATATCCAGATGCTGATGAGCTCCAGTGGGATTCATATGAAATTTTGGATGAACAGCTCAAAGTGGAGTGGTTGGAAAGCATAGAGAAGAGGAAATCAATGCCTAGGTCAAAAGGCAGCAAACGGGCCCCAAAGTCTCCTGAGCAGCGGAAGAAGATTTCTGAGGCCATTTCCGCCAAGTGGGCAAATCCTGTGAGACTATTTTTTAAAACCTTCTGCGTGTCTATTTTAATGTTAAGCATAAAACTTTGTAACCCGGTTTGTTGTATATGTAGTGGTTTCACTGCCAGTCCACAACTTGGGCAATGCTTAAAGATGTCTCTCTCTACATAGTTCCCATTTACTAACTTTTCTTTTTTATTAGGAGTACCGAAACAGGGTTTGTTCTGCATTGGCCAAATATCATGGCACACCTTTTGGGGCAGAAAGGAAACCAAGGAGAAAGCCAAGTACTGAACCATCCACAGTGAGAAGAAGCCTTGAGGAGAAGATGACTACAGAATCATATAACAGCATCATAATGGGAGGAAAAAATCTTAACAAGGTGGGGTCCAAACCAAAAAAAATTAATCCACCGTCTTACAAAGATCCACTTGCAAGTTCCAAGCTGGAGATGATCAAGAAACTTCGAGCAGAGAGGGTAACTATGGAAACCAAAAAAATGGAAGCCATTGAACGAGCAAGGTAATGCTCTCCTTATTATTTATCATTTATTCATAACTTTGCTTGGGTTGTTTGATCTTCTTGATGCTGTTTTACACAAATATGGATGAGATCTAGAAAGAATGTTTGAGTAGCTTACCTTGTGTGCTGCACCATGTATGAACTACCCAGGTCTGGAATGGCCCTGACATGAGAAATTTCAAAAAGATTGTATGTTTGGCGATATTGAACAGGAGAGAAGATTTGTACAGGGCAGCCAGGGAAAGACTATAGGATTGGCTAGCCTTTGGTACTCATAGACATACTGCATGTAGAATGTAGTCTATGCAAGTGCATATAGATCAATGCACCATACTTTCTGGAGCGTTAATTCCGTATTCACTAAATACATTTAGTAATCTCACTAAGTTTAGATTTCTTTGTTGCTTCAGAAGTAAAAGTTCAAAATCAAGTGAGAGGCTAATAAGGAAAAAGAAGGCCCCTTGAAAACTACTTCAAGAAGCATTTTCGGCTATATCATCTTTCTGCCCTTGTCTCATAAAAATCAATGTCTGAAATTTTTACTCTCATCAGGCTACTCATTGCTGAAGCTGAGAAAGCTGCAAAAGCCCTTGAACCAGCTGCATTGACTAGCTCACTTGCACGAGCTTCTCTGATAGAGACAAGGAAGCTTATTGCTGAGGCAACTCATTCACTTGAAGCAATAGAAATTGGACTGTTAATGTCATCCGAGAGTGGCAACAACAATTCTTCATCTTTGGAATCCACTGGAGTCAGAGACAATTTCAAGGAGGATCCAGCATCAGTGAGAAACGATCTGATTTTTGACAAAAGAGAAGTAAATGGAACCCATGTTCTCTCTTCAAAGAACACTAATCATGGAGATCTCAATTTTGGTGAATTTGCTCTTCGAAACATAGCTATTGAAAGCAAGCAATTGGCAGTAGCCCAGAGTGTTGAAGAAATCGAAGGGGAAGAAATCCCTAACCATGTTTCACATTTGTTACCTGCTGAGGATGCGACAGAACATCTACAGACTAGGAGTGAGCTTGATACTTTTCAGGAACTCGGAAGAGCTGAAAAACATGACAAATCCCCACCTGAGTACGAAAGAGCAGCTTCAAACTCAGCAAAGGTAGGAGCTTCAACTGCTACTACGACCAAAAAGAAGTGGGTTTGTGGGAGACTAGTTGCAGTAGTGGAAGAATAGAGAATTTGCAGTAAAATTTGACAAGATTTTTCTGTGATAGCACTTGTGAGGCATACATCATCAACAGATCTTGCAGTTTACAGCAAATTTTGGGGCTTACTGCATCTGTAATTGTAGCAAATAGTAGGCAGATTTATGTATTCACATAATCAGGTAAATTTAGGCCATACTGGAGGATGACATGAAATACTTGGTCTTGGTGGACTTTGTAAATGCGTTAAGTCGGGACAATTATTCAAATAGTTTAAGGGTATTTGGATAATTCCTAGTATTACTATTAATCTCTATTTTGCTCTAATTGCATTTTCCGGTGACCAAATATCCCTCCACCCTCCATAGACCATGGGCGATATCAATTTTTTTCCATTCCCAACTCTCTCAAATGCCAATCTCTTTTCTTTGCCTTGGTTAATCTACTTTTCAAGTAATCTAACTCCTCTTAAAGTGAAAACAATTGTTGATATCATCCACTTTAGTGAATTCATATTTTCTTCCTAGTTCGAAATTGATAAATTTATACTCAAAATTATGAATATTTTAGTTTATATGAATTATTTTATAAATAAAATTTAAATTAAATTATATGGGAATTAGCAAAGAAAATTTAACATAAGACAATTTTCATATTAATTTTGTATTTGACAATTTATTTTACTAAAAATTTATTGGATAAGAATGGTAATCTATGAGATTGATTATTATTTTTCATTTATTTCCCTGAAGAAAAAAAACACTAACATGTCCATTTCATTTTCCTTATAATTTTTAAAAAAATTTCATATAATTTCCTAGTAAGGCACTAATAGGATTTTATCTAAAGGTTTATTGGAAATATATAACCTAAGAAAAATATTTCTATTTTTTTCCTCAAATATAAATTTTCAACTAAGTTTAGTGTTCTAAGTTCATTTCTAGTTACCTTGTGGATCACTAAGATTTAGATTAAATTGATCGAAAAATGAAAGAGAGATTGGACAACTTTATATAAAAAAATCTTGAAAGTCGTTTTAATCGTTTCATTTAGACTACCTAATATGGATTTGAGACTCACTAATCTTACAAATTAGTGGACCTACAATCGAGCCTTTAAAATTTTCATACAATCTATTATATTTATTTTATTATAAAACTATATATATAAATAATGGCTAATTAAGTAATTTACTTTAAAAATATATTGATTTATTATTTATTATTTTTTTATGAAAATTAAGGTACTAAGGGGGTGTTAGTAATTTACTTTTTAAGACATAAATTTTCATGACTCACTGAATCAGGATCCACTGCATCCGCATTCCGCCCTCTCTTTTACTCTCCACGTCGCGGTTTCCCAACTCCTTTCCTTCCGCCACCAGCGTTGTTGGACGTCTTGTTTTCTTTACATATACTGCACTTGGGTCTCGTCTCTGATTGCTCATCTCTCCTCGGTTAGGTTAAGGTTGCATGATCTCGTTCCAGATGGAATGATTTCCAGGTTGTTATTTTGACTCGATTCGGTTGGGATTTTTGGAGGAAAGCTTCTAGCTTTTGAATCATGAAAGCGCGGCTCGTCGTCTTCCCCATTAAGGGCAGGAACTGGTGTTTCAGTAAAAGCGCTGAGAAGACTGCCCCGGGACAGGAAGCTACTCTGCCTAATCCCACATGGAAGGAACTGTGGAAAACTATTGATTTTAGGGGAAAGAAGATGCCTGAGAACGCGGAGACTGTAGTTGATTTCGTTGCAAACAAGGTCATTTCCTTTTCAAGATTCACTTCCTCTAAAGTGTTTGTGTTTCTTTTTCTTTTTCTTTTTAAGGCCGTTTTGACACTTTCTCTTTTCTGAGCTTCTTTTGAAAGGTCGAGTTTGTCTAAAGTCGTGTTTTTTTGTTTAGTCCGGTTAATCACCTTAGAATGTGTTCTGATGCCTCGCTTTTAATTTTTTAGATGAATCGAGCTTGGGTCAATCTTGAGAAGGCTCCTAATGGGACAATGAAGAATAGGATCCACAGGTAGATGTATTTCTGGCAGTGCTCTACGGGACTTAAAAAGGAAAAGAACTTTCTGTTGGTTTATTTAAAATCGAGGACTATCTCCTCTAATACTGGTGTCAATCTTTTCAGCCTGGCAGTGCCTCTGTTATCACGTGTGAAGCCTTCCGAGACCTTTTTGAAGTCTATTTCCAAGGACATTACTAAGGTGGAGATAGCTTATCCGCCGAGGTTCATTTTCTTACCCGTTCATTTGTTTTGTTCAGCCAAGTTGCTTGTATCTGTAATAAAACGCAGATGCTTCTGCTTTCATTTGATTTTTACTTTTGTTGAATAGTTTGTCATTGGTATGAATTTGGTCTTTTCTGCAATAACATATAGAAATATTAATTGCGAATTTTAGTGTGCATTTAGTATATATATTATTCTGTTTAAGTGACTAATAAACTGTAGGCTACATGCTGAAGAGAACCAACTAGGTTTCCTGTAATTTCTACAACACAGATGTACAGTCATCCTTTTTCTTTCTTCTATCAAGGATATCACACTTTCAAAGATAGATTGGAATCCCTATTCTTCGAACTTTAGGCATAAATGTGGTTAATACTATTTCAAAGAAAATATTGTTGGTATTTTAGAGATGACTATGATTTTGAGGCTGCAAGTTTGGGAAAATCCTATCTTCACACTTGTTTCAATGATCTTTTTCGATATAAAGTTTCAGTTTCAAAGGAAAATATACTTATGGAGTTGTCTTGCTTCATTTTCCCCTTCAAATCATCCCTTTGATTGTCACATTATTACTTTTTGAAGACTGATTTTCTTCTATATTGCAGCCTGAATGAGCGTCTTGTTCGTCGAAGACTGCGGCATATTGCACTGAGGTAATATCATTCTTTCATTAGCAAGGTTCCCTGCATTATGGTCATTTTCTTTCTTGAGTAGGATGTGGTTTCATGTTGCGTTTAAATTGAAGACCTTACTTTGTGATTCACACATGGATTTTAGCCATGGAGATAACTTGCAGTGGTCAATACATATGCTTGCCATTTCTGCTGACATAGGAAGCTTTTTATTTTATTTTTTAAAATTGGAAACTTTTATTCTATCTTCTGCTTGTATGGGTTTACTCTGATTCATGATATCATTATGCCTTATGGGTCGTATAATTGACAATTCTAGTATCTTTGTCAAAAAAAAAAAAAAATGATAATTCATGTAATGCACGTGGAGGCTGCACATACTTTCTCTATCTTCTTGGCATTTAATTGTATTGTTACGACTTTGAGAAGAAGACAGAATTGTCTTGAATAGATATGTTACTATAGTTGTCTGTTAGATGCTAGCCAATGGCCTGGTGATAGTCGTCTTACTGTGCTGATTTGAACAGACCAGATTTGTCTGAATCATTAAGCATATACTTGTGAATTTGGAAATTGATTTTCTGATTCTTTTAAACTGGTGATTTAGGTGAAGTGCATTATACTGAAAAGAGGTGCTCCACTATCTGGTTTCGTCTTATTGTGCTTATTTGAACAGACCAGATTTGTCTGAATCATTAAGCATATACTCAGAATTTTGAAAATTGATTTTCTGATTCTTTTAAACTGGTGATTTAGGTGAAGTGCATTATACTGAAAAGAGGTGCTCCACTATCTGGTTTTCAGGGGATCTGCAGTTCATAAGAAATACTTCTATGGTTCACTTTCACTGCTGCCTTTTACATCAGTTTTTTCTGTAAGTCATTTTACTATTTTTCATTTCATACTTTGTCATAGATTCCATCTGTTACTGTAACCTGTTCAAGAGAGCAAAAACAGACAATTTCTTATATTTTATCCATCCTGATCGGCTTCTCTCTCTCTCTCACTATATATATAATATCGATATAAATATCTTGAAAAATAATGAAATCACTGTGGCGAAGATTAGTTTCTCCCCATGGAGATTTGGTTGGCCTTAATTGGGATATATTGTACTTGTGTTTGTTGGAAGGAGGGGGGGTTCCCTCCTCCCTCTTTTTAATTTTCTATAAAAATTTTACTCCTTTATCCATGCAAATAGTAATTTTAGAGAGCAACTCGAGTCTAGAGTTTCGATCAGCTAACCCCACCTAAGTATTATAGAATGGTACCCTTATATAGGATATGACAGGCCTCTGATGATTTGTGTATGTCAAGGTAATGCATTTATCTGTTTCTTATTTTTTTTTTTTCATTGAGCTCTGCCAACTTAATTTGGTCAATGTTCTGGACATACACCATGACTCTACTATTTTGTACATGAATGCTGATTGCTGCATACTAGTGAATTCGATTTATTTGGTAACCCGTTTATCTAATGGGTCAGGTTTTTTTTACCATGGTTAGCATTATGGTGTACTTTTTCTGTGTTTATGACATAGAAGCAAAAATGAATGATGGGAAACACTTGAGAGGATGATACTATTTTTGTTTGTTTGTGTAGTTTTTCTTTATCATCATTCAGAAACAAAATGATAAACAAAAGAAGAGTACGTAAATAAAACTAGTATAATTCTCTCTGAGCTACTACTAGGGACAAAATGTTCTTTCTAGTTTAGTTCTGCCACATCATCAGAAGTACAGACTTTATTGGTTGATTTCTAAGGCTCATGTCCTGGAATGGTTTGGTAGTAGCTAAGCCAATTTCTCTTTATTAGAAAATAATGCGTGCATGTTATTTTACTTAATTTAGGTTTGGCGATGAAGCTTTTGAAATCCATAATCTGAATCCAGTTTCTCTGTTAAAATGTAACACATAACAGGAGTCTTTAGCTATCTATTCTTTTATTCCTTGTGGGCATACTTTGTTTGAAAGGCTTGTTCTTCTTTCCAAATGCAAAATGAACAACCTCGTAGGTTACTGTCTGACCTGGGTTGGTAACTCTTATTTTTATTTATTTATTTTGTTCCTCTTGGATGGTTGATACACACACACAAACACCAAAATGAACAGCTTAGTAGGTTAATGTCAGACCTGGGTTGCTAACTCTTATTTTTATTTATTTATTTTGTTCCTTTTGGATGTACACACACACACCCCTCAAACCCTGGTGAGACTTGAACTTTAAGATCTCACTCTAGGAAACTGCATGTCTGTCAGCACATGGCTGTTGAACTAAAAGCTCAATCCCAATTGCTGTACCCTAAAGTAACTAAAATTTGGAAGAAATATCTTGTTTGCATTCGGCTACTTCTGTTTTTGGATGAGGTTTTCTAGGGGATTGCCTCCATCCTGACAAACCACCTAAGTTTCAGTCATAGGATCAATTGTGTCGTAGGAACACTGCTTTGATGTTGCATACTAGATGTGATGTCTACTGTACTGTTTTAATTTATTTATGAAATGATTTGTAGTGGTTTTAGGAACAACTTGCATTTACATATTTATATTTTTTTTCAGAAAAAATGCATATTTATTGAAGCTACATCAGTTCTGGTTTCGTAGTTCTAAATTATGGATTTATTTTATTTTTTACTCTAATGATTCTGATATTGTTCTGATGTTTCTTCTTGCTAGGTTTTACCTCTGCCGAATATACCATTCTTTTGGATTTTGTTTCGTTCATACTCTCACTGGGAAGCTCTCAAGGTGCGCTTATAATATGCTTTGAGATATATTTGTAGTGTTTATATTCATTGTCATGCACAATGAGACTCATATGCTGTTATTAAAAGTGAAGCAGTATGACATTATGCATGCACACTGCTTTGATTTCGGCTGCTTACTGTTTAGTTTTATTTTATTTTTTGCTATTGCTATCCTTTATAGGGAAGTGAGAGGCTTCTTCTTCTGGTGTCTGATTGTTCAAATATAAAGAATATAGAAGAAAACGGTCGTGGCACTGACAACTCTGAGTATGAACTCTGTGAATCGTCATCTACCCCTTGGGTAAGAAGTTTTTCTTCTTGGATTTAAGCTACTCAAAGTTGTCTTCAAATTTGCATTTTTACTTGATGTGCCTGTTCTGTAGGTTTTGATACCATCAAAGGAACTTGAGGAGCTTGTTTCTAGTGAAGTTGAGAGAAGTGATGCATTAAGCAATAACATCGTTTCTGCCATTTGCCAGGCATATAGGTTAGACAAGAAGGAAGTGTTGAAGTATAGGGACCTAAAATAACTATCTGCCAATCTTCTCTCACTTGTCTTTTCACGAGAAGGTGAAAAAGGAGCTTTTTTCGTAGAACACTGATTCGTTCCTTCTGATCTCATTGTAACTTTGGAATCAGTTATTTTTCATTTTTGTCTGAGATAACGAGTCAATTTTGGAATTATGTCGAATAAAGTATGTTTTTGAAATTGAATAAACTCGAGTCAATCAATTGTATTTTTTGTTTCATCTATCCCTAAATTAGAGTAATAATATAAAATTTTAATAAAATTATAAAATAACCAGTTCAATAAATAATCGCTATTAGGGTGAGAATAATTATAGATTTTTTGGGGAAGGATGACGAAATTACGAATAGAAGATCATTTATTGGTTAGGGTCCACAGCCGATGGGTTACCGCATAGAACTTTTTGGATCTGGATCTGAAGTTAATCTACGCCGTCTATTTATTTGAAACGCTAAAGGGACCCAGTATACTGAGTGATTGACAGATAGGGGACGCCGTGACGGGGAAGCGAGAGACAGGCCCGTACTTGATTCTCTGCTCTGCTGATTTTCCCCCGCCCAACCACCTCATTTTCGTCGGTTGAGTAGCCTTCTTCTCCCACTGAACTACATGAACCTACCAACCGCTCTCTCTTCCTCCCTCATCCACTCCCTGCTCTATCTCAGAGTTCTGCCCTCTGAACCCTAGCAACCGAATCTGTCTCATATGCGTCATCTCTGATGTTTAACGCTTAGATTTTCCTTCTCATTGTCCGCTCTTGATCTTTTATTGAGAGTAGAGATGGAGAGGGAGTCCTCCGACGAGGAGGAAGATCTCGAGACCCTAGTCGAGCAGAATGACACCAAGAATCGGAGATCCACTTTCGAGATCGGAGAATTCAACGACCGAATCCGTCGAAAGTTGGGAGGGCTTGGTTTTCGTAAGTGGTTCCTCATTGCCATCTCTCTTCCGCTTTTCTTGATCGTCATTTTCTTTTCTGTCGACATTAGCAGCTTGTTTCGTGGTTTTACGAGTGCTAAAGTTAATTCGCATTCTCCAAGCGAAAGGATGCGTGAGGCGGAGCTGCACGCTCTTTACCTCTTGAGAAATCAGCATTTAGGGCTTTTGGAGTTGTGGAATCGGACGTCGAGTAACTCGGTTTTGAATATGAATTCCAGTTCTAACTCGACTGCTAATGGTACAAGGGCTCAATCAACAGTTTCCACGGTGTTGATTGACGAGGTCAGATCTGCTTTGCTTAATCAGATAAGACTTAACAAAGAGATTCAGCAGTCGCTGTTATCTGCTCATCGAGTTGGAAATGTCTCGGACTTGGTTGATGGTACTCTGGGGCAGCCTGCTTTTGGTGTTAATACTTGTCGGAAAGTGGATAAATTAGTGGGGAGAAGGACAATTGAGTGGAAGCCAAAACCGGATAGATATTTGTTTGCTATTTGTTTGTCGGGCCAAATGTCAAACCATTTGATTTGCTTAGAGAAGCACATGTTCTTCGCTGCTCTATTAAATCGTGTATTGGTCTTTCCCAGCCACAGATTTGATTACCAGTATGACCGGGTTATAGACATCAGTCATATCAACGACTGTGTGGGGAGAAAAGTTGTTATTTCATTTGAAGAGTTCTCCGAAATAAAGAAGAATCACTTGCACATAAATAAATTTATTTGTTATGTAGCAGAGCCGCTGTGTTATTTAGATGAAGAACATATTAAGAGGTTAAAGTCTTTGGGTCTTTCCATGGGCAAGATTGAAGCAGCTTGGAAAGGAGATGGCAGGCCAGATAGACCCAAGAAGAGGAAATTTGAAGATGTTATGTCAAAATTTTCATGTGAAGATGAGGTTCTTGCAATTGGAGATATGTTCTATGCCAGCGTGGAGGAAGAATGGGTGATGCAACCAGGGGGGCCACTCGCCCACAAATGCACAGCTCTAATTCAACCAAGCCGGCTTATTGTTCTGACAGCTCAACGGTTTATTCAAACTTTCTTAGGTGGAAACTTCATTGCTCTGCATTTCCGACGACATGGATTTTTGAAGTTCTGGTGAGCTTTCTATTTTTATGTTTTTTTTACTGCGCTTCATTATTAATCAATTAAATACCTTGGTAGGCTTGTGCAGCAGAACAAATACTCAGATGTCCTGCTAAAAATTGGAACTGCATGTATTCATAGCTTGTAGACTAATAAAGGATAATATTTCAAACACTTGGATGAACACCTGTCAAGCATGTATGTGAATGAGTGTTTTTGTCAAGAGAATTGTTTACCAGAAATTTGAGAGAAGAAAATACAGATGATGGTGATTTCATGGTCAATGGAATCTCTTCCTCATCATGCACAAGGACTGTTTACCTAATCCTGTGGGCCATTCTACAACCTTGAGTTGCTATAGAAGTTCTATCTTACCTTCAATGAAAAAGAAAAGGGAACCGACATTTGCTTTCAAAGTTTAACTTATGTATTTCTCTTTTATAGACAAGTCCTAAAACTTTTCTGGATTTGTTTATTGCTGCATATGCAGTTTCCTGGTCCTAATATCTATCCTTCCATACAGTCTTGATTTGTATGACATGAGATTATTATTAATTATAAGTTGAACTCGTGACCAAAAAGTGGCATGGCATGCATGTTGTGATTTAAACTAGAAATGGCAGGTTTGTTGTTTTGTTAGGAAGGAAACTCTTTCAAAAGAGTTTGGTTCAATTTTTATCCAAATCTTTCTTCTTGTTCTCTTTATTTGGTTTCTTCTACTGATTTAATCAATAGAATCAGGTAGTGATGCTTAATACTGCTTATGCCAGTCTGCATGTCATTGTCATGCTTTATAGACATACTTGCCATCTTTAAAAAAGTCTTGTGGTTTATTCTTCATGGGAAAGGAAATCCCTGCTTTTGCTGGTATGTGTAGGTTTAATTCATTTATTATTAAAATAGAAGAAATTGCCGGTTCATTTTGAACTGTCTTTCTGATAATTTCTGTAATTTTCCTCAGTAATAACAAAGAGGAGAGCTGCTTCTTTCCAATTCCTCAAGCTGCTGATTGTATTCTTCGGGTGGTTGAGAGAGCCAATGCCCCTATAATTTATCTGTCCACCGATGCAGCTGAAAGTGAGACTAATCTGTTGCAATCACTAGTTGTGATGAATGGGAAGATGATCCCATTATTCAAAAGGCCCGAGCATACCTCAGTTGAGAAATGGGACGTGCTTCTTTATAGAAATCACATTGGCGGAGATGATCAGGTTTGTTAAAAAGCTTTTTTTTCTTTCATCTTACAATTTTGAAATGGAAGAAAACTACATATTTGGATATGTAATGTTGGCTGTTTGGGATTCTTAAGATGAGGAGGCTGTTCCAGGCCTTATATGCATCTGTTTCAAAGCCAGTGAGCCATTAGTATGATAGTTGTCATAAACTTGAGTGAGAAACAATGCCTTGTCATTACTAAATGTAGGGATTAGTTTGATGACCTTGTTTTTGCTATTCAAAAGGCCCTGAATCCCCATTGTCACTCAAACATAGTTTCTTTCGTTATAGGAGAAACCATATGACTAAATAATTGTGACAAAAATAGTTAAGAGCCATTTAGTCTTCCTATTAGGTGCAACCTGCAGGTTTTTTTTTTTTTTTTTTTTGTTTTATTGGATTTTGTTAGATAGAATAGAAATGAGGTCAGAATCCACAATAAGGTGCAGAGTGTCTATTGCGTGCCACTTTTTACTAGCCCATGTTTATTTGATTAGGTTGATGCCATGCTGGACAAGACAATATGTGCCATGTCCAACGTATTTATAGGAGCATCAGGTTCAACTTTCACTGAGGATATTCACCGACTTCGTAAAGACTGGGGATATGCATCAGTCTGTGACGAGTACCTCTGCAGCAGCGAGCAGCCTAATTTCATTGCAGACAAGGAGTGATAGGATGCTGCGTGAATCAGTCAGGTCATTCATTGTTCAGTTTCCATTTCGTGATTCTCTTTTATTTTTTCCTTCTTGTGATAAGCTTCATTCTTACTTAAAAAGTAAACAATGTGCAGCTGCATCGTGGTTGCCTATGTAATATTTGTTGTTGTGCATTAATGTATAGATGAGTATTGGGTTTTTGACGTATAAAGAGTTCTACTTATAGTTTTATGCATCTGTCAGGTTATCTGTGCTTCTTTCTGCCTCTAGTAGTTGAAAGATATTCTTTCTAGGTCTGTTTGGAACCCCTAGAAAAGAAAAGAAAAGGAAAAAAAAAAAAAAAAGAGAAAGAAAGTGATTATTAGAAGACACCGTATGCGACTCCTTGAAGTTGAATCATGAATCTCAGTTTCGATCAAATCAAATTGTAGAATGATAGCGAAGGTGCATGTCAATGTGATTTCCCTTTACGGTGGGTAGAGTTGAGAAAACGATGGAGGAGTGGGCATTTCATGGAATCAGACGACCAATACAATGGTCACCAAGTCTAAATTTACTCTTTATACAGAATCCTTATGCTTTAATCTTATTTGATTAGCCAAAACCATCCGACTTTTGTTTCCGTGTTGAAATCATGTCAACAGGGACGACTACAACCTCGCTTCGAAGACTGTTGAGGCCCTTCTTCTACGACCAAAGCAAATTATCCAAAAATGGATCAGCAGAATGAGAAGCCAATCTTGAAATTCTATTTACGGAGATTATGGAATCCAGGGAGGGTTTTTGGTAACTAAGCAAGACGGCTATGAAAGTCCGAGATGTATCAAAGTAGGAGAGAATCCATGAGGTAAACAGATATTTTTCTTGTTATTTTTCTAATTTTGAGGAGCTGGGCTAATTTGAATCAACTTGTGTCTTCTTCTTCGTTTCTTCAACATTTCCATTACCCGTCATCAATCTCTTCCATGGCAGCTACTCTCAATTTCAGAACCCCTCAATAGTACTATTAATTATAATTGATCAACTAAAATAAAATCGACCCAATATGAGAGGCTACGGAGGTGCCTCTCAGCCCTGGCGATAACGTTGTACGAGTCATTAGCAGAATTGATCTAACTGGGGGGTTTGTTGAGAGGATTCCGGTAACGGCGTCTAACGTTTCCCTAGACGTGTTTTTTTTTTTTTTTTTTTTTATAATAAGTTCTTTCAAGTTCAAAATCAAAACTTACCAATTGGGTTTTCGTGATTAGTTTTCTTTTTTATTCCGCCGATGGACTTCAAATGATGGCCTTGGTCCAGTGATTTCTCTTTTTCTTCTCTGGCTGTGAATTTGTGTCTTCCCCTTCTCGTCCTCTCCTCTCTGTCGTAAGAATCATCAACAAGATTCGTCATCGAGAGAGACATATACGTTTAACATGTTAGAATTTTAAAAATTTGGAATAATTATAAGCATGACAGTAATTTTATCTTTTCAATTAGAGTAAGCAAATATGTTTAGTCTAATTATAAGGTCTTATTAAATATATTATCTAAACAAAGTTACATTTGAAAGTTAAACCAATGAATTAATACGTAAATTTTATATTCTTTAAATGTTAATAATCTGGTTAATACTTGCGAATCAGGAAAATAAGAAATGTAAAATTAGAGAAACTAGAGAAATTGAAGCCGTCTTCCCTTGTGACGCTCCACGCAAAGAGACGTGTCAAAAGGGGAAAGCCTCTTTTACCGCAGAAAATAGTTTTGCGTCTGCTGGGAGACTCGAAGCTTGCGACGGCTTTGAAGTCTTCGAGCTAATGCCGCACTCTACAGACCTCACTTTCGTTTTCAATTTCTAGTTTTCTGGTTGGGGTTCCCCTCCTGGTTATAAGAGGGATGGGCTCTTTCTGTTGCTCCTTTATCTTCGTCTGCCATACTAGATATGCTGCAGCCAGTTTTTCCTCTTTCGTGGTACTCGTGCTTTGATCTTTTTTGCCTCTGGGGAAGAGAGTGAAATCCCTTTTTGGGGTTCAGTTTACTTCTCAGATTTTGCTGGTTTCAGTCAAGAAAGTAAAGTTTTTTAGTGGCTTTTGGTTCCGTACTGGTGATTTGGGAATTGCTGGTCGACCTCGCGTTTTAGCAGTTTTCTGCATACGTTCCTGGCATCGAGTCCTGTCTAGTCTCCGCTTTTATTTCTAATTTCTAGTTCATCCAGGGGAAGCGAGAAATCGCATCTTTCTTCAGTTTGTTTTTTCTGGAATCGTGAGGTTTCTGTCTTCCTGATAGAGAAGCTCAAGATCTTGGCTGAGCTAATATTACCAGAGGGAAAGAGAACTTATATAACATGTCCGGCATCAACATGGATATCTCGCTAAAAGACTCCATGCCTGTTTCAATAATGGGGAAGGTTATGTTGGCTGCCATCGTTGTCCTTTTTCTCACAGTCGTCTTTGTCATCTTTCTCCATCTATATACCAAATGGTTTTGGCGCAGAAACGCCAATTCACCGTCCCGCCGGTCTGGATTTGTCTTTGCCCCCAACAGGGATGCTCTGGCCTCTCGGCAAGGCCTGGACGCGTCCATCATGCGGTCTCTTAATGTCCTAGTTTATCAGTCTGCGGAATTCAAGGAAGGTCTGGAATGTGCGGTGTGTCTCTGTGAATTGTCTGACGGTGAGAAAGCGAGATTACTGCCAAAGTGTAACCACGGATTCCATTTGGATTGTATAGACATGTGGTTTCAATCTCATTCCACTTGCCCCGTTTGTAGGAGCCCGGTTGCTCCGGAGTCATCCATTTCAGCTTCCGGTGATTCGGAGTTGCCAGTTTCTGACATGACTTCTGCGGAAGGGCAGTCAGTGGAGTCTGTGAATTTTCCTACAAATGTATTGTTTTGGGGTAACCAAGATCAAGTTAACACCGGGTGGATAAGTGCAGAGGAAGGTCCTTCATCTTCTTCAACGAACGAGAAAGAAGGAAACAGAAAGATAGTGATTGAGTGTCCGAGGAGGTTGACAGAGGGATCTCCAGCTCCTTCACCGAGTTCACTTCGGTTTACAGAGGAGGAAACAAAGTCCCCTGTGACTCGCTTGAGGTCTCTGAAGAGGCTTTTGAGTAGGGAAAAAAGGCTGGTTGTTCCGTGTAGCCCTACTGGAGGAGATATTGAGCAGGGCTTAGGTGGAAGTAATCAGAGCCCTGCTATGCGCATGGATTCTTGAAAACTTCATGAAGCTATTTTGATCTTTACTACAAAAGTGCAGATTCTTGCATGCAATTGTTTTTTTTTTTTTTTTTTTGGTGAAGTTGGTGTATAGTCGAGAGAGCTGTCTAATCCAGGATATTCTGGGTGCCAAATTGCAGTTATTCTTGGTGCTACTAAGATGAATCGAGAACAATCATCTATGGATCTGCACAGGGAATCATCTGTGTTCCTTTTAACTGGATTTTGCTCTATCATTTGATGTTTGCATCAAGCTCTTAGGCGTTATGTTAGTTTGTTTATTCTTGATGGAATTTGTACAGGATAAGGCAAATTTGCCTACCAAGAGTATGTAAATAGACTGGCTCATTCTGTTTGTGGAATTTGATTTTTATTTTAAAAATTTTCTGGTGCCAGTTCTACTGTATACTCCAACTAATACCTGAATATCTAAGAAGAGTCTGATCTTATTTTAATTGCTTATTATAGAGCAACAATTCATAACTGAATACCATTGGTGGTATTAGAAAAAGTCAATCATCTCTTCCTTTAATTTAATTTTTTTTTTCTGCTGGTATTCATGTTATGTTTTGCACTGGTTCTGGATATGATGTATTCCCATTCTTTATATTTGTAGAATACTCTGAGGGAGTTGCTTTTGTTGCTGCTGTCTTTGTGATCTGTCTCTTATTCACTTCAACTCTCCCACATCTTTCTGTTCTCTCTTAGTTGTATTTCATACAGATAACTTTTTGGAAGACAGACAGTTTTTTTTTGTCTGTTTCTGAATGATAAATGGAGGAGCTGAATTACTAACTTTTTAAAAGGATCCTCATTTTAGTGATCAAGAATCAAGATTTAGGATAGTGTGTATTGTTGGAATTTAAACCAGGAAGAATAACAAGCAGTACTGCTTTGAGACTCAAACTGCTCAAGCTTGTTCAGGTCTCTGTGGCCAGACTACTCTGTGCAGTTTCTGCCCAAGTTCACCTCAATGTTTCTGGGGCTTTGATGGGGTGACGATTTTTTTACCCATGTCTAATTAAGCTTCCTCTTTCCTTAACACAAAAAAAAAGTAGTGGACAAGAAGATATCTGAACCTGGGTTTCCTTTGATGCATGGCTGAGAATAAGCTGCCATTGCTTTTCTCCATCATTCCTCTCTTTTCTTTTCATGTGTTTTCACTAACAAAGGTTTCAGAGTACCCACTTCAAAGTTCTGATCAATCTGAACAATTATTGACATTCATGGCGACCATTGTTTCTTAATTCTAACAGTGCTTTTCTGACTGCAGTGCAAAGTAGATTCACAAAATAGTTTATACTTGAATCTAACAAATAACCCAGACTCATCTCCCTTCTCCATACAGCTTCTTGTGATCTGTATCTTCATTTGCATGCACCGAAAAATGGTCTGAATGTGCCTGTGTACTGGCTGCTGAGGCTTCTTAAAAACTGTTCAAAATAGCAATTCAAACCGGTGTACAATATAGGTCATACTGATTGGCTGATAAAATAACAATGTCTTATTTATAAGTGAATCAAGAACTCTGACAGTGCATATACATAAATCTGTCTAACACTTCTAGAACTAATGTATAAACCAGAGATAATGATATTATTATAAATATAATGAAGTAAATTACATTTTTTTGTATGAGGAAGAGAAAGATAGGAGCAGCCATCAGTATAATGACAACCAACTTTAGGTAAACTTGTCCAACCTCCATCCCTCTAATGGCCTAATGAAAGCTCATAGCATGTTGATTTAAGTGGCTTTTGTTGACATTAGTAAGGGTAGTTATGAAGTAAATATTACCCTTTAAATTGGGTGTTTGTGAATGTATTTGTGCAATTAAAATTTAGTAAACAATTGCAACCATGTTGGTAGTATTTGTTAAAAGAGATGCAAAGCCTACAACTCTAGCAGAAATGAGGACTTTACCCTTATTTAACTTTTAATGCATCAAAGTTATAAAATGAAGAAAGAAGTGAACCCTTCACCAACCCATAATTGAGCAGAAAGGGGATTCCCCTCTCTGTCTCTCTCTCCTTCCCTTCCTATGTCTGCTGGAGAAGAGGGAATTTGAACATGGATGGGAGAGATGTGTTCCCACATTATGAAGCAAGCTTTCAATGAAGAACAAGTTGTTGCCTCCTATTCTCTCGATAGGAAACAATGGTAAGGTGGTAGGTTCCCCTTTTTTCTATTAATCAATAAAAGAGGATGATCACTCCCCTCCCCCTGTCATCCTCTTTTCGAAAATCTCAATTTGAATTTTTTTGGAAATCTATGATAAGAAAAAAATATTTCTACCTTGTTGAATGAAGGCCACTCGTATCCCAAAGAAAATCTTCCTTCTAAATCTCCACTGCTTGAACATTACCTTGAACCCAATCATTTAATTATTTCAAAATAATTATTATAATGATGAACTGGTAATTTCCTAATTTCATTTGCAATGATTTGCTCTTGCTTCAAATCTGCTTAATGACCAAATCCTCTCTTCGTTTGCTCTCAGTTTGTTAATGGCAGAGTATCAGTCCTAAACTCTAGAACAAAGAGCGCATTTTAGCCAGGTATAGCACATCTGAAAATTAAGGTGCGCATTGTGCGCAGAGCACGAGTCGGTCGACGGGAGAGCGAGGCGATGTCGAGTCCAGAAATATTCGAGGTGTGTTTCTATGATGAGCGAGCAATGTGGAGGTCCCTTTCCGATATCAACCGGCAAAAGTTTAGATCGCCGTCCAGGAAAAAAAGGAGAAAAAACAGATGAAAAACTAAACTGGAGCGCAATTTCTACGACAAAAAAACGTGTTTTGCCCTATAACAATCCATTCGAAAAGAACCCCCACAATTTTTTTTTTTTTTTTTGGGGTCTTTGAGTAAAGCGCTCGGCGAAGGAGGATTTGGAGGGTATCTAAGGCAACCTGGGCGTATCCTGCAGCATCTTCTGACACTTCTCTTCGTCTGTGCGTTCGAAGATATACACCGACCTGGCGGCTTTATCCATTCATGCATGTGCCGCCGCTTTTGAGATATTCTCTAACTCATTGGGAGTTACAGTTTCTTTTCTTTTTTTCATCCGTTTTATTGGAGCAACATGGGTATTCCCCTTATTTAAGGGAATCTCCGTTGGAGAGTGAATCTTCGTAGTTGATGTTTGCTTTTTTCTGTGCGATTAATCCGCTGTGTTCCAGTCGGGTATCTGATGTTTTTTATACAGGTGATTTTAGTGATACCCATTTCCTTTTCTAGGCGATTTGTATTATTTTAGTTTCATATTTTCCATTCTTTGGTTGGAAATAATTCCCTGTTTTAACATGATCCATAATTGTTGCTCCTACACTTTGGAGGATTCAGTATGGATCCGGGAACTTTAATTTGTTTTTTACTCAAGCTCGTCTTCCTTCTGCTGGTACGGCATTTTTACGGTTAAGTTTCGAGTTATTCTAATACACGAGATATTCCACAAACCATTTAGATGATTAAACTGTTGCTTCTTTATCTTCTGTCTTATCTCCTTCTTTCCGCACCTTTTTTTTTTTTTTAATTTTTTTTTTCTGGGAGGAAATATCTTCTTCTGGGTTCTTGTTAAAGTCCTCGCTTGGTGTCTTGCGTTGTTTCGCAGTTGGTTCTGCATTCATCGTCTGGATTCTCGTAGCTGATTCCTGCAGGAAATCCTGAGGGACTTGGATGTCCTTTTCGGCTGGGTTTGAATCACTTGGGGGAATGTGGCCTTCGTTATGTTTAGGAGAGCAAGTTTGCGATTTTTGATCCATCAAGTTGCTGCTACAGGTCGGATTACTGTTCCAATAAATCGTGGTACAATGGCTTTGAGCAAAGAGCTCTTCCTCATGCAGTATTGCGGGCTTAGTCAGATGAGTTTAGCAAAACGAAAATCTCAGTGTGAAACTACGGTTCTTTTTTATACTGGCGCTGGAGTTAAGCTCAACATGGGTACAGGGTTAGTATTAAAAGGTTGCGGAAATCTCTCTGATGGCATTTTGAAAAGTGAAGGAATCAAAGCTCGTGCAGTGGCTCCTTATGGGCAATTGCTTCGTGATTCTAAAATTGGGATTGAGGACCTAAATGCCAAGTTGATGAATGGGCATGCAACTTACAGACATGGAAGCTCACTTGGATTTCCTGAGCAATCATTGCTTGGAAAATTAGTTGTGGCAGTTGATGTAGATGAAGGTAGTTCTTCAGCCCTTCAAAATTTATTAATGCATAACTATATATATACATACATATATAGATAAAAGAAGACATTCATGCATTTGTGTATATTGTGTGAATGTAAGCATGAATGCATGTTTTGTGGTATTTGTTTATTGAAGCTTTCATCTCCTGTTGGAACTCATATATATGGAGCTGTATTGCATGAATTAGTAGAAGAAAAGCATAATTTTTACATGCATGGTATGTCCATCTATGGAGTAATCTACTTTGAGTTTCTAACATAATAGTGGTGTTTTTGTTTCTCATGCAGTCTTAGGAAGCTTTCTTTCTGCTTTAAACAAGTTTATTGCGGATCGTCACTCTTTGAATCATTCAGTCTCTGAGTACCATGTTTATGAGTTCTTTAAGGTACATTAATATTAAGATTTTGGCATTTGCTTTTCAGTTTATAACTCTATAATCTGTCATATATTTTGTTTGCAGATATGGAAATGTTCTCGCATGGAAGGTACCATCGAAGAGGACCTGACTTTTTCATACCTTCATTTACAGTTGGATTTTGAGTGCCTGATGAAATTTTCTGGCATTTTGTAAATACAAAGTCTCACCTGTTTTTGTAAAATGAAGGGAAAAAAAAATTTAAGTGAGACCATACTTAGTTCTAGCTTTGTCTTGAACAAGAAACAGCCTTGCTGACCAGATACTCTTTCTTTGGGGCAGCTGATCTCCGTGTTCATGAGTTCTTTAAAACACCCTACTTCAAATCTGGGATATATCCTCTTCCAGGTGCTCAACGAGCTCTTGCTAGACTCTCTAGATACTGCAGTCTCTCGGTTGTCACGTAAGTTCTTATTTTGGAAAATTTATCCCTTTCAAATTGGAATTGTCTTGATTTTCAGGGATTTTTTTGAATGTGTAGATCTCGGCAGAACGTAATTAAAGACCACACAATTGAATGGATCGAGAGACACTACCCAGGCTTGTTTCAAGAAATTCATTTTGGAAATCATTTTGCTTTGGATGGACAGTCGAGACCTAAATCAGAGATCTGCAGGTAAACCTTCTTTTCTCTAACTTTGCTGTTTGGAATTTTTCTTGAGATGGGTGATATGCAATCAGATTTTAGCTGTGAATGGTGAGCCTTTGATAGCTTCAGAGATAGCAGCTGAAAGCTGTTTGACACAGTGACAAGAGCCAATAATTTTACTATGTTGATTAACTCCAAATGCTAAGAGGGAATACCAGACTAAGATCTGAATTTTGATCAACCTACAGGCTAGCCTTAGTTGGTCTTTTATTAGTTTTTGTTTCATATTGTCATTTAAAATTTGAACTTCTCCATTTGAACAAAAAAAAAAAATTGGTACTTCTTACTTTGTCTAATTTCTGTTTCTGATTGGTACAAGTGTACCCTATCATGTTCTGTCTACAAACTTTTCCTGGCCCTAATATCTGTATCATCTACTTCATCATAGTTGATTTTGTTATCAAGTAATTCACAATTTAGAAAGAACAAGAATTCATGTTAAAATATTAATACCGTTCTGGCTTGATGGATGGATTGTTAGCAGGTCGATGGGAGCGCAAGTTTTGATTGATGATAACCCCATATATGCCATAGAATGTGCAGAAGCGGGTATGAGAGTTCTGCTTTTCGACTATAATAACTAGTACCCCTGGTGCAAAATAGCTTCTCCAGAGCTACACCCTCTTGTGACCAAAGTCCATAATTGGCAAGAAGTCGAACAAAGATTACTTGCATGGATCACTCCTTAGATATTTTAAAATGGTTGTCAAACAGTTTGGACCAGCTAAGGTGACAGAATAGTGATGCATCCCCCTGTAGTAAATTGATTTCTGGGGACTTTCATGAAATCTGAAATCATCATACAGATTATGAATACCGCCCAGAATGTATATTGCCCACAGTGAAATTCCCACTAGAAAACCCAGTTTACATATTACATTCTCTCTCTCTCTCTATATATATATATATATGTTCTTGCTATCAAAAGAATCCGTGTGAATGAAAAGGTTGCTATTGAACCATCACAATCAACAAATTAACATCCCAAAGTGCCCTTGAAAAAAGGAGAAGGAAGATTCGATCGAAGCATCTATCTCAAATTGCGACTTTAGGTAAAGCGAAGATTAGTGATGGCTTTACACTCTTTTCACGTTACAAGGTAGATGGGGCCGAAGTTCTTGGCATTCCTGGGGTGGTTGATCTTGTCCAAGCACATGTAAGGAATCTCCACCTCCTCCTTCCTACCGGAGTCGAAGAGGCTTGCTATCGGCCCAGAAGTGGGTCGTCCGCTCCGGTATGCAGGGACCACCCGGAAGATGGGGCCCGACACGACGCCGCGTTTAAGTCGAGGAATGCAGGGGTCAATCGTACCATGGGTGGATTCATTGTGAGGCTCGACATTTTTCTTGGATTTGAACCAGAAGAAGAGGGAGCTCTTCCATGATTTTTTGCTCTTCCTTCCTGCGTCCCCTCTATTCATCGTGACCGATGGGTGTTCCGAGGAGTCAAAGTTCGCCTGGCTTGCGTGTTTCTTTGCAGCTTCCAGGAACTGAAGTCAGAAGAGGATGGTGTTAATTGAGAATCATCATTTGGTAGAGTGCTGTAAAGCTAAAGCGGGATTATTTCTGTGGGCGCCCCATTTGAGTGCTTCACGAGTTAGGTACTACCTACATGCCATCTTCTTGACAAGAAGTCTTTGTACCAATTATCAATGGGGTGGGAGCACGGCAGAAATCCATTTGCAATGGAGGAAATGATGAGAGTGATAACACTTGTCTTCTACGCTAATGCAGAAGTCCAAAGTGATCAAACAGAATATTCTGAAAAAAGTTTTGGTTAAATGAAAATTGAGAAAGTTTTCGATTCATACCTCTGAGAAATGCAGCTGAACGACAGATTGTTGGAGCAGCAGTGTAGCAGAGCCACAGAGAGAGAGAGAGAGAGAGAGAGGGACCAAAAAACGAAGAAAGCAAGGACGATTCGCGCTATTTCAGTAAGGAAAAACAGAGAAGTAGAAAATGCGACGCTATCTGAAATCCATTAAAGAGCTGTGAGACAGAAGCATAGAAATAAGAAAAGAGAATGACATGGAAGCGGCGTTTTGTTGTAGGTATGGAAAATGGCCGGCGGGGTTGCCGGTTTTGGGCGTCAGTGGCGTAACGAAAGCTGGATGCTGGTGAGCAGCGAAGGGACACGGGAGGGGAAAAGACTGTAATGCCGGTGTCTTTTTAAAATAGGGGAGGGTGAATCGGTCTGTTCGAATAGATCCCGGTCAACGGCTAAGCAAGTGATGGGTCGTGTTCAGAAAAGAGAGAAAGTTTCGACCGCGATTGACGGGCCGCTATGAACGTGGTTGTCGTCCAAGGGACAAAATAAGCAAAATCATCCTCGATTGACAGAAACAGCCATTAAACCATAACTTATGACACAAGCGATTTCAACCAACCGCATTGAGAATGATTACGAAACGAAGCTACTTGGACAGTTTGTAAAGCCATTACTCTGTGCTTCTATTGAATTACAAATGAAGGGTTATGTCATAGGGCTTATTTTACAAGTTTAGTGAATTACGAAATGGTTTGCGCAGAGTTGTTTAATCTCCTTCGGTCTCAATCGTTTCCAGTAGTTTGAAACCACAAGCTTCGAGAATTTCAAGAGCTGCCATAATAGAAAAGGTGGTAAGATAACTGACAACCTCAAGAGATGGACAGAGTACAAGTAAAACACGCGCTTATATAACAGTAACATCAAGAGAAGATGATTTTACGTTGCAACAATTTCTGTTATCATTTGGCACAGAAATTACACTAACCTGGCATGTAGACCTCAGGATCCAGAGGTCTAATAACACCTCTAGTCTGGATCTTGTCCTCCAGCAAAAGCTGAAATCAACAAATTATAATCTTTAGTTTTGTGGCCAACAAGGGAAACGGAAATAAATCCAAAGTGTATATATATACCAGTGCTCCTATTGCAACTGGAATGCCGACAGTGAGCCCCATTGCTGTGTATGTTCTTTCATTTTTTGTCCTTCCAAATTCCAAGAGAGTGGCTGAGTGACGCTCTCTTGGTTGACCATCTGGTAAATCCACTTCCACTTCGTGGTGGAGGAGCACCATGTCCTGCAAAATGAATGATAACTGTTATAAAAACTTTTCTGATCCTAGACGCACTCTTTGAGGACAAAATATAACATTTCTTTCAGACTATGAAGGAACTCAGAACCTCCTGATCCAAGAAAGACTGCCCACCACTTGACTGTACCACCTGGATGCCACATGGTCAAGAACAACGGCTTTGCTTTCTTATCATTGTGTCAATACAACCTCCACTGAGTGGTTGAAAATGTATCTAAAGACCTATGAAGTTCTGTTTAGAGACTTCCAATACTTGCTAGCAAGTTGTTTGGATCGAAGTAGTGGTGTGAGGTCTTGGGTTCAAGTAGTTACATTCAAAAGACGAAGAACCAGTGGTACGTGGCAGTTGTTGGTCTTTCACTACTACAGTATGCACAAAACCAACCCATCTTTCTCATTGCTAATCAAGCACACAAACAAGAAACTGTCCCAGATGAAACAACTGTTCCATGCTTTAGCAGTAAAGATGTTCTCTACATAAATAGATCAGACCTGTTCAGTACTGGAGTAGGATAGTCTCTGCTCCATGCAGAAACATGTTATGTCAAAGGCACTCTCACAGAACGTGGGGATTTCTGCATCCTCCAGTAGTCCCAAAAACCTAATCCATCAAAGATAAAATACATAAGAGGCTGAATATTTAAATATCTTCATACAACTTGTGCCACTGATCACTTACTTCATAGCCCTGAACGTCCTTATTGCAGAATCTTTTTCTTTGCAGCATCCAGACACAAGTAACTTTTTCACAATTTCCTTTTCTTTTGCACATGAATCTACATTCTTGATTATCTCGAACTTTAAGAGTTGTTCGAGCAAGGTTCGGAATGTTGGCCTTTTACTTTCTTTTAGAATGGGAAGAACTTCAGTATTAAAGAGACCAATTCTGGATAAACTTCCCATGATTTCACTAAATCCTACATAGAGGAGACCAAGCAATTAACAACTCATATAGAAAACATGGAGCAAACATGAGAAAATTAAATATCCAATTCAGTGGTCTTGCCTTCATATCGAAGGGTAGCCCGGAAGATGGTTGAGGCTTCACTACCAATTCCGTAAAGATCTCCATAAATTAAAGAATTACGATTTGGGAGACACTCCAAAGCAAATGCTGGAAGATGCGGCATCCTGAATCTGACCGCTGAATCATAAAGTTTATTTCCTGCAAGTTCCAATCAATGATGTACCTTTTATGAGAATATGCTTCTATACGTCACACTGTAAAGCATGACTGGGACTAAAATGCTGGATTCTTATCAAGTATTGTTATCCTTGTAAGTCACTTAACAGTTTATCATATGTTCATCAACTGGCACAAGTTTCTTTGCTTACTAGGAAATACAACCTCCATGGATAACTTAACTTACCATCAACATACACTGTTTCTCCATTAGACATGTAAGTAGCTGGGTTACGGCCAGCTCTAATAGCTCCTGCAGGGTTCCAGCTGTACCATCAAGAAAGAAATTATTAAAATATTTTAAACAGTAAATTTACTTTGTGAGGACGGAAGCGGTACATTCTCCTTATAAAACCTTTGCATTCATATAGAGGACCATCTGTATAAACAGGGTATAAAATTTTCTCACTACAAGAGTACTTAAAAGTTTTGAATTTAAAAAAAAAGTGCACTTAATAGTTTGAGGTACCAAGAAGATTTGGATGCATCACTTTTTTAAGTCTAGCAAAGACACCGACCCTCCAATAATAATGGCATTGTTATAAATATAATGAAATAGATGACATTCTAGTAAATAGAGTTGTTGTTCTAAAGGAGGTACAGGTGGAAAGAAGAAAAAAAAATGAATGAAGAAGAAAAAAAAATAAAGAGAAAGAAATAAGAAAGAATGGGAAAAGAAGATAGAAAGAAAGAAATAAGAAAGAAAAAGAAGGAGAAGGATAAAAAGAAGAAGAGAAATAAAGAAAGAAAAAAGGAGAAGGGAAGAAAGAAAAACAAAACTCGGTACCTTATTATAGATGCTATTATATGATTTGTTATTTTTTTTAGACATTATAAACATATATGGCCTAAGATTAGAAATCTCGGAGTGAAAGTTGAGGTACCAAGTTTTCTAACAACTTTAACTTGTTTATTTTGTGACATATTACTTCTTTCAATGGTCTCTCACAATGATCAAGCATCTATT
This sequence comes from Aristolochia californica, assembly GCF_029961685.1. NCBI lineage: Eukaryota > Viridiplantae > Streptophyta > Magnoliopsida > Piperales > Aristolochiaceae > Aristolochia > Aristolochia californica. The sequence goes on along the minus strand of NW_027181881.1, from coordinate 50,756,893 downwards.
ATTGCTAAAGATGAAAGTCGCAGAAAAACCAGAAGCTATCCAGGCATAGGGCGGTAGGATATCCTTTTTCATATGGATGTCATAGAACAGATATGCTGTCACAAGCTGGTAATCTGAAGATTTTGTCATGAAAGGAATCTCCACACTGGTTTTTCCTTCAAGGTTTTTGAGAGAATTTAATATGCATATTAATTGAAATACAGTAGCTAATGCAAAAAGATAAAAGCAGAATTCTTGCATAATTCAATAAATTTAGTAGATTTCATGTAAATACACATTATAAGTCTCCCATATTTTTGAGTGGCCTTCTTTTTCATATTAATTCAGTATATGGCAGTGAATATTTAAAGTTGCGTCAAAGTGTAAAAAGAAGTCCAGTCACAGAGTTTGCATTCATACCTAAACTTATAGGCTAATGGGTTATTAGCAGCAGCTGGAGAGGGAAGCCCTCCACAGTAAGACTTAAAAGACGTTATGGTTCCCCTTCTTAGATGGGCTTGGTTAATCATCTTCATTGCCATCATATGATCTAAAAAGCACAGAATGAAATCATTACAATTTTCAGCCAGAAACTACTCAATATAAACTGAAACAAACTTATCAAGGAATAGAAGACCTAGATCAACATGAAATGCCTAAGTTTTCAAAGTTCATCAGGTCAATTCATTTTTTAAAAGAAAGCCTAAGGAATACCAAGAAATATGTCAATTCTCTACATCTACAGGTCATTGAAGCCTTATGGAGTGCTACTATCTCAATGAAAAGTGGTTGATGAAAAATTACTTAGACAACATTGATTTCTGCAGCTTTTCCAACATACAATTTTTTTCACTATCCACATGATAAATAGTTTAATAATAAAAGAGAAAAATTATTCCAAAAAAGAAAAGAAAAGATAGAGAAGCATTCTTTGACCAATGGAAGAAGACAGGAAAAGAAGCATGATACAGTAAGCACAAAAGCAGCAACTGGAAATTCCAAAATTTCCCATATTAGATTGATTTTCATCGTGTAATATTTCCAAGCTTTTACAAATGCATGTGAGGTGATGGCCCTAAGCCATAATGATTAATTTTAATGAATTATATTGCAGTTTTTGTTGTGGTGTCCACTATTTCTACAAGGTTACACGCAAATGGGCGTTGTCCCTATAACTAGGGTTTCTGGTCTGTATCAATATGATCATTGGATTGATTAAAAATCTCTGCTGCATCACATAAGATACTATTAGTTAGATGGTATTAACCAAATATGACTTTTATCAAATATTACCTATGCCAGGATCCAGCCCCATTTCACCAAGAATTGTTACGCCGGCAGCCCTTGCTTTATCATCTAAGCTTGATGTGGAGTCATCAACATAGCTAGCAGTAACTAGATGTTTCTTGAACTGCATAAGGAAAAATAGATTTTAGATCATACCAGTGATGGCTCTATGGAAAACCCATATTCAGGTCAGGGGTGGAACACTGGAAGTAATTCATGAAATTTAAAGAGATCCTCAAAAATATATGATACATTTCCTAATACTTGGATTCAGTTCCCTGTTCCTTGTTAGACAAGAAGATGCTTAAGCCATGTGATTTACTCAGCCCCTCTTTTTCTTTTTTGGGAAGACCAAACATATTAGATAGAGGCTTTGTTACATGCCTACCAGTTTAATACATAATGAGAGGATTAATATAGAAGGAGACAAAAGTATAAATCCAACTTAATAAAGATAAGTAAATAATCAACCAATAAATCTCCTTCAATAGGTTTTGGCAGTCCAAAAAGTGAAGTTATTGAGAACATCATGTTCTACATTTCTTTGAATGATACATCATGTTCTATCTACATAAATACCTCAAGACATGCATTAGCAACAACAGCATGAAAACTAGCAGGCAGTAAGCTGATAATCACATCAACCTGCAAAAATGCTGAACATTAGGCAAGAAAATAAGTCCAACTCAAAGAAAGAAATTGAAAGAACATGTTATAGATTGCCTGCCATCTGGTGAAATATATTATATTTTAAGGAAAATAAATCCAACTCAAAGAAAGAAATTGAAAGAACATGTTATAGATTGCCCATCATCTGGTGAAATATATTATATTTTAAGGAAGCTAAGTTTTACCAGATAAGTAAATCTATAGTTGAGGAGGCACACTCTATAGGTTAACTTGATATGGAGAAACTTGGTTACAGATTCAACATCAAAGATTATCATCGAATTGATATCATTGTTTCAATAGGAGCAAAAATTTCAAGTTGTGCAACTAATAGATGATTCAGTAAGCGTGCTCTTCAGTGCTCTTCTTTAGCCTTTTTTGTATATTTCTTTTACACAGAGACACTAGTTAATCATGTCAATGGTGGCAGCTATCTACACATCTTATGTCTTATTCTTGTGAACTAGGAATGCATACCCAAGATAAATCCGGTTTTACAGTTAAGATAGTGATAAATTAGTTATGGAAAGAAGAGAAGAAAGAGGAAAATCACCATACCAGAATTAAGCTGTTAATGTTTAAAGCCTTATCATTCAAAGAAAAAGTTTTAAGCATTATTCAGGCCTTTTGATCTGTCGTAAATACCACATATTCGGTTACACAATTCTTCTTTAGACTTTTTAATGTATAAGATATCTATGCAGTTGCTCGCTAGTAAATTGTCTCGCTGCAAATAACTTCTACCAATGAATCTCCATCAGAGGAGACGTGGAATCACTAATTTTCTTGACCCTAATTAATGTCTCCATTGATGCAAAAGGCTGAGTGAGCACCAGATGCCAGAAGCACACAAAAAGAAGAATGAAACAGAATTTCAATTATGCACGAGAAAGTCAAACCTAAAAAGAAAAAAAAATGTGCCAGAGTGAGCACCAGATGCTAGAAGCACACAAAAAGGAGTATGAGATAGAATTTCAATTATGAAAGAGAAAGTCAAACCTAAAAAGAAAAAAATATATTTTTGTGATTATTCAGTAATAACACATAAGCTCACTCAATCTTCTCACTTGGTAGGACATTCATTAGTGCAATAAAATCCTGACATTTTATATGAAGCTAAAGTCAAACTCATGCTATGTGATTAAACAGCTTATGGAAGTGGCTTCTTCACTCTTGCAAATAGAAGCATGTGGATTGGTGTCTTTTATGATGAGTTGCCTTCTGGTCCTTACAAACTGATACTAGTGAAAGGATATCATTAATGATCTAAAATATTTACAAAAGTAAAGTGGAAGAACAACCTGCTCAACATACTTCCTTAGATTATTGGAGTCCATCACATCCAGCTGAACTGCAACTGCATTTGGAACACCTTCAACTGTCTACATAAGAAAGGCCAAATTAAGAATGTGCAATTGAAAATACCATGAGCAGCATATAAATGATATCATTAGATGTCAGTATTCATTCCAAGTAGCAACATAACTGCGGACATGTGGCTCATGCTTGAGTCTAATGAATCATGTATTATGGCATAAAAACCCTGGCCAATGACCAATGATCGTCACTTACTATAATTGTCATTAATTGATTCAAGGAATGACCTAAATGGACTGCAATTGTGGTTATTTGATTCAAGAAAAGACCCAAATTGCACTGGAATTCTTGAATGAAAGAACCATCAGTTCACCATTTGACTTGAGTGGAAAATAGATTACTACAAGCCCTAAATAAATGCAATGTTAATGGAGTGTCTATAATCCCTTATTACCTTAACCTTGAGCAGCAGATAACATACAAAAATCAACTTGAGGAGAAAACATATATAAAAGGGCCACATAAAAGGTTCATAAAGAAGACCAAAATAAGTAGCCTAACTTAAGACATCAAGGATACAGATGATGATGATAAGGGCTTACTTCTTCTGCATCCTGTAAGAATAGAGATGCCACCACAACATTAACATCTTTAGGTTCAACCAGGCTCACACTAAGACATGATTTAGATCTGATGCTTCCACTTGATGCAAAGAATTCAACAGCAGGACGACAAATTCGACCCGCACCCAGAATTAGAACCCCTGCTTTGGTCTGTAAGTCATCTTCATTCTCCTCATGGAAGAGTTTGTTGACCTTACCAATCTTCAGGGAAATCTTATTTTCTTCTTTATTGACTTGAGAACTATCACTAGGAGTAGCAAGGGTAGAGAGGGAATCAATGATTTTATTTAGAATGTCACCGCTCTCTGCACCGACCTGTTAGTAAACAGACAAACTCCGGTAAAAAAAAACTGGAAAAAACTGAGCCTGACATAATAGTTTGTCTAGAGCAAAACCCAGATAATACTAGCAATGGATGCTGATGATCCTTGCATTGTTAGTATGATTAAAGTGCACAATATAATTGAAAGTTCAGTAGCTAATATCATAACACAAAAACATGACACGAATGTATAAAAACTTCATAAAACCAAAAAAAAAAAAAAAAAAAAGGCAGAAAAGGATTGTCATTCGTGTTGTCACCTTATGGCCACCAACAATTAAATTTGTCAACAAAATGAAGTCATCAGTCATTTCATAAGCTAACTTACCTCAAGCTCTGAGTATGACATTGCATCTGTATTTTGACCAACCTCACATCTAACCAACTGAAAAGAGCCTCCTGCTGCTTCAATAATATCCAGAGCCTCATTTATGAGAAAATGATCAAACAAATGACCACTAAGAGATATCTGCCACATTTATGAAACAGTATGAACACTTTGTATTAAATCAAACTGGCATCCATAAAATAAGTTACTAAAAGACATGGAATTCTCTTACCAAAGTTGTGTACTTCTTCCTCCCTGAATGGCCACTTCCAGGATTTGAGGATGAATTGCTGCACAAGAAGGAAATAAAAGCCTTCTTTTGGGAAAGTATTGTACAAATATAGAAAACTAATACACATGTGCATGATTCTAGAAAATTTTCTCTTTCCATTTTTATAATGATCAAAGGAAAGCAATAATAGGTCTTTTCTGATACTTTGAATTAAAGAGAAGCTGTTTTATCTTTTCATTTTTTACCTTTTTTAAAAATGGATTGTCAATTGTCCAATTTGACTAGGTTTACCATAGAAATTAACTAGTTACTGAACTTATACCATTAATATTACGAATGAAAAAATTAAGTTATATTATAATGAGGCATCAGGTGCAATCAAAATTTATCCAGCTTTTTGTCAAAGTCCTAGGCAAGAGTACTTCCCAGGAGGTCACCCATCCTAGAATTACTCTCGCCTAGGCTCGCTTAACTACAAAGTTCTGAGTCAGATACTTAGCCAATACAACCCGAAAAGACTAGCCGTTTAAGGTGCGGAAAGCCAAGTACCTAACTCAGACCACAAACTCTAACAAGAGTGGACGAAACCACTCTGACACCCACCCCACCCATTCTGGAGCCGCTTCTCACGGGATACAAACGCGTCCGTGGCGTGCCTAGCTCTGATACCATGTCAAAGTCCTAGGCAAGAGTACTTCCCAGGAGGTCACCCATCCTAGAATTACTCTCGCCTAGGCTCGCTTAACTACGAAGTTCTGAGTCAGATACTTAGCCAATACAACCCGAAAAGACTAGCCGTTTAAGGTGCGGAAAGCCAAGTACCTAACTCAGACCACAAACTCTAACAAGAGTGGACGGAACCACTCTGACACTTTTATCATTCCAAGTCTTTTGAAAAGCTGGCCCATAAACTAAGCCCATCCCACATTGCCAGGTTTAACCGTCCATGCAGTCTAATGTAGTAAGGTCAACTCATAACTATGTTCTTGTTTTCTGACCTTCATTATTAAGTGCTAAAAAGAGTAGAAAACTTTTGTCCTTCCCAGGATTGATGATAAACAAAGAAGGGTCGTACGACACCTCTTGTCGCTACCTCCAAATTTTCTCCTTCTTGGTTCCTTCCCTCACTCTCTTTTTTCATTCCTTCTCTCTTTCTTCCTGTGTTTTCCTCCGACATCTATATGAATCTCCATCTAACACCATGATAAAAACACTATTTCACTTCCAGAAACTGAATCTTTTATTTCTTTCTTCTTTCCATGGGATAGTTTTGGAAGAAAAAATCATAAACCATGGATATCACCAAAACAACCGTTAGTAGGAAAGAAAAAGGATTTAATTACTCTCAACTCAAATTTGAACCTAACCGCTACCCACTGGGCTTAAAGAGGTCCTTACAGTCACTTCCCTCTTAATTTTGAATACAAAGGATAAATTTTCCCTTGAGGGGGCCGTTAAATATCCAGTAGGGGTATTTTGATCATTTTACATATTTTGTATGAGTTTGTAGGAGACAGAGAGATTGGGTGATTGTTAAGAGTCTATGGTCTAGATTACATGTTATTCTGATGAGTAACTAGTGAGATAGAGAGCTGCGAATTGTGAAGGGTACTTACGTAAATGAACTTTTAAGTCATTTAAGTAAGATATAAAAGAGAAAGGGGTAGACCTTCCCTCTCATCAAGTGCCACTCAACGCATTCTATTTCTCCTCATCTCTCTCTCTCTTTCTTTTTTCTTCCTCTCTTCTCCTATTTTATATATTTTCACATGGTATTAGAGCAATAAACTCCAGATTTAGAGCTCTTTAAACACTATTCATCTTTTTCTGATGTCTCCACATTCCAGGAAAGGGGGATTTCAGGATTCACTATTGATTGGAAGTCAAGATTAGATTTTGCCAATGCCTTTTGTGCAATAACCCTAGGGTTGATGGCTTGTACTGCCAATTGAGCAATTATATGTTTAATTCGTGCCCCTAGATGTTTGTACTTTGGGATTTTCCCAATTGAAGTGTGTAGGATCTGATCCTGTGTTCAATTCCTACGAAATCTATTGGAAGGCTGATGTAAGCCAATTTTATGAAAAAATTTACCTGTTTATGGTGTCAATTGGTTTATTGAGATGGAATTTGAATGATTTTACTTGGTTTGGAGTTCTCATTGCAAATCATAATTGTTGAAGTGGGGCCCATACTACTTGCGTAGGCATCAAGCTATGATTGTTACCTGTCATTGCTATGTTGATTGTTTTCATTAACTATGGCTGATTCCGCTAAGATAATTACTCCTACAAGAGAGTTTGGGGGGTCGAAAGGTAAAATCCAACAACACTATTATTTTCAATATGGAGAAGCTGAATGGTCGAAATTATCTCAGTTGGTCAAAGTCAGTTCAAATTTATCTCAAGGCTAAGAGGAAATCTAAATATAGTACAAATGATCCACCATTTCCTACTATAGATTATTGGAAAGCAGAGGATAGTCAATCAAGACCTGGTTACTCAATAGCATGGACTCTTAGTTGAGAAGATAGATTATGGATTGTGAGACTGCTAATGAAATATGGATGTGTCTTGAAGTTTTATAGGCGCAGGAGAATAATCTCTTTAGAGTATATGAATTGTATGCAAAATTATTTAGCCTTATAGTGGTGAAAGGACAATAACTAATTACTATAGTGAGTTGCAAAGTATTTTTCATTCATTCGCCACAGATGAAAAAAAGTTGAGGAAACAACAGGGTCAAATCCATGTAGCAAAATTCCTAGGTGATTTGGGACCAGAGTTTGATGCAATTTGGGCTCGGTTACTTGCCTTAGATAACATTACATCACTTTCCAAAACATTCAATAGAGTAATATGTGTAGAAACAGCAATGACTTCAAAAGATAGCAAAAAAGCTAAGGGGGTGGACAAAGCTTCCCTTAACACTCAAGGGCGATCGGAATCTGTACAAGGTCATGGTGGAAATGGTAGAGGCAGAATCCATGGTAAAGGCCATGGTGATGGCCAAGGTGGAAGGTGTGTACATTTAGACGCACCCATCACTTCTGATGAGTGTTGGGACAAGTTTGGTAATGCAGCTTGGGCCAATTCTACTTTTGAAGACACTAATGAGACCTCTTCTAGTTGAGCGGTTCGTGTTGTACCTGGTGCCCCTTGTGAGCTTCAATAGCTAACCCAACACATTAGCCTTTTGACCTCCTTATCCTCCTCTTCTGCATCTATAACTCAGCCTACACCTCCTATAGCTACTCTTACTAGTTCAGGTACATCTGCCCTATATGTGAACCATGTCTTTCTGGGTTGTTGACTTAGGTGCATCATCATACATGTTGTCTTCTCTTTTCATAGATTTTAGACCATCAACTTCTTTTAAATAAGTTACTCTTGTTGATGGTTTGTTTCTCCAATTTATTAAGTCGGAAAAATCCTTACATCCTCCTTGTCATTAGAATCAGTGTTGATTATTCCAAAGTTTTCTATTAATCTTTTGTTTAGTAACTTAAATAAGTTACTAAATTGAGTGCTGCTGGTTCCGAGAGCAGCTGCAAGGTCTTCTAAAAAACAGAGACGAGTGAATAGAACAGTAATGGATGCTAGGTCCATCTTTCCCTCTAATGTCCATCTTCATTTTTTCTTTTGTTTCATTTTTTAGCTTCTTTTTCTGCAAATGTAGGATGATTCAGACCCAAGTCCAGATTTGGGTTCAACCATGCCTGACCACAGTTACTTATGACAATGCATCAGACAAAACAATTATTTCCACAAGCACACAGGTTGAATCCAGATTACGAATATTACCAATAGTTTTACCAAGATATTATTAATAGATCACCTCCGTTAGCTAATTGAAAAAGAACATAATATATAATATCCAAATGAAATTCATGAAAAATTAAATCAGCAAAAAATTCTCATTTTGTAACACTGTTATCTACTGAACGTTAAAAAAAGGTAATAATAAGAGAAAAAAGATGAAATCAGAAGCATACAGTGACTTGAAGTTTCTCATACGCAGGATGTATTCGTATAAGGAAGTGAGTGACCCTTGATGAACTATACAAGCTCTTTGTAGATGAGAAGGTAGTTCTGAAATGTCTTTAGTAGAAGCCAAACTACCAATGAAGCGGGACAAGATATCTCCAAAATGCTGGGAAGCCTTTTCTCACATATATAGGAATGTCAGATGAAAATCTTATGACAGTAGGTAAACCTCCATAACTATAAAAATTTGAAAGACCAAATAATTTCATAAAGTCTTCCAAAAGTATGGGAGCATTACCTCTCTTGCAAATTCAGTTGGTAGAATGTCAACGGATAGACATATCACACCATCTCCGTTTATGTCGTCGTTATGGTATGAATCAGTGAGAGGGTTGTACCTGGCAGCCATACCAATCATAATCTTTTCACTAGAGATCTTTAAGGTGGTCGTAAAACCTAAATTCAAAAGTCTCTATTAAACATCTAGCATGAGTACTACGAAGTATGCACTACCATAGTAGCAGAAGTCAAAGTAGTTTACTGGATGTCATTGAGAGTCTTCCATTACCTATTATTTTTATACTCAATGACAAACTGCATTTGTTTTTCACCTGGCAGTGACAAAACGCCTTTAATAAAAACTCCCTTTATAAATTTTATTTTATTTGATTTGAGAACTTGCAATGCAAATAACATAAGCTGATTATAGTTATTGCCTCAAGTTTTATAATTTTAACAGACTTATTCTGGGTATTGTTATTTTATTTTAATTAATGATGTTTGTATTATAGTCATTATTATCCACAGAAGTTGGTTTTATGAGCAAGTCTCAAAAGCTCAGAATGAAAATTTGAATTTGATAAACAGAATATAACAGTGAATAACATTTTCAGCAACTATACTATTTTTCAACTTCAAAGTGTACAAAATTTGCAAGCAGAGAAAAGATTCCTGCAAAATCATCCTGTGAATCAGAAACATAATGTAATACTTATGCCTAATATGTATTATGCATGTTATTCCCAAATAAAATGCATTCAGCTGTTGACTAAAGAGACGGAATATACTACCTGAAAAATGGTCTCTCAAGAGATGTGGTTTGGTTAATGAACTCAATTGAACCTCCAATATCACAACTTATGTCAGAAATTCCAATAAGTGGGCCGCCTCTAACCTTTAATTCATGTATTTGCTTTCTAGTAAGCAACCTTGGAAATCTTTTCTCCCAATACATACAATTAACTGTCACATAAAAAAAGAAAGAAATACTGCCATATATTAGAGGAATCTGTATCTAAACTGTAGACATGGTAAAATTTCAACTTTTTTGTCAGAAAATATACTAAGATGAAGCAAATAATTTTGTTATCCTTCATATTATTTATAAATCATTGCTCAAGAGCAAGGGCGCTTTTGTAATCTAGACACTAATCTGTTTTCTGCATGATCTTTCTTTTATAGTTTATTCTAATTGTGTAAAAAGTATGAAGCCCTCGAATGTGATTATCATCATCAACGCCCTATATCAACTATGTTGCAGCAGACTACTTATACCATCTTGAAATTGTATCATTTGCTAGCTCCAGTTTTAAACCGTTCTTCTTCACGTCTTATCACATCACTTCCATTGCCATCCATGCCATTTTGTGCTTCCTCCATGTTCATGTCTATCTAACATTGACAAAAACCTTCTTCCTTAATTATTTAATAATTAAATCACCTTTATTAGAACTAAAACATAAATTGTTAATTCATGAATCTCTCTATCAGAGATTGTGAGAAATGACCATTTCCACATTTTCTCTTAAATAATTATTTAATTTTCTAACAAGAGAAAATTTATAAATAAACTTTTTGAAACAAGAAATCTTATGCTAGATAAACAAATTGGTATATCTGAAATTGATGCTAAAACATAAGATGCCCTCCAGATTTTGAGTATTGGCACTGAATAAATATACAACATTCTCATGTTGAACATAGTTGTATGAGATTCCGACCCCAAGAGCAGAATACATAGAAATCACTATGAATGAATTACCAAACAGATTTAGAGTTTGACTTTGTGGTTGGTTAAACTAACATATCATTGAAAAGCCAGTTTCTTTGTAGTAAACTTTCTTTTAGAGAATGCCGTTGTTTAAGATGACAAGTATGAAATGTACATGAATCCTTGCTCAAAAGTTTTTAGATTTTAAATTACAGTTTTACAGAAGCACTTTTTAGATATTCAAATGTAGTTGGTGAAACCTTATTAAGACTACCTTATGGTTAAATGTCCCTAAAACTGTTTTTTTTTGCAAACAACTATATTCATGCATAATTTTTTAAAAAAATTTGGATAAAAAGAGCCGGTTTTCAATTTGTAACTAATGAGTAGAAAACTCCCTTTTTTGACTGATACAGGTAAGTAGTGCAAGAAATATGTGGAACAGATAAATGATTAAATGGAACACTAAAACTAAACTGAAACTAACTAAATTACTGGAGAATTCTGAGTGAAAAAGGAATTTGGAGAAGCAACCAGATTTAAAATGCAGAGTTTAATATATTTAGAGTGGTACTTTAGGCACTTCACTTGAACTCAGTGTAGTTAAGTAAGAGGGTTGACAGTGTTTTTTGACGAGCCCCGTTCCTTTCTCCTCTATTATTTGTTTCTTTACTTCTCCTCTTCTAATCTTCGTTCTTAAGATCAGCCTCTTAACTTTCCCCTTTTCCTAAATCTAAGTCTCAGTCTAGTTAAGTAAGAGGGTTGACAGTGTTTTTTGACGAGCCCCATTCCTTTCTCCTCTATTATTTGATTCTTTACTTCTCCTCTTCTCATCTTCGTTCTTAAGATCAGCCTCTTAACTTTCCCATTTTCCTAAATCTAAGTCTCAGTGTAGTTAAGTAAGAGGGTTGACAGTGTTTTTTGACGAGCCCCATTCCTTTCTCCTCTATTATTTGTTTCTTTACTTCTCCTCTTCTAATCTTCGTTCTTAAGATCAGCCTCTTAACTCCTTTTCCTAAATCTAAGTCTCCATTTTTAAATAAATCAAAAAAAATTTACAGGGGCAAGGATTCTTCAAGAGCAAGAATGAAACTTCATCAAAGGAATTTGAGATCAACACAGCATTGTCGCTCCCATCAATGGCCTTTGTGGACAGGAGTTTTTTTTTTGTAAGTGGAAAAGAACTGCTCATGACAAGGTATTGATGACAACTCCTACTCAAAGAATCAACAAGGTGGTTTTGCAATAAATCAATTTGTGGAGGAATGTTGAAAAGGGCAATTCTTATGGTTACTTTGTCAACAGAGTCCTCACTAATAAGCCTTCTAGGAAAGCAAAAACTTTTTTGTTTTAAAATGGTGAAAAAATGCTTTAGAGTAAAAGTAAGGCAAAAAAATTAGATGAAAACAACACCAATTTATATACCAAGGTAAATTATACAAACATTGACAAGGCTCCATAATTAGGAAACAAGCATTTTCTATAGATTCTCGATCTCTTGGTAAAACACATGATTACAAAGACGAATGTAGAGAATAATAATGACAAGGTTGTCTTATGACATACCAATTACAGATGCATATGGTGCCACTGTTTCATGGAAAATAGGCTTGTAATGCTCTGGATGTGCATAATAGTCCGTCTGCAATAAAATAGTTAAACATACACTTAAAAGGAGATAATTTATTGAAAAAAATGTATTAAAATTACATGGACATTAAAAAAAAATCTAATTTTTGTTTTCATGGTGCTTCTTAAAAACACTAGGTGAGGGCAAATCCTCAGAAGAATAGAGAAACACCAAAAAAGTTAATACCAAAATGTATTTTTCCATAGTGGATGAATCTGAATTATTTTTAAGATTAATAGTGGTGAATAAAACGAATGCAGTAACATCCAAAAAGAGATGAGATAACTTACTTTGTCAAACTTTCTTGTAGGATCTTTGGGTGCAACCATATCTTGACAAGTAACCACACAACCATATACTTGAAAGACTCTCCTTGTTGCCTTTGAATGTTGAGCATGATCCCCAGCCTTTGGAAAAATGAAAAAAATAAATGATCATAAATAATTTTCAAAAAAGATACACAGAGAAAATTATGTGCTAAAACAAATCATTTTTCGGATCTTAACAATTTGAGCATATAATCAACCAATGACAACTGATTCGTTTGAAACTCGCTTGAATTAAACAAATGTTGTTTGTTCAACATGTGGAGATCTGAAACTAGACTTTTATATTTAAACTTTCCTGCATGCCTACAAGTCAGATGTCTAAGTAGCCATCTGGGAATTTTTGTTTCAAAACTAACAACAGTATTGGTAACAAAGTACTGCTTGCAAACTTTCCAGAGACAGCATCCATATCTCTTTTCCTAAATATTTTCCAAGATATTATACCTCTTTTAATGGATTAGTATATGTGTTTTGTTAGAATTCAGGGTGTTTTAGTAATTTTTCATGTGGATAGTCTGTGATTTGTTACACAAAAGGGTCCAGATTAGTGTTTCTGAATTGGTTCTGGTTATTATGTAAATTCTGAGGGTATTAAAGGGTGTTTTACTTTCTTAAGTATAAGTCCTTATGTTAGGGGCTTTTTAGTCTTTTTGTAAAACACTTAAGAGGATGGTGGCCAATCTTTTCCCCATCGAGCAGGCTGTATGACAGGCCTATTTTCTTCCCTTTTTTTCTTCTCCTCTCTCCTTTTCCCCCATTTCTCTTCTATCTTCTTTCCTTACATGTTTGATAAAAATAGTAATGCAAAATTATGATTTGCTGATATTAGAGATTTCTCATACCACTTTCTCATTTCCCAAAAATCATTCAATTTCAAAATTTCTCCTCACAGTAAACACTATTTTGTATCTGTTTAATAGATGAAACTTTAGATGTTAAATATGCAAGTTCAGCATTTGTCCAATTACTAACAGTGCTTCCTAAAATTTCTTGTAGTTTCTTCTTATTAAATCTCAAGAAAACTGTATGGAGTCATAAACAAGTTTCAGCTGAGTCTTATATGCGCACAAAAGAGAGAGAATATGATATGCAAAATATATATCATCAGTAACTTACAGATCAAGATAAACCTTATCAACCTTTAGCTGTCTTTGAAAGATAAAAAAGGTTTCTGTGCTCTTACTACTTATATATGGGTGAAGAGAGAACAAAAGCAGAACAGTAAGAAAAATCCAGAGACACAAATGCTTCTCCAAAGCTCCAATATTTATCTAACAATCCCCTCTCAGTAGATATCTCAAGTTATATAATGATAATTTGCAATTACCTTTTCAAAAAGTTCCGGAAGTTTTGATGGTTCCACAAAGGTATGGGGCAAGAGCTTAAATATCTCTTGAGCACCCTGGGAAACTACAAAGATGGCAAATATAAGAGCTAAGAATGCTGAATAGAAAGGTTGAAAAATTGATTTGATGTGCTATATAGGATCGTTCAAGCTATACCAAGTTTTGTGACCAGGGCACTAGCAGTGCACTAAGCAAAACTACTTAAATCTAAAACTAGGAAAAGTAGTATATATAAAGGGATAATAGCTTTAATTCAGCCCTTAAAAAGTTTCTCCAGAAGAAAACATTGAGACGACAACAGTTTTACTCTAAAAAATGAGAACATCAAAAGGGCTGAAAAGCTCTTTCATCAAGAAAGTCCACAATTTAAAAGATAAAAAACTACAAAAGTTACAAAATTAAAAGTCCAAGGACATTCGTCATAAAAATAATACACATGACTATCCCATTAAACATCTAAAAACTCACAAACTCTAACTGCAATTACAAAAAATCAAGGCACCACAATAAATACTAAGGAAAGCATTATGGATTCATTTTCAATTATGCTAAGGGCACTTCCACTTTGTTTGGAAAATTCATGCAACACTAATCCGGTGGCACCTTAACAAAAATTAAGTTAAACATTATTTCATTTTCAGTAAGCTCAGGGCGCTTGCACCTTGTTTGGAAAATTCATGCAATACTAGTACTAGATCACAAGCATTTTAAAAAGTCACAACATGAAAACTTTTAAGAGTCAATAAACCTACAATACCATTTCCAGAACCAGTGAAAACGAAAACTAAAGGAGAAATTCCAGATGGCAATCCCAAAGTAGATATCTCTTCACCCACAGCAATGACTGCAGATTTTGCAGCAGCCAAAGATGAGTACATATAGGAGGCTCCTAATGACAGGAAAGGTGTTGAATACCCGAGATTCAGATATCCTGACAAATAAAGAAGAGTTTGTAAGGCAAAAAGAAAGATTCAATTCATGGGCAAAAAGGATAAATGAGAACTGATAAATTGGTTGCACCAAAAAAAGGGTAAAGCAGATATGATATAAAAATCATACTTTTTCCCAGACCACATAAGAAGTCTATTAATCCAGCTCTACCAGCATACTTTCCAAATGCGAGTAATCGTTTCCCTTTATCTCCAACAATGAGCTCATAGTCATACAAAGTTGCTCTTTCTGCAAGAATCTTTATAAAAGAAGGTCATCTAAATGCACCTAAAATCATGAATATATATAATTGGGGCATAGAACAGGGATCAAGACAAGTACCTTATCTAACAATGGCATGTTTTCACTTTGGGCTTTGTGTGTATGTGAAAAGAAGGCGTATGCTTTATCAGGAAGCACCATATCTAACTGGACAGGAGGAACAGAAAGAAGAGAGATTCAATAGAGCATGAGAAAGAGAGAGAGAGAGAGAGAGAGAGTTGCACCTTTGGTTGTTTAATGCCTACTATGAAACCACATTCTGAGAGGTCCTCTGACACTTCACAGCCAACATCCTCATATTGAGCATCATGATAGATGCGTTTTGTGGATGGCTGCACAATTATTCTCTCTACTCCAGTTTTCTCCCTTCCACAGTGAAGAAGGCGGGCACAATGTGACGGTGTCAGAGGAGTTCTCCTTTCCCAAATATTACAAGACTCAGCAAGGATACCAACAACTCCGTTTCCCAACATTTTAGCTACTCCCAAGCTGTCAATTCAAAAACTGTTATGCTTCAACACGACTAGCTATACTTTCAATCATTTCTAAAGTACAGATTTATAGTTCAAAAGAAGTAAGCCTCACGAGTTACAGAGAACACAATTACGGCATCATATCACATCCTTCTTGACAGAACAAGGACAATTGTGCAAGTTGAATTGAGCACCCAAAGTTTGGAAATTTCCAAGCTTAAACCAGCTTGTTGACTTTAAGATTTAAATTTGTGAACAAAACATCACATGTCATTTGTGCAATTTGAATTGAGCACACTAAGAGTAGACATTTCCAGCCTTAAACCCGCCTGCTGACTTAAAGCTGTTAAGATGATGAATAAAACATGACATGCCAGATGTTCTTTTGCAGTTTACTAGAAAAATGATTGCCTGAGAAACATATGAAATAGCTAAAGCTGATAGCTGCATTCATTTCTGTTATCATATAATCCCACACTTGATGGGACTAATTTGATGTTACAGATGACCCTGTCAAAAGAAACTTCCTTGCACAATTTTAAGTTAGCTATTCTTCACTGTGTAGTAATTTGGAAGCAAAGAAAATTCAAATGGATTAGGAAACTAAATGAATTATCTGCCTAAATAAGTGTATGCTTAGAAAACTACAGAAGGTCTACACAAATTGAAGAGGGCCAAGAAAAGATCGTTGACTCTAGGGCCACGCCTTCTTGTTAAGATACTTCCTTCAGAATGTATAAAATAGCTGCACTTCAGAAATGCAAAGGAAAAGTTCATCATCAAAGTAACAAAGAAAAAAAAATGGTCTTCATGCAAATTGAAAGCTATTCCATTTAATACTATAGTTCGTTCGCAATACTATAATTGTAAATTTTCCTATGAAGTATTGCGTTGGAAGGTCCTCCGAAGAGATGCCATACTAAAAAACTGAAACAGAGCTTGACCAAACCATTTGCCAACTTTAAAACGTGATCGATAGTAAAACTTGAAAACGCAAAAACTGCGGAAACATGAAAACACACAAAGAATGCGCATAGACAATATTTAGAAAAAGCAAGCGAAACAACTGCAACACTGAAATCTTCATATTATTCAATTGAGCGAAACCAAAGTTTACCCCACCAAGGTATATATATTCGAACCGATTTAGACTGCGAAATCACGTCACAGAAACGATCACAACATCAATCGACGCGACAAGAAAAATAAATAAAAACACAGTAGAACAAATTTTGAAAAAATAGATTCCTCACCGGGCCAAATTCTTCTACCTCGAACGACGGTGATAGAATCGATAATCTTCCACCGAACTCCCAATCATAGAACTGATCAAAGCAGTTAGTATGGCTACCGTGACAGAGCAGGAGCAGGAGCAGGAGAGCGTGGCGGTGTATGCATGCAAAACGAAACTGTCATGACAATTGGTGGAGAAGCGTTATACTCTATTCTTATTATATTGTTTTTTAAAATTTATTCATATTATATAGTCGCAAGTTTGATAAGTTTAATCGTCCGCACTTATCTGACAGCTCTTCGCTGTCGAGTCGTTGAAAGAGTGCACGCAATGCCAAAAGGACGACTATGATCGAGTTGGGTGAGTTGGAAATGAGCTTCTTCTCTTACGTGCATTACTTGTCCTTTTTCTCTCAAAAGCCACACTGCGCCTTCCACAGGACACCGTTTTTTTCTGGATCTTCCATGGATGCTAATTAGAATTAGGGAATCGTGCGCGCTAAAAGGTCGGCAACGGTTCAGCTTCGAGTTTGGGGCCATTTAAATGCTTTGGCCGATCCGTTTAAAAATTCAAAAGAACAAAAATAAAAAATGATACCGAGGGATGCATATTCTTCAGTTGAGGGTCGCGATCCTGATTCAGATACTGACCAGAGCCATATGTCTTCAATCCGGTTTCAATGTAGGATACCTTATCAAATAGCTACCGCCTACCTGTTATAAGATGCCCTTATCAAATATGATATTATATGTTTTAACTTTTAGAATGGGTTTTATAGAGATTAGCAGACAAAGTTCGAAGGATAAGATTAGGGTTCAAAAATCAATCTCATCACGGGTTTTTTTTTTGCCATCCCCGAGTCTGGAAGGCCTGGAGTTAAAGAGGTCTGAACGGTGAGAGTTGAAACCAAACTCCTTAAAGATTAAAATAACAAAGAGTGTACTTATCGAAGCAAATGTTTTATAGCCCAAAGGCTGCCATGGAAGAGGTACACTTTTTATAGCTCGTAAGCAATCGTCGTCTTCTCCCTTCATTTTTTCTCTTCTTTTGAACAATCTCTCAATCTAGAGAGAGAAAGGAACCTCAAGAGTAGAGATTTAAGTTTCATTACCTATTTATTTGCTTAAATATTTTTAAACTTGTCATAAGAGTGACTTGTTTTTTGCTTAGGGAAGGAGCAATTAAAAATTGTAACTTTTTACTCATCGTGATTTCATTTAATATATAAAAAACTTTCCAAACCTCAAAGATTGTTATGGTTACTTTACAGAAGACTGCACCAGATATTAGATTTTTTTGTAAGAAGAGCTGCAGGAATGTAGCGGCGTAGTCAGCATAAAAGCTAGTTACTCACTCTCATTATACATTCATCAACTATCACAAAATCCAGGGGCGATGAGCAGCTCAATCTGACTGCTCTCCGCCACACATGTCCTATACAGATCACTGTTAATTCTTGCTACACAAAAGCCTAAAACACCTTTTAACTACTGTATCATTTTTTGCTCAAGAACCTGATCGATCAAGGTTGGAGAAGGGGCAAGGCCATTACTATACCAAAAACAGATGCTAACAATAGCAGCAGCCAAAATGGGAACTTCTTTATCTGCCTTCTATTTCTGGCATCGTTTGCAGTTTCTTCTCTATCCTTGCCTTCTACTTTCGTACCATCCCCTCCCACTGTGTTGAGGGGACCAGATCTGAAAGTTTCCCTTCCTAACAATGTCTGTTCAGATATAAACTGCTCTGCGTTCTGCTGTTGCTGGTTGTATTTCTCCACATACACCGGGAACAGCTTTCTAAAGAGTTGGCTGTAGTAATTTAGTAAAAACATAAGAAGCTAGAAAGAAAACTACACCAAGCAATCTAAATAAACGCACAAGTGTTTAGGGCAGCTAGTGTAAGACCACTCACTTTTTACAATTGTGTGCAAGTGATGCCTTTGCTAGCCGTTTCTTCTCCTCAACAGTAGTAGAAACACTACCAGTAGTTGGACTATTATCCATCTGCCTCACCCACAAACAAATAAACAAGAAAAAGCAAATTTGAAGAAGATTAGTTTACCTGAAACATAATGACACTTTATTAACCAACAAGCTATGGCTGTTATGCTACACCACATTGGCATCTAATTTCAATCAATGCATAAATCTTTTCTCTTTCAAAAATTGTAACAGAATCAAGACACCCCACCAATTCTGCACCTATTTTGTTGCATACGAGAGCTACCC
Source organism: Aristolochia californica (assembly GCF_029961685.1). Lineage (NCBI taxonomy): Eukaryota > Viridiplantae > Streptophyta > Magnoliopsida > Piperales > Aristolochiaceae > Aristolochia > Aristolochia californica. The sequence goes on along the minus strand of NW_027181881.1, from coordinate 50,737,705 downwards.
TAGTGGTAAAATAAGCCCCTATCAACTTGTTACAACTGTATTATATGACAAGGAGTTGCAGTAACTAAAAGAATAGTACTATCAGCCAATATACACCAAGAAACTTTTGGCTTTCAAAAAAACAAAAAATGCACCAAAAAACTCGACAGTTAGGAAAATGAAAAATTCCATAGGTAAAATATGATGATTGGCAAGCACTCACCATAAAAGAAAGGAGCCCAGTGAGTATGCTGCAATGATTACTTACAGAATGGTTAGTTTGTGCAGAAAAATAGACAATTCCATCTATCTTCAGTAAGACAACACATTAATGACTAAATTTTACCTTGAGACTGACCACATAGGGTTCCAAGTCTCCGGATGAACTGCAAGCAAAGAGAAGTTATCAATTAAACTAAATATCAGATGTAGTGCATAAATACAATGATTATTATTCAACAAACTTACAGTCACTCATGGAGAGACATATTTTCTTCTGAGTGGCAAATCGTCCATTCGGAGTGATCATACTGCCTCGAAGCAAAGTAACCCATGTTAATAGGGGAATTCCAAAGACAAATACTGCAACTTAAACCACTACCTGATGCCTGGAGGTTTGTAAGGGTACTCAGGAGGAAACTTTATTTTCCCATAATAATATCCACCTACGCAGTAAAAATAGAAATGGTATAGAATCAAAATCAGGCAGTTCAATGAAAGGATCAATAATACTTTAGACTTTACATACTCCTATAGATTGTTAAGATATACAGTAGCATTTCAAATTCCCCTAATTCAATAAAGCTGATTGAGGACTGCATTAACCACTTCAACTGAAACTTGATCTTATAGTATGCAATAGATAAGCTCAGGCAAATAGATCTGAGCAAACACATGTTGAGATTGAAGATAGCAAAAATCATAAGCTGAGGATGTTCAAACTAAAGCAAGATGAAGCTAACTGCTATAATGTCTACATTGCATAGAACAGGCAAGGGCCGTAATTTGGAAATAGTCATACCTGCGAAAGGCGTGCCTTCACTTCCCTCAAGCACATAATCTGAAATAAAAAAATAATATAGAAAAGCACAATCAGATACTAAAAAAAAGGTCCATAAAGCATGAGCCCACTCGATAAAAAGTTCTTACTCATTCTCCACAACACCAAAGAGTGGGTTAAAAAAATAACAGCATACATATCATCAATGGAGAATCACAACTAAAATCATTAGGAAAGATTTTAGAGCTTTTTTCAAAATTTTAAAGCTTCAGAATAATACAGGATAAGTGGTTGTCAACAAGTAAAAAGGATGCCCTAAAACATTCGATTGTTCACAATAAACAGGTCACTGTAATTTTTCCAAAGGAAGCCTACAATTACTACTCTCATATCATCAGCTTAACCATCTGTACTGCAAAGATAATAACTAAAACAGAGAGAACCTGCAGGAGAAAGCTAACAAGAAAAAAGACCAAATTCAAGCAAACTGGATGTAAAGTACACCTAATGTTTTTACACATAATACCACCTCACCATTTTCATCTTCCACAGTATGGGAGGATTGAACAAACTAGTAAACTCCTCCAAAGACAAAAATTTAGAGAAAACTTCTTCATAATCACTTTCACAATTTTCATGAAGGCAATAAAGTGCCAAATAAGGTCACATCAAAGGTAAAACCTGACAAACTTATTATCAAGCACAGCATGCTGAATATTTTGAATGCAGTGCACACCAAACTCTCTCTCTTGAAAACATATATGCAACCAGTACCATAATAAAAAGCATATCATTCTTTAATCAAGTCCTTAACTACATTTGAAAGATAAGGAACAGCTAGCCTCCTTAAGAATTCATGAAATGAAAAATATCTGACATAAAATATGTGACTTGCAGGAAGCTTGAAATTTGTGTGTGTGTGTGTGTGTATATTTTTTTTTTCATAAAGGAAGCTTGAAATATGGCCAACCACAGTCCACAATGGTGAGTTTTAGTAACTTTTCCTGATGATGAAGAAATGCTGTCATATTAAGATCCACTTATACACAAAGCATTTTATATTTTTAGCTATCATGTATTTTTCTCAATGTCTCTATTTTCTATCATTTTCTCTTGTTATAGCTACCAGATAGCTCTGACACAGACAATTTTCCATCAAAGTAGTAAACAATGTGGATGTGGCTCATACTCATCAACATATTTTCATAAGCAACTTTCTGCAGCTCTATTTATCTAACAGATGCCAAATTCATTTAACCAGGAAAAAAAATCAAATTAAAAGTTTGAAAATGAAAACAAGAACTAGGAGAAGTACTCACACCACTCTAAGATATCATTTGGAGATGGACATGCCACAACATTCGAAACAGGCTCCTACACATTCACATAATGAACTCAATTACTGAAAAAAGAAAAGACATTAGTGAAAGGAATCCTTTTCATCACACATATAAACCTTAGTCAAGGTTTAGCATATGTTATAAATCTCTCTCTCTCTCTAAAACATAACATGAATTGTGATGAAACTGAAAAGCATCTTACAGGCTAAAAGAATGAAAAGCTTATTATAGAATGCCTACTATAAATGGTGTAAAGTAAACATATGAACACAAGCAATCGTGTTGCAGTCAAGTAAATAGAGGCACAACATTCAGAGCAATGAAAAAAAGTAAAATTTCTCAACATTCACGCAAATGATGCCAATACCGCACTTCAGTATGCATACCTTACAGAGTGTCCTATATTCCTTTTGAAGGCGCTTGATGCAAGCCCTCTCTGCCATTCGAAAGTGAATTCACAGCAATACTCTGGCTCTTTAGAAACCCTACACCAATTTTTATTCTTCTAGGAAATGCTTCCAAGAAAGTACTGTACAGAGCAAAAAGCAAGTCAAGTACTACATCCACAAACTTGTGGATACATAAGCAACAAAAAAAGATCACAGACTAAATGTGTAGCAGGAAATTTTAAACCCAATCTCATATATAAAAGAGTCATTGACAGAAATAAGAAATTAGACATAATATTGATATACATCATCACATAAGCCTGAACGGACAACTAAGGACCATCCATATGGTACAAATGCTCCAACACAGAACCTAAAATCAATTTTGTGAACTCTATACCCTTGATTTGGACAAAAATCACTTCATTTTTATCTCTGCCTATCAATAGGTGGGCGCTATGCAGCAGACTTGAGATAGCCACCATCAATTCAGAATTCAACTAAAGAGGAAAATGCACCAGCACAATAATTATTTCATTAAGAAGAACTGAAATCATTTCTAGCAAAAAGGAACGCCAAATATCAGCTTCAAAATTACCCTCCCCTTTCAGGTATTTCTCACAATTTCAACACGAGAAAACATAGAGACCCAAGAATGCTCATCCATTCTACTTTGTCATCAAATCATCAAATGATCCAACTTTCGTAACGTCCTGGTGTGTTTAAATAGACTCTTGAGTATGAAAAATATAAGGAAGCATCAGCGAATCCCTTTCTCAAATAAATGGAGATAAAGCAAACAAAAATAAAACGAATTTACTTGGCCCATCAAAGTTACAGGTAGAATCGACAGTTAATGTAAAGAAAAATTGATCCATCTTAGAAAGAACTGAAAATTGATGGAACCCACTCAAGCCGTCGCAGTAGTAACAACAGGTCAATCCTCGTAATGTCATTGAATGCTAACAGAACAAATGCAAAAAGAAAAGAAAAAAGTTCAAGCACAGGAGAAGATAGAAATACCTTTAGTCTGGCTTGTTTCTATACAGTCACTAGGTTGTGACAAAGAAACGAGTAAAAGGACTGATTCCCAAGCCTGAAAACAAAGTTGACGAATTCTCTTACAGATTTTGAGTCGGAGCCATTAGGTGAAATGTATTCGAGATATCTCAAGGGATTACAGGGGTTAGGGATGGAGTCTTTTTGCGTTGACTACCCGCGCTTGCCGAGTGGAAGTGGTCTGACAGATGAGTAGAAAATATGTTTTCTTTCCACAGAAAGCATTTTCCCGTGTCCCGGTGGTTTTTTACACGCCACCACTGAATTCACCATTTTGGGCCCGACTTTTTTTGTAAAATGACGAAAACACCCCCTGCACAAGTCACCCTAAAAAAATATTTTACTTAATGCGTATTAGTATTTAATAATTTAATTAGATAAATATTATGTTAGATCAGTAAAAAATAATTAAAATTACTCATACTAGACTCTGGAATCTAGGCATTTTATGTTCGAAGGCATGAACATATTAGGTTCTCGTATTGACCTAATGCCTGCCTTGTAGCATCCCAACTGCTTGGTTTCATTAAACAGCAGTGATGGCTATTGAACATCTTTTCGTCCTTGATCGGTCTTCAGGCCACAGAATTGGCCAACTCTCTTTGGACTCGTCGTCTGTTAGTTGTTAGTTGGTGGGAGAGAATTGAATATTATCACACCTACTTAGAGCATTGAAAGTCAGTGTAAAGTGAACTGAATTTGGAAGACTGTTTGGAAGAAAAATTGAACATATAAAACACCACCACTTATTAGCAACATAGACTACAATTTTTAGTTCCATCAACTGAGAGAAACGGTTCTAAACTCATAAAACACCACTAGCAATCACCTGATATGCCTTATCTATGATAAATGAAAGAAACCAAGGGCGATCATATTGATCTTGGGAAAGGTATCAGATTGAGATGGATTACAACAATCCCATATTGAGTCTTATAATGTCATTATAACTACTTTTCAAAAAAAAAAAAAAAAAAAATGTCATTATAATGCCACTCGAGAAGTTAAAGACATATCGAACAAAACACACATTATTCATCATCAATACACCCACCGATTGACAAAACACATCCTGAAGACTATAGGATCAGCACAAAGTGCTTCAGTGTGCTGATTTCTTTGATTTTACCCCCCATTTAGCAAGAAACGAACCATCAGCAGCTGTTACACTAAACAACAATTTGAGGATTTCACTTTTCAACTGGATGCTGGGCTAGTCCTTAACACATGAGGAACATTCATTACAAGACCAAGAAGCTAGCAGTGTTAAAACTTGCATTTGGTCCTTTATACTATAAAAACCAGATGAGACCAGTTGGAAGTCCCTAAACTGTGATAACACAACGGAGAACTACCTTCTCTGCTTCTTCAGGAATGATGTTGATGATCCATCATTCTGTTTATGCCTCTTCTTACTTTTGTTGCCACTGTTCTCTGCCCTTATACTTGGTGAAGCTGCATTAGTAGCCAGGAAAGATTTTTTCCCTTTAGGTTTTCTACTAATGAAGCTCACAAAGGAGCTGTTTTTTGCAACTTTTTCACTGCCGATATCCTTGGCTGCCGTAACATACACAGCCTTTTCTCTCTTTTGGCACTCTAATGAAGAAGACTCAAAGTTCGATTTGGGATTCAGAAGAACCTGGTCAATCTCTTTCCTGATCTGCCTAAGGCTTGTCTTTGATGACACACTGGAAGGAGCAGTAGCATGGATGCTTTCCTCTGATTTTTTTTGTGAACCAAATGTAGATAAAAACTCTTTGTAGACCGTTTGCTTAGATGTTTGCCTCGACTTCCATTGTTCTGGCCGTTTTACAAACCTGTTAAGTTATTAGGAAGAAAAACCATCTCAGACCAAATACAATATAACAATGTCTGGAAACTCACAAATAAGAGCAGAGGCTAGCCAAGAGCATTCCAAGTTTATTCTTAAAATAAAAAGAGTTTTCCACTTACAAAAGATGATTGTTCCATTTCACAGAATTTCCCTCATGCTCATTAAGGGCCAAAAGAAATAGAACGCGGCCAAAAACAACATACATGAAAATAGTGCAGAAAAATTTGAAGAATGAGCATAATAAAAAAGGACTGATATAGCTAATGCAAAAAGTGCAGACAGGGCTTTAATGATGACATTGACACTTCCTTTCATTTTCTACCTCTTGTGCACTCCACAGAGAGGGCTTTAATGATGACATTGAAAGACTTGGTTGGAAGATGTTATGGAATTTTTTTATAGAAAAATAGCCACTCCACAATAATGTGCAAGCAATATAGATTAAGACTAAATGCAGACCAAATACCATGTAACACATGAAATCAAACACAGTTCATTTGCAGTCGATGTTACTAAGTTATCTCTAGCCCAGTCAATCCAAGCTATCAACCACCGATTTCTGAAACCCCTTTCTAACTCTGGGTTTCTATGAATTGAACACAAAGAATGAAACGCTCAGGATATGGAGCTCGAAGCTTCAGTGTGGATGCTGCAGCAGTCCAGCCCCTTTTTTAAAAAAAATCTGGAATGAACCGATCTTAATAAGGACTTCTCTCTGTTTTAGTTGTATCTCATTCAAAAGATAGTCAATTCTGCAACTGGGTAATTCTCCTTTCATTCACTGCTATTTCATCATCTGCAACGGAAGATTTGGTCTACATTACCTTTTTTGGAGGGATTAACTGTAAAAGATATCTCCAGATGTCCAAATTATAATCTCATTATAATAATGTCTCTGCCTTGGAGTTCCAGTCAGTGAAGAGTCTTCCACAGTAGGACACTGAACCTCCGTTTGCATTCATACTAGCACCCGTAGATTCTGTTGATCATGTGTTTGTGGTTCTCCCTCAATAAAAATAAATCATATGGGAATTTGATCTTGTAGACGAGAGCAGGCATATGTCTCACTTTTCAGAAATTTACTGCAGAATCGGATTTTCATGTTGGAGCTTGTGAAACTGTTTGACGCCAGATCTTCCCAAATTCGTGACATGGCAGCAGAAACTCTCACCAGCTTGATTTCAATCCCAAGAAATCAAAAGAAATTCATTCAAGAGGATTCCAACGTCATTTGAGTTTGGCAATTGCTTGACCCAGAAGAAGAAAAGATACTTTCCATGTATAATAGTAGCAGAGGAAAAAGAACGCAACATACCCACTGCATCCCTGCAACAACATAAAATTCTAATTGAGGGATCTCTTCACCCAGCTCAAAACCGGGAACTCAGTTTTTTCAATGATGGGGATGGCATGACCAAAGCAGGTCCTACCCCATTTACTTGTTTGAGCGGAAGGGTGCTGCTGCTAGCAGCTGAGCTACTGAAAGAAGACAACAACTTAATTGATGAAAGCAATTGAAATTAGTAGATTCGATTGCTGTCTTCTAGATACTTATCCATGGAAATCCGGTGCCGACTTTTAGTTGCATGAGACCAGAAATAGAAGAAAACCTCTCGGTTTTTTTTGTGTTGGCGGGATCGTGGAAGCTCCAGCAGATATAAAAGTAAGGACGCTAAAGAAGCTGAAGACTTAAAGAAATCGATCAAACAATCACTACTGTCAGGAGTGATAAGAGAGTGGAGGCTGAGTGAGAAGAACAGGCAACTAGATGTCACCGAGGTTGAAGTGGACGAGATCTTCGATTAGGAGGAGCAACTTTGGCATCTTGAGGATGAGAGGACATACGGCACGGCAGTCGACCTGCCCACAGAGGAGGGGTGGACCACCGTATTGAGGAAGAAGAAGACACCAGCTGCGCAATCATCAGTGAAACCAAAGACTTTTAGTTTTGAGGCATCAATTCTGAAGGTTGAAAACTCAAGGACAATTCCATCAAGATCACAGACATTAATGATGAAAGTTAATCTTTTGTCAAGATTTCTCCCTCCATTAGGGTTCCTTTCTTATCACAGTTTAATTTTGTAGTGGGATCAGATGATCATCAAACCACATCCAAGGAAGTTTGGGTGGGAAACTCGCAGTTACACTGTCCGTCTTCCAATACAAGAGAACTGAATGCGAAGTGGTCCACCTTTGGGATGGCAAAGTGCTCGGAGGGATCTACATCCCCAGATCCACGAGCGATGGCTTCAGCTGGCACAACCTCACCACCACGTGGGAACTACTACTGGGATCTGATTCCACTTTGAATTCCACAAAATGCAAACTGATAACACCCCTGTAACAGCTGCAATCTCCCTAGAGAATATTAATTGGGCCATCCATCCACAATGACCTTCCCAATACTCCTGTTGACTACGACCCCACTACTCCTGCCGACCCAGAAACCGACTCTTCTAGCCCCAAAATACAAAACATCATACCTGCACCGGAGCCTAAAACCCCCAAAACCGCCAACTCCACTGAAGTAGGCAAAAGCAGCACCCCTCCAACCCCCCCCCCCGTAAACCCTCTTCACTGATGTCTCCATCTTCAGTCGCACATACTCCAGAAAAAAAACCAGTCATCCTACCCCAGATACCCTTCTTTCTGCAGCAGACCAAGCCCTATCCACTCTCGTTGGGAAAATCATGTCATTCAACCCATCACGAAGTGATGAATCCTCCTCTCTACCAGGATCCACTTCAAAGAACAACTCTAGTCAATGAGCCAAATTCAGAAATTTATCTTTTAAAAGCCAGCTAAGTAAAGACTTTGGGGAAACTGAAACAGACAATTTCAAGATTCAGCAACCAGTAACCTTTCAACAAAGAAAACTGAGTACACACAGTGATAAGGGCTATTTATTTGACTGGAAAAGAAAAGCAAAAGAAAGGTGCACCCTATCCGAATCATTCAAAGTCAACAATCCAAATATGACAGGGAGACTTGGAGTAAGATGTTGGATTTAGCAAATCAACTTCAGCAGCGAATGAATCAAGAAAATGTCAATCAAGGAGTGGTCAAAAACGAAAAATCCAATAAACGATCATCCTTTCATGGGATATTAGGGGAGTTAACAAGGCTAAGAAGTGTGCTGTTATCCAGGCTCTCATTGAGGAGAAGAAGGCTCACCTCATCATTCTCCAACAGTCAATGTCTGATTCAATTGTCCGTGACATCTGTACCATCCCCCAGCCAAGATGGCTTGTTCTTCCAGCTTGCAGATCTGCTGGTGGCATCCTTGTTATATGGGACACAAAGTCCTTGAACCCGCAATCACTATATTGGTGACTTCTCTATTTATCTTAGACTCCGGGATCATGAAAATGGATGATTCTGGTGCCTTGAAGGAATCTACGGTCCATCATCATATAAAAGGCAGTCTGAATTCTGGGACGAGCTCTTCACTTCTATTAGTCGATAGAGTGATCATTGGCTCCTAGCTGGCAACTTCAATAAAATACACTTTCGCAATGAGAACTCCCCCCCACCCCACCCTCCCACAAGATTTCCTCTTCCATGAGAGGCTTCTGTGACTTCATGGTTGCCTTTGTGTTAGATGAAATTCTGGGCAGCACTTTACTTGGAGTAATGGTCGTCGTAGCCCCATCCTCTGCCTCTTGGATAGATTTCTTGCCACTAGTGAGTGAACTCGTATCTACAATAATGTTATTGGATCTATGCTAGGGAAGGTGGCGTCAAATCACTAGCCAATCCAGCTTGATACCAAGTCTAGTGCATGTGGAGAAAGCCTTTTTGTTTCAAAGATATCTGGCTTGAGGATAAAAACTGTATTTAACTCATCAAATCCTGGAGTAATGAGGCCACTTGCTCTAGGCCTACTGGTGGGATTGTGGCCATGAAACTCAAGTACATGAAATGTAAGCTCCGTGCCTGGTCCCCGCCTCCTCCAAGCATTCTCAAGCTGAATTTTGATGGGAGTGCTCGTGGATGTCTTGGCATTGCTGGGTTCGGGAGTGTATTCCAGAATACTGAGAGCCATGTCCTCATCACTTACTCCGGCCCTTTGGGTATTGCTGATTCCACGGAGGTCGAGCTACTCACTTTGCTACAAGGACTTATCATTTTCAAAGACTATCTCACCAGACCCCTCATCATTGAGGGTGAGTCCCAAGTGATTATCACTTGGTGTTCTTCCGTCTCCTCCCCTCCTTGGAGACACTAGAATGTAATCAATAAAGTTTTTTACATTTTGCCCCTTTTTAAATGTTATTGGGCTCATGTACCAAGATCAGTCAACGCCTTAGCTGACTCGCTTGCTAATGACTGAGCCTCCCTCCAATCCCTTGTTGTGAAGGGACCACTCTTTTAATTCGGTTTGTTTTTCTTTCCCCTTTGAATAAAATTCGCATTTCACTAAAAAAGAAGAAAAAGATTCAAGTGGCTAAAAGAAAGGGACGCCAATACCTACTTCTTTCAATCAATTGCCTCCGCACACCGTCCATCTAACAAAATCAACTCCCTTGTTGGAAATGGGCTGAGTTCTAATAAATCCGAAATTACTGATGTTATTTTGAGATTCTATACAGGTCTCTACACCCCTAACAAGTCCTTTATTGACGCACGCTTGAGAGGCCTCAATAACCTTTCTCAATCAAAAAAATTGAGGATGTTGTTAGATCCATGCCCTTGGATAAAGCTCCAAGCCCTAACGGGTTTAATGAAGAGTTCTTCTGGGCTGCATAGCCTTTCCTGGGTAATTACATCCACTCAATGATGGAGGACTTCCACATCAATGGAATCTCTTACAAGGACCTCAGGACCACTTTCAATGCACTTTTTTCTAAGAAGGATACTGATTTTAGACCTATGAGTCTCATCAACAACACAGATAAAATCATTGCTCATGTACTCGCCAAAAGGCTAAAGCCAGTTATGAATCATATCCTCGTTCAATGCCCCTAAGCTTGGTGTGTCTAGAGCTTTTTCTTCAACTTATTTGAGATCCCAACTTGCATAACATGTCCTTCTCCAACCTTATAAGTCTTTGCTTGGGCTTCCCCCCTCCCCTACTGGGGAAGATCATAATGAAAGCTTGTCCTGGCCATATTCCTATGAGAGGAATTAGCATATCTTCTACAAAAAGACCACGTCCTGATCCATCGTTGCTGATAGAATGTTGCTCATATAATTTCTTGGCTCATCTTGTTGGACACATTCAGTGATGTTGTCAACAGCTCTTTGAGATGCAACTAATCCTCCATTGCTCACCTCTCCCCATCCAAGCAAGCACCACCCTCCCCCCACGACAGAGTGGCTTCCACGTAGTGAAGGCATCATCAAGCTTAACTTTGATGGTTCTTCGCTCTGGAATCACGACCCTGCTGGTCTTTGGGGGGTCTTCAACAACTCTTCTAGTGCCATCCTTGCCTCCTTTCCTGGCCCGCTTGAATCTACTACTCTACTACTGAGCTTCAAGCATTGAGGCATGGCTTGTAGATTTTCAGGGACCATTGTGAAGGTCCGTTGACACCTCTGTTGTCATTAGCTGGTGCTCAGGGAAGGACCCTCCTAGTTTGTTCCTGGTCTCATATTCCTAGATCAGCAAACTGTTATGCTGATTCTTTGGCTAGAGAGGGGGTTGCCCTCCAATACTTCATTGGGATCCCCCCCCCCCCTTCTCTCTCCTCCTCCTCCTCCTCCTCCTCCTCCTCCTCCTAATATTGTTCTTGCTTAAGGTGTTTTAATAAATTGCACTTCTCTTCAAAAAGAAGCTGAAGAACTAGAGCCTACTTTATTTTGTCTAATTTCACAATTGGTATCAAAAGGAGCATGTGGTCTTGGTTGTATCTGCAGAATCTTCTGGCTGGAGCCTATTGCGTATACTATTCGGCAGTTAGGGGTCTTGCCGTTTCCAATGCAATATGTCCAGCAAAGTGGTATTGGTTCCTCTAGCTAGTGCATGTTTAACAGCAACCTGAATTACTGGACCACTTGCTAGAGGATCAGAATAAGGTATATCTCTGATTATTACCTGATAATTTTTCGGCAGGTATCTCCCCGTTGTCAAAGTTTTTTTTTGTCAGATTTTTGGTTAAATTTGTTGGTCAAAGTTGGTAGCTTATTCCTGTAGTCCATATTTTGTGACTTAGATGGTCTCTTTCATGTCAATTTTTAAGTTAAATTGTTGGTCCAACTTGTGGTCAATTTATAGTCAGCTCTCATTGTTATTTTTTACAGTGCAACAATTGATTTCTCATATTGGTCTCTTATTGTTATGCACTTTGCTTCACTATGTTTTATGCACTTTTGATAGTTTGATCTTCCCGTAAGATTTTTGTATTCTTTAAATGTTCTCTTGTACCCATCTCCTCTTTTGTCTCATATTATTTGAACTCTTTTTTTTTTAGTGCAATTCTGTTTATGTTTGTTTTACTATGTATTTTTTTCAGACTTTTTACCTTGTGTAGTCCGAAATTTATGCCAAGAAAATTCTCTTGTTTTCTAGGAGTTGGTTAAGTCAAACCCCTTGTTGAGTTCCTTGGCTAGGTCCTCTCTTTTGCTATATATGGGTGATCTTCCTTGGATTAGTCCTCACTTTTGCCATATATGGGTGATCTTTGGTCCATTATGACTTTTATTCTTGCCCTAAAGTTGGTTTTCTAATTGCTCCAGAGTGGGTTTTGTATAGTTGTCATTTAAGTGACTGGCCTGATATGTTGCATAGGGATTCTTATCACTATTTTGTGCTTCAAATCTTTTCTATTGATTTTTTAATTTTATTATTTGTGTCACTCATATTTCTTTTACCATTTTCATGGGTTTTACCATCTAAGAGTTGTGAAAGTCTGAGTCCGTTTTAGTATTTATTATTCAGACACCTCATTTGTTATTCATAGGGAGATGGGAGGAAGATTGCTATTTTTTTTTTCTTTTGAAGTTAAGGGGGAGGAAAAAAATATATATACCTGTGTGATGCAAGCTCAAAAGTCACAAACCACAGAAGACACAAATTTTGAAAATTTTTGAAGTCACATAGACCAAAGATTTTTTGAAGACCAATTTTTGTATTTCCTTATTATGCTTAAAAGGGAATTGAGAAACAAATTTTATAACAAGCAAAAATTATATGCTCTAACTTGACGGAGAGTGTTGGAAAGTATAATTAGAGTTTATTTAGTTCACTTCGTTTTCTAAGAATATATTTTTCTTTAGAAACTAGATTCCTAAGTTTTATGGGTTGCAAGGACATTGATGTAATTTTTCTTTTTTTAATTATAAATAAGGGAGAGAGAGGGGTCAGTAAACACTAATTTCTCTCATTTTTTTTCGTACAAATTTCAACAATAGTATCAGAGGGTGCAGTGGGGCGACGTTCAGTTATGCTCCCCAAAGTTATTTGTGTATTTTTTAGCTCCATAAGGTAAGAGTTTGTTCTATGCTGTTTTGGGAGTTTGTGCCCATGTCTCAGGTGCGGTATGTGTAAGCCAGGATTTATGGGAGTGTATTGAGTAAGAACAAGTCCCACATTGAAAAGTGTTAAGAAAAGTTAATGTTATAAGGTTCAGCAATAAGCCTCGTAAGTGGTTAGTCATTCTAGGATGGAACCGTCCAACACTTTATTTATGACAACTAACCATTTAAAGCACTAAAACCAAATTTTCCCTCGTTTCCACTCAAGAGAATGAAAACACAACAAGCAATAGCATTTATGGGGTCAAGCGTCTTTCCACTTACCCATCAACATCTAACTTTTTTAATAGATATGGCCCATGCTTTGTCTTGGATAGCTCAGCTTGCACATTCACCAACTCAGATACAATCATCTCTTTGTGAGATAAATTAGCAGATGTAAAGCACTTCTCAACAATAAATGAACCAGAAGGATGCATTGAAAGTTCCCCAAAATGACCATTAAGCCTAAAAAGAGGGAAAAACATTAACACATTAGAGCTAAACATAATTCATTTGAATAGTTAGTGAGAGACTAGAAAAAAGATTGCAACTATTTCAACTCAGTAAAGTGACTCAGAGGGAAGCTTCATAACTTACTTCACAATTATTTTTTGCTTCTGTTTGGCAGAAACATCAGAAGAAAGAAAGGCCTCCAAAACATGTCCTCCTCCAGCATCTTTTGCCATCTCAAAGACGTGGTCAGATTCCACAGCCATCATACTTGTAATGTATGGTTGGATCATAGCCTGATAGACAGAAGTAAACACCAAATATATGGGGTACTAGTCATATTACTGTATTTTTAGGATAAAAATGAGAAAACATAAACATATAAAAATTTTGATAAAAAAATATCAATGAAAACAAAGAATAAATTTGAAGTAGGAAAGCAAAAATATAACTTTGGAGCACAAACAGTTTGGGAATAAGAAAAATTTAGAGCCCTGATGAAGGGCCATCATTAGAATAACCAGAAAAGGCAGAAAAATTAAAATAAAACATCAGTCAGAAAGGAAAGTCTACATCCTAAGTACTTAAATATCAAGTGAAATTTTTTTTTATTTCAAGCAAAGCTAGAAAGAAGCAAAAATTATTAGATGGAACCTACACTTGAACATCTGAAAATTGTTTGCAACATCAAACAGCCTACGGTATGCATCTTATCACCCTCTGCCCATTCCCAGCGATCTTTGTCAGTACAGCCAAAGTAGCTCTCCAGAAAAAGTATTCGTGGAACAATGCTGGAGTCAGATCCAGAATGTACTGAAGCAGCAAGGGACTGACAGGCCTGTAAAATGATCAAATGGAGTTTAAGATAAAGAGAAGAAAAATAAGGGTTGTTGAAGTCAAAATAGTTTGTCCGAAAATAATTAGCTGAAGTTAGGAAGCAGATTCCCAACTAATATGCTCAGCATCTTTAAGCACATTATTTGAATGAGACTCTTCACCCATTATAACACTGTCCATACCTAGGCAAACAACCTGAAATATAGAGTATAATTATAGGCCACAGAATGGTGGGATTTCTATCCTTCAAGCCGCTCCCCCATGCTCTGGTCCAAAATATGATAAGCATACATATCAACCATAGAAAAGAAAGACCCAGTCTTCAATTTACTTTCATATTATATTGAAGTTGGGGCAATTCCTCCCAAATGACTTGGCAAAATTGTGATCCTCTTCCAAACTGATAACCACAATATCTCCCACAAACATCCCTTATTGAGAAACAACCCTCCACCTGTTTGGGGAATGTAACAGAAAACTGATATGCTTCAAAAAAAATTTTAAAAAAAAGCATTCTATGTTCCAATCCCCCTTTTTTTCCCCTAATATAACATAAAGCAGCATAGTGGACGAAGAAGAAACTCAAGATTGTGGCTCGGCCTTTAGCTCAATTTTCAGATGTGGAGGTTTTATGTGTAATCAGCGTTTATAAAAAAAAAAAATATATATATATATATAAAAGAATTCAAGATTCTTCACTGAAGATTGCATTAGCCACCAATATAGACAAACACGTTTAACACTTGTTAATTGAAATATGCATTGGTCCATCATGTGAGATGTTTAACACTGATCAACTGTAACATGCAATGGTCCATTGTGTGATATGCTTAACACATGTAAATTTTAACATGCAGTGGCCCATCATGTGAGATTAGTAGTAAGCCCAAGGGAAATTAAGTCCCCATTAACACAAATTAAGATCCCTCTAAATGGTTCACCACACCAAAAAGCTGGCAAAGTAAAACAGTCATTATAGGACAATCTGAAAAATAAATATAAAGAATTCTAGAAAAAAAAAAAGGTAAATATTAAAAACCTTCTGTTCATGGATATGAAGCTGTTGACATGCAGCAAGGAGGGAAGCAACAACCCCTGATTTTCCAAGTTCAAGCAGTTCCTTCACTTTAGGACCGAGTTCTTCCCAGATTAATTCCACCTACATATGAAATAATTAAAAAACTGTTCCAAACATTGTACTGGAAACCAAGCAAAACTTCAGGTTCAAAATTTCTAACAAATGAGACATAAAATTGTACTTAAGTTGCAGAAAAAAAGGGGGGAAATGTTCATTTCATGAAGCCATAAAATGGTAGGTTCCATCAGTGACCATAAAAATACATCATCTAAAATAATTATTTGAAGTAACCAAGAGACCACTATTACTGAATTGTAAACAAGAATCTTGCATTAACTACTTGGATTCTGCAACAAAAGCAGATCAAAAGAGCCTTGTCAACCCTGGTAGCTTCTTGTCTTTCATAACAATGAGAAATGAGTATCATTAAGGGAGCTCCATGAAAGGAGAAATTGCATCATAAAAAAAGAAAACAAGCTGAAAACAAATAAAATACAAAAAACATTAACCAAAATACAAGTGAAATGGGAAAGATATTGCTGACAACGAGATGCTGTCGAGAAGCACCCTCCCTAACTAAAGAACCTGCCAACGTCATGGAATGTGACACCAAGATATACACTAGGTACATGAGACATCAAAAATTTCACCAAAATACAAAACAAAAATTCCCTAGAGGAATTTTTTTCCCCGAAGCCCAACTAATTATTACAACAGATGCATGCCCCTCACCCCCACAACAATTCTTGGCGTGTGTAAAAACATTAGCTAACTAAAGCCTCAAACCCTGAAGAGAAGCTCTCAGCTCTGCCACCGTAAACTCACACATACCTAAAGGAGTAGAAAAAATAAGAAAGTATTACCTATAGACTCTATAATAGCACGACTACTACAAGCCAGCCTGGGATTGCCACGAGAGCTACTATCAAAATTTAATTGAAGATAACCATGAGGGGGTAGAGACCAAGAAATTGGAGCAGGTATTGGGTGGAAGGAGAAGGAGATTACTCTTTTCCAATTATTACTAAAGAGGAAGCGAGGTAAATGGGATGTCTCATGAAATTTGTTTGGCAAAAACACAAAAAAAAAGAATGCACGACTACCTCAATGACATCTTCAATGAGATTTTGCTTGATTCCAAAGATTTGCTTCTTATGTTTTATGCAAGATTCCAAGAAATTGCAGCAATTGAAAGCGTCCAGAAGTTTTTCCCAAATTTTCCCCAAGGAACCATAGATGATTGCACAAGCATTGCAGAGAAGAAAGAGGGAAAACATAAACTAAGACCACATTTTAATGTGAAAGCACTCCAGACTTGCTTTGAAAATGGGTAAATTAATAGCAAATGCTCAATACTTTCAAGACCATTTCCACACAATTTGTAGCTCCCTTATCCAGTTTGAAAGAGAAGATTTGCAGTTTCAAATTAAAATTTGAAATCATTATGGCCATCATGGACTCTATTATCAAAAAGCATAACCAATTCCCATATGACTATATTTATCCACTATCATTAAACACCAGTCTGATTCCTCAAACAATCTTTGATCATTTTTTTAAATGGAATCAGGACGCCAAAAGGTTGGTAGAGTGATGCACAACATTTACAACCTTTTGTCATTTGGTCCAACTTCAGAAGCCTACAGACTGACTGAAGAACCCAAGTTAGCTCGTAAGTGCGAATTCAGAATTACTACAGCTACAGAGTCCGGTACAGGATACCACTTGTGCACCATTTTGAATTGTTGCAAGTCTTCACATATAAACAAAGGTTGTAGTGTATGTGTCTAGATGCTTCTTGTGGAACCCAGAGTTGCCAAGGGTTGAAGGGAAACTCTAGAAGAGTCCATAACCCATCAGATGGCTGATACTCAGAGGAGAGTCTCTCATGTATAACCAAGCCTTGGCTTTTCCAATGAAGATGAGAAGTTAATTAAGAGAGAAGCCCCAGGGGGCAAGTATTAACCAAGCCTTATAGCAGAACAAGTAATGAAAACTTGAGTGCACTCCTTTCTCTCTTTTGCATTTCTGAGTTAGTAGTACCAGTTTCAGCCAGTAAACGTTATACAAAGAAAACTGACCTGCACAAGTTAAAAGAATAATAGGCTTTTGGTACTCTTGAGTGACCAACATCATATATCAATGGGATAGATGATGTTATCTGGACTTTTACACCCTTATGGAGTTCTTCCACCAAAAATTTGCCTTCCCAATAATGTTGCAGTGCATTTTATGCTTAGCTTCTCCTCAAGACCTAACTCATATTCCTCTCTATCGCAACTTTGCTGTCACAAGCACCTTTAAAAAACACGAAAAAAAAAAAAAAAAACACTTTGCTGCCACAATGAGGAGCAATTAAGGATAGTTGGTGCAATCCTGAAATATTTGGTGTTTTAGCGGCTTTGTGGTCCTTCACTCCTTTCTCACATTAGGGAAGGATTTCGCTCCATTTTGCATAACAAGTTGCAGTCTTATGTAATGTTGTCATTAGTCTCTGTAACTCATGCAAATAATTTCTTTGTTAATAAATAGTGACACAATTTTTTACCAAAAAAAGATTCCTACTTCGGCCTACTTTTCAATGGGTCATCTGTCCACCATATGATGCACAGGAGTTGCATTGTAATCATCCAGCAAACACTTTTGGTTAAATGGTTTTCTAAAAGCTAAAAATTGGATGAACATTAAAGTCTTTTAGTATATGACAAGACATGAGAGCAATTAATAGACCAATAGACTAAAAGAAAGTGGTATAAGTTACATTACATATATTCAAATAAAAAGCACAGTAGTCAATATACCTTATAGGAAAAGGCACACATATTAACTACGACTAGGAAAAATGAAAAGAAATTATTCAGTTCATAACACATACTTGACCTTGGCATTTTGCAGAAGAAACTAATGCTTGAACCACAAAGCTACCACAGGGATGAGATGATACTTCAAATAGTGACCCCTTGAAAATTTTTGTCAATATTTCATTGTATAGGGCTTCAGGAGACACTTCCAAAATAACCTACAAAATTTATAATGGACATTTGTTAATTTTGAAGAAAATCACTAGAAAATGATGTGCAACAGTTGAAACCAACTAATACCAGAGGTCTTTTCCTTCAATGATCTCAAAATCTCAAACACAAGCAAAATTCATGCATTCTAGAAAATGATTCCAGACACGTTCACACACAAAATTCATGCATTCCAGACACTCACAGTTTTTTTTTTCTTTTTTTCAAGAAAAGCAAAAGATAAAGAATACGAGTGAGATAACCTCCATCAAATGGCTATAGGCAGTATCCTTTAGTAGTTCCATAATTTTGTGTACTTCAGCAATGTCAGCAAACTTCCCCTTACATAAATTTTCCTCATTGCTACAAAGAAGAATATGTATTACACGAGATAACCCTTCATCATCTCCCACTAATAGTTTTAAGGCAACCTGCGAAGATAAGGAATATCAATACAAGAAAAACTCAATCTCACAAATGCGTTGCAAAAATCCAAGTAACCAAAGCCACCAACAGACAAAATGGGAGAAGCATGTTGCAAGATTATCATTTTTTGTAAGGATGAATTTATCAATGAGAAACAAAGCAACAATAGGGAAAGGGCACAGAAAACCCTCTACAGAAACCAAAAAAAAAAAAAAAGAACTAAAGGGGCATACTATGCCCTACAACAAGATGATAAAGACTGACACCCTCCATAGCATGAGAATCCACAAATGCATAAGCAGATCCAAGTGTATGATTGCTAGACACATCAAACATCTAACCAATTTTCCTGCAGTCGTTAGACATCCAACCACTTTCTGTCGAATGGGAAGACATCTAATCATTCTACGCTATATGACAGATTAGACCATCTTGACACGTGCATAAGCCAGCTGTGAAAATTTCAGAGGCCAATATCCATGGGGAGGCTCCTGACTTTCTGAACTCTATTTGTACCAGGTATCAATATGAATTGCAAGTTGAGCTGTTGGAGGAACAAAGGTTTTCAAGGTGTTCACAGTGATCAAGCAAGTTTGAAAAAGGCAAACAAACTAATCCGAGATTAGGTAAGAAAACTATAGAACATAGTTGATTAAATAGGTATTTGGTACCCTGTCAGGGTTTCAAAGAAGACAACTCAGCCCAGACGTATAGACAAAACATGTATCTCAAACTTTATGTAAAATATCTTTAAGAAAATGTCAAAAAATCAAAAAATATAAAAACATTACAGAAATTAAAAATGACTCATTGATATAATATATACTACTTTTAACAGATACACTAGTGAATTGTAAGAAAAATGAAAACATAACGTGATCAAGCATGTTTGAAAAAGGCACACCAACTATATCAGGTAGTGTGGAAAAAAAATGGTAAACAGGTCTTTGGTACCCTATCAGGGTTTTAAAAAATCTGAGACAACTTGGTGAGATGTACACAAATTTTGTCCAAAACATCATAAGAAAATTTCAAAAAATCATAAAATATAGAAACTTTTCAAAGAAATTAAAAAAAAAAATGACCCATTGATATAATATTTACTACATACAATAGGGAATTTTAAGAAGTATAAACATACACTGTTGGAAGGATATAATTCTTAATTTTATCCAAAACATCATTAAGGAAATGTCAAATGTCAAAGCGATGAGATAATATAAAATTTTAAAGAAATTAAAAAATGATCTATTGATACAATATATACTACTTTTAACAGATACATCAGTGAATTTTAAGACGTATAAAAATACACTGAGATTTGGAAGGATATAATTCTTTAAAGTTTAATCTAATCAAACATTTCTTCCATCCAAATAGTTTGGTATCTAATTGGAGCTGCAACTAAATGATCTTCTAGATTTAACCACTTAAAAGACAACATTTTGGCTATCAATTTACATCATTTTCTATTAATAGTATGTAAATTGATAGTACGGTTCATTAGATTAAAAATTTTACAAATTTTCTCAGATGTAAAATTTAGATCCTCTAATTGGAGATAAACTCAAGGGTACTTGAAAATATCATATAAATGGTATTCAATTATGTTTTTCTAATCTTGAAAAGATGGTTTAGTCAAGCTCTGAGACAACCTGGCCAAGATGCACAACATCTTGCAGAGGTGGCCTACCATGATTATGAGCAGCCACCAACACATACACACAAACACACACACATGAATGATTGAAGCATATCCCCTAACCTTGAAACTCATGGCCACTTATAAATAAAGTAAAGAAAATAAAGAAAAGAAATACCTACAGAACAAAACTGCTGTAAATGTTAACTCTTAGCGACATATAAATAGAGTAAAGAAAATAAAGAAAAGAAATACCTGCAGAACAAAACTGCTGTACTTGTTAACTCGAATGGTGGAGAGGTCTTCCTCAGCACATTTTAACATTTCTTCAGTTAGAAACTTTAACAATTTAGGAAATCCTTGTTGAAGGTGTTCTAACTGATTTCCACCTGAGTGAGGAAAATTAATCTTTAACCGCCCCGCTAAAACAGTTGAAGTCTTTGTAGAGTGATAGTCTTGCAGAGAATCCACTGGTACTCCCTTACAAAGGCAAAGAAGACTCCGGAAAACATGGGAACCATAAATGCTACACATTACATCAACTGGATTTAAAACGATCCCCTGTCCAGATGACGGAAACTACCAATAAGCTAAAAAAATAAATGTAAGTCATCACAGAGACAAATGCTTCAGCAACCAGATCATTTTGGTAAATCAGATTGATCTCATTGTTGTTGAATTATAGTAATTGAATTAGGACAAGGCACAAATACTTCAGCAACTGAATCGTTTTCATAATTCAGATTGATCACATTGTTATTGAATTTTAGTAATTGAATTAGGAAGGCAGGATGAAAGGTTGGGTCTACTTGGTATGGTTAAGGATTTGTTCCTTGTTGTTTGGACCAGGATTGACATCAACCTGCTCAACCTCACTTAGGTCACAGCACAAAAATACAAGGGAATGTATATACACCAAAAAAGGGGATGCATATAGAAATCTAGATGCACTATGTGACCAACATGTAACAGATCAGATTGGAAAAGGACTGGTCATCTGATCAATGCCTTCTTAGGCAGTTGCTCTTCTGCCTATTCATCACCTGGACAGGTCATCTCATGTCTGTAACCCTCCACATGGTGCAGATGAGAGTTTACAGGGGGCTAGGTAAGTTTTTGCAGTGATATAACAAAAATAAACAGATGTACCTGGCAAATCTTAGTTAAAGTCTCTTCAATGATAGTGTAGGTCTCTTTATCTTGAAGATGGATCACTAATGACTTCAGTGCTGTTTCAGCCACATGGGACCCTGACGTATCCACCGCAATTAGTGGAAACACCTTTGCACAACTGTGGAGGAACACACAAAGCTGATCTAAGTCACATCCTTCAAGAAGTGTTTGCAATGTGCGACTTATTATTTTGTCTGTTGCAAGCTCTAACTCCTTTCCCCTAGTTTCTTCCAAGGCATTTCCGCATATGATGGATCTTTCTTCTAACTCAATGCCACCACTTTCAAAAAGATTTGCAATGTCTGAAAAGTACTTGACTGTCTCAGGATCAACTCTTTTCCTACATGAGTTTTCCTTTTTTAAGTAATCTCAAAATAAAATCACTACTATCAAAGACTTATGTATGCAAGGAAATAAAATAAAATTCATTTAAAAAAAAAGAAAATAAAAGAAAAGATCCATCAATATATATAAACATACTGAACACGGAAGACCTAAGGGAAATAGAACTTTGTATTCAAATATACATTCTTCTTAAAACAAATTTAACAGCATGTCAAAGAGTAGCCTGATTGATAACAATAAAAAGCAGAATGGTTCCACCATGCGAATCTCAATACAATATAAATGCATACATCCAGATTAGAGAAATCATGAAAACTACAAAGAAATCTGACTCATTGCGTTTACTTAATGGCTTAAAAACTAGATGCTTCAACACTATCGACAAAGAGATAGTTTTCAACTAAAGGGTACTAAAGATAATCTGCACAGACCAGAAAAGCTAGCATGCATTGCACCATGTGGTAAAAGTCAACACCAGATCACATTCTTTTATCCATTCTAATGATTCGTACTACATATGTCTAGGCCATATTATAAACAACCAATATATACCCACATAAGATTCTGACCACTCGGTAAGCAATGCAATTATTGGACATGTACACAGTATATCTTTGTTTTTTAGTCCATCCTGTAGCTTTGTTTATGTATGTCCCAATGTATCTACAACAAGCAACATCTGAATGTTTATAGTCAAAACTCTATTTTAACAAACCAACAAGCCCACCTGATTTTATTTTTTTTATGAGAAAGTGCGCAATTTTATAAAGCCCGAAGGCAAGGACAAAAGGATGCATCAGAGAGGGCAATCTCTAACAATGATTTTTCTTTTTTTTTTTAAATGATGCTGAATTTTATTATGAGAGCTCAAACAAACAGATTACAAAAGGGGAAGCCTTCCCAAACAATGAGAGATTTCTGGGAAGTTCCGAATTTTGCCAATTTATCAGCCAAAGAATTGGCTGATCTAGGAATGAGGTTCCAATTACAATGAATGGATGACACAATGTCAGCAATACAATCAGTGATTGGCCAGTGGTACCAAAGAGGGGAGCTATCTTTCGAACACCAGTTGATGACAGTCTTTGAATCGCCTTCGCTAATTAGCTTGCCATGAAGCCGCTCTTTAAAGATTTGGAAGCTGAATAGAAGAGCACACACTTCAGCAGTATTTGAATCAGCAATACCCACCGGCTCTGCGTAGGATAGAATAGGGTCTCCACTGCTGTCTCTAAAAACACTACCAGCTCCAGCCGGCCCAGAACAGCCTAAAGCACTGCCATCAAAATTGAGTTTGGTGCAGTCTCTAACAATGAATTGAAGGGAAACCTTCTCTTTAGAAAGAAAATCAGCTAAGCTATTAGTTGATCAAGAAATATGATTCAATTTATAAACAAAAGGACGAGAGGTCTTGAATCTCATAAAAACATTGCCAATGATACCAAGGAGGAGCTTTCTTGCCTTCACACCAGCTAATCACACTTTTTGTATCTCCTTCGACATTAAGCCAACCCTAGAATTTCTCACAAAAAATTCTGAGGCCTTTGCCTGAGAGCATATAGCTAGCTAAAGTAGAATCCAAAACCCAATAGGACCCAAGAAGGAGGCCAGAATCGTACCCAAAAAGTTCCTGAAAACACTGCCAATACTCGTGGGCCCGGGAATTCCTAGGGAGGAACCATCAAAATTAAGCTTGATGATAGATGGTTCTGGGGACAACCATTCGACTAGCTTGGGGGGATTAACTGAGTGAAGCATGGCCACCTGAGCCCAACTACTCCTGACCATATCACTAAAATTTCACTAAACAGATCCAACAACTTCAGCAAAACTCTCGAGACTGTTGCACGGGCTCAAAATCTTCTCTAGCCACCTATTTGGTCCCCTTTATATTGAAGGTGATTCAAAAGTGGTCATCAATTGGTGTGCAACCCCGGTCAAACCCCATGGCGTCATTGGGATATGTTCAATGAAATATGTAATTTATTTTCCCCTTTAAGCTGTAAATGGAATCACATTCCGGGCTTTGCTAATCACCTGGCAGACTCCCAGGCCAAGGCGGGCATTTCTCTCCAACACTTTGTTGTGGAGTCAGGCCCCCGGACCTAGGTTTATATTTTTTTCCTTTTTTCTTATCAATAAATGCACTATTCATAAAAAAACAACTCCAGCCAAAAAATAATCTAAGATAGGGCCTTATTTGCCAACTGCTTCCACCTGGGAGAGGACACTTGTTGGAAATTCCTAAGGTTCCTTTCATTCCAAATATGCCATGGAATAAGGACAGTGCAGGCATGGAGCATTACTTTTCCAAGCAACACAAGCAGGTCCCCGTGCAAATGGAGATGAAATCAGAAATGGAGCCGGACGACACAAAGTCATGTCAAACAGATTAAGAAAGTTGTTCTAGATGCACTACAAGTATTTGTTGTGCAAAAGTAAACAATCAATGTACTCCTCCTCAATCCCATAGAAGACGTAAGGTGTTTGCAATATAGATTTTGGAGGCCTTGTTAGAGACCAGGTAGCATTTTGGAGGCCTCGTTAGAGACCAGGTAGCAACTACAGGATAACTGGAAGGAGCATTGGAGACGAGCAAACGGTAGCAACAAGAAATAGAGAACACACCATTCGAACCAAGGCACCAAATGATTTTATGCAGCTAAGAGGATTTGATATAAGCGTTGTCCAGCTTGAGAATAAAATCGCAGATTTCCTATGCTTCAACATCATTCAACTTTGACGACAACGCTTTTGGGAACCCGGGTTTGACTAGCTTTGGAGGGGTGATTTTTGGACCTGAAGAAATTGCTATTATGTCACACTCTAGTCCTCTCGGCATTGCAGATTCGACCACTGTTGAGCTCTCTGACCTCCTTCACGGGCATCGCATCTACCAGGATCACTTCAGAGGTCCACTGATCGTGGAGGGTGACTCCAAAGTCGTCACTGGCTGGTGCTCCACTGCCACCTTCCCCCCGTGGCGTCACCGGCAGCTTCTTCTTGATATTATAGATATTGTTTCCACTACCTCTTGTACTTGGTCTCATGTTCTTAGATCAACCAATTCGGCTGATTTATGTACCAAATTGGGTCCCTCCCTGCAATCTCTTGTTGTTAGGGGAGGCCTCCCATGATGTACTCTTTTGTTTTCCTTCGTAATAAAATCATCATCATTTCAAAAAAAAATAAAAACTGCTCCAACTATCTAAGTAAAGAAAACGATCCAATTTGGAAAGGATAGTCTATTGGTGCTTATTACTCCAAGTAAAGGTTTTGCCTGAAGCAGCAATCTCATCAAGACCATTAGCTCCAATGAAGTCACTAAAGCTTCTCATTGAAGCAATGATTCCAGACACTGAAGAGGACATTTCATTGCAAAACTAGATGGCATTGAAATCACTAGCCAACAACCAAGGACCATCCTAATCCTCTATGACCATGGTTAATTCATCTCAGAAACTAGTGCAACATCTGTAGGTGCTAGGACCATAAACATCCCCAATGCACCATATAACTTCGGCCCCTTTGTCTTTGACTTTAAGAGGTAAGAAAAAATTGACCAATCTTACTATCTTGTAGCTCCATTCTGATTTGATACCAAGTAATCAGAATACCTCCAGCTGCTCCAATTGCATCCCATGAAGCCAGACTGCCTGATTCTTACAAAACATCCTTTATAGTCATTAAAACAAATCTGCTTAGATATTCCAGTTCAACCTTTCTTACCATAAAAAATACCATGCATGTACGTCATTAGTTATATATTGATAAATAAATAAATACCATGTCGGTACATCAATTGTTATACATTGATAAAAAAAAAAACATGCACGTACATCATTAGTTACCTACATGTATCACCAGATAAAGTATTTTAGTTAACTACACCGGACATATTGATAAAGTTTTAGTTCATTCCCAAAAACAAGCCTACTATATACATCTTCATTCAAAAAAAAAAAAAAAAAATGCACCCCTCAAGCAAACACCTTCTTTAACCTCAAGAGTTATTTTTTTCTTTCTTTTTTGTGGCATTACATGCAATGATTTCATCATTCAAGAACAAAATCCAGAATTAACAAAGTTTGTATTAGAAGTTTCTCAGCATAAAGCAGATATAAATCCACCCGCCCAAGATTAACATGATTAAAATATGAAAGTTCTTTTGCCTATTAACACATTTTTATAGATAGATAGAGACTCTCAATTTATTGGTACACTCTCTTCGGCACCTTTGAGATGGTTAGAGGGATTCGCCTTCCTCAACTGGGCAAGTTAATACTTTCGGCCTGTCTTGCACATGATCCATGGTGCATTTGGCTCGAGCGAAATAACCAGAGATTCAACTCCAAAGATTGCACCCCGGCCAACACGACTTCTCATGTCGTTGGCCTCATCTCGAGCTGGTTTCATACAAGGAAGGAATTTGCCGCTCTATCGGGTGTTTCCCTTCGAAAAAATTGGAGTTTGATTGCCCATATGATTGGCCCCTACAAGACTCCGAGTATGACCATCTGGGATCCTCCCCCTTACGATTGCATTAAACTCAATTTTGATAGTAGTGCTATTGGTTGTCCTGGGCCGACTAGAACAGGCGGTGTTTTCAGAGGTCACAATGGAGACCCTATTCTTTCTTATGTTGGTCCTGTGGGCATTGTTGATTCTAATAATGCTGAAGTTAGTGCTCTTCTATCCGGCCTCCAAATTTTCAAGGGACATCTCCATGGCAAGTTAATTATTGAAGGAGACCCGAAGACTGTTGGTGTTCCAAAAACAACTCCCCCCTTGGCGCCACTGGCCCATCACAGATTGTATTGCTAACATTGTATCATCTATCTATTGTAATTGGAATCTCATTCCTAGATCAACCAACTCTTTGGCTGATAAATTGGCAAAATTCGGAACTTTCTAGCAATCTCTCATTGTTTGGGAAGGTTTCCCTCCTTTGTAATTTTCTCTTTTGAGTTTTTGTCTTAATAAAAATCAGCATCATTTAAAAAAAATAATTTATTGGTACATAGAGACCCCTCCTTAATTGGATCTTTTTTCTAGATCTTCAAAGATGTCATCTGTTAAATCTTTGCTTCAAATGATTGGTAAATGAGGAAGGGTTGAGAGTGAAGGTACCCAAACACTCAAACATGCGCAAAATACAATAACGACATATTCAAATCAATGGAGCTCAAATATTAGGGATTTCAGATGAGAAAAGACTAAATTCAAACTCCATCAAAACCCAAGTAAGTGCCAAATCCAAACCTAGGTACATTCAAGCAAAATCAAAATAACGAGTATGGCACACATATGTCCAAAATATGAAGAAGAACTTTAAAAACTTCAAACCTGAGAATGGATGTTTGTGGTTTTCCATGCATGGAGGCTTTCTGAACCTTCTCAAAGTTTCCAGTGGACTTCACGGAGGAACTTCTCTTAGATCCATGTCCGTGCGGAGTGTGTAATTCTTTCTTAGGTCTTCTGTTCTTTCCATTGTTTCTCCTAGTCTGCTTAGACAAATTATCAACCCCATCCATCCGATTCATCTCCATTATAGCATTTTCTGCTCCTTTAGCCTTTCTGCTTTGTAGAGCTTTGGAACCAAAACAAGCATAAATGCATTGACAATGCAACCTCCTGGTGATAAATCCCAAAAAATAACAACAATTCTTTTACTGTCAAACAGAAGTACTTGCTGAACATAACCAGATTAAAAAGGAAAACTGTATCAGTAAAATTGCTCCCGCATCACTTTTAAAATTGCCACAGACATGAGAGTAGGCCATACTTCAGTATAGAAATACTGAGGCAAGGTTTAAGTAGAAAGTAAATTACCTCGTATGCGGAATAGAACATTCATTACAAAGTGAGATATTTTTATCAAGGGCATGTGCCTTTTTCTATAACGATGTATTCGTAGAAGAGAAAGTGAATAGAAAAGAGAAGAAAGAGAAAGGAAAAAAAAAAGAAATAAAGTTTCATTTCTCTGGTTTAATAGTGAGGAGAAAATGGAAGAGATGTTTGGATGCACAAAGAAAATAGAAAAGAAAATTTTAAAAACTTTAAGAACAATATCTAGTGAATGCATTTCCAATATCCCTGTTAGCCTGATATCATGGTGTGCTCATGAAGAATTCATATCACATTATAAACAACATGTGCACCTCAGAAGTTAATTGTAGAAAAGCAGTGAGAGACAATGAAGAGCTCAAAAACCATGAACCTCATATCCCCGTTAGAAAATATCTACATCGAAGGTTCGGGAGAGGATAACATGATCTAGAGGCATTATGACTCAAGGTCAGACAAGGTTACCTTCTAATTTAAGTAATATCTCTATTGTTTACTTTGATCTCGTCAGCAAGGGTGACACAACTGTGGTGACATAGAGTGGCCTCCTTCAGAGCTTACCACTCAACATAAAAAGATTACTCGCCATTAGTCATGGAAGGGGACTGAACCATTGTTATTAGCTGGGTCAAAGGGAGCAAGTACCCACCTGGCTGTTTCTTTATGTTCGTTGATAAGATCAACGATCAATGTAAAATCATAAATTTCATGGCGCACACTCCTAGGAGCCCTCTCCTGATCAGGGATAAAGGAGTTTCTTTGCTGCACCTTGCTATTAGAACCTCACTTCCTCTAACAAGCCTCCCTTTTTCCTTTTCTCCTTTTTATTTTTTATTTTATCTTTGTATCTCCTTGCCCTCAGGAGCTGTCTTAATGCAACCCATTTTCTCAGCCTCATTAAAAATAGAAATGAAAAACATAAAGATGGGAATTGATGGAACTAGTTATGAATCATAGTAGTAGCATACTCCCTTTCTCGCTCCACCTAAATATGCAACATCCCAAGTCCTACCTTTTCCTTTGCAAGTCAGAAATTAGGAGTTCTTAGTTCCTCCGGGAATGTAAGCAAGTTGTCAAAGAAAACAAGACATACCAAATTGTATTGTAGTACTACTACCTGTCACCGAGAAAAATAAATGCCATAGTCGACAAGAGCATAATTCTGAAACACATTGTCTATGTAACCACTGGTATGATATCTTAATAACAACAACATCATCACTGACAACGAAAGAAACAAATAAAGAAAAAAGCTTTTGCGTCAAATGGTATTGGCCCCATCAACATTTGCACTATTTGAGCCTGGCCCTACTTATACTGTCCTCCCTCATCCCAAACACATAGGCAGACTACCGGTAGATACATGTTAGTAGCCGATGCAGAAGAACGGCGAAATGAGACAATTTTAGGTGCTAATTGGCATAAGATGTCTCAACTATGTTGAACGAGCGAAAACAGAGAGAAAGGGAGGCAAGAGAGAAGTACCTGTAATCTGGAGAAGCGACAGAGTAACGCCGGCGAGGGATGCTCCTTGGAAACAGTGAGTCGTGGGAAACACTTCTTCCTCCTCAGAGACGGAACTTCAAGGGAGGCGCGAACTTTCGAGTGAAGTGATGAAGCCCGACATAATTTTCTTCGCCTTTTTTTCTTTTCTTTTCTTTTCTCAACGGATTCCAGATTTTCTCACAGATGCCTCTTTTCTGGAAGAAATATGTTACTGCGGGGTGAAAACCGGATCAATACATGCACAGACACGTGCATGGATGGTCCTAGCGATCGTGTAAGTGTTGAAGATATCTAATTGTCAAATTATCAAAAGACTTAACGTCACCTATAACGGAGTTTAGTCAATTTGACGACGGGGATTAACTTCAGCCGTTCGTCTCCTTACGTCGTTAGTGAAGTACCAACGTTCAAGTCATATAGACGAATAAAATGAATCCAAAAATATGTCCATAGTTTTATTTCGGGAATATGGTTTCCGTAGTATATTGTAAATCATCCAGATGAAGCGGGTGCCGCACTTCTAACCCTCATCGATTTTTTTTGGGTCTCTCTCCCACTCCCTTCCTCTCTCGGTTACCTCCTTCTCTCGTCACTTTTTCCTCCTCAATTTTTTTCCTCCGTCTCTTTGCGGCTATCTTTGTTCTCCCTACTCCCTCTCGTTTCTCCCTTCTCCCTCTTTGCCTCCATTTCCCTTCTCCCTCTCGTTGCGAACGTCCTCTCGGCCTCCCTCTCTTTCCTTCGCTCTCCCTCTCTCCTATCCCTCTCGGCCTCCCTTTCTCTCCCTCGCACTCACTCTCCCTCTCGACCCCCCCCCCCCCCCCCCCCCCCCCCTCTCGCTTCTCCTGTCTCCTATCCCTCTCAGCTTCTCTCTCTTCTCCCTCT
Source organism: Aristolochia californica (assembly GCF_029961685.1). Lineage (NCBI taxonomy): Eukaryota > Viridiplantae > Streptophyta > Magnoliopsida > Piperales > Aristolochiaceae > Aristolochia > Aristolochia californica. The sequence goes on along the minus strand of NW_027181881.1, from coordinate 50,707,449 downwards.
CGGCCTCCCACTCCTTTCTTTTTGTCACTACTCTCTTTTTCACAGAAATACCTCCCGATTTCGTTCAATTTCTCCCATTTTGATCTCGATTTTCTTCAATTTCGTCTATTCTACTTCGATTCAATTTCGATTTCCCCATTCGGCTTCGATTTCATCCTTTGGATTCAGTTTTTCCCAAATTTCATCAGGTAAGCCTAAACCCTAAATTTTTTTTCCGATTAATTTAGTGATGTATTTGATATAATTTAATTTTTGTGTGTAATTTTGGGATTTAGGGTTATGTTTTATGGTATTTATGGTTCAATTTTGTCTTTATAGGGTTTAATTTGGGGATTAGGGTTAGGGTTTAGTGTATTTAGGGTTTAGTGTTTGGTATTTAAGGGTTTAGGGTTTAGGTGCAACAGATGATACAGACAACGATGATAGCGATGGGCTTGTGGAATAGAATACCCAATCAACAAGCTTTCAATGGCAGTGTGCATTAGAATCCACAAGAACTGCACAATTGATGAATAAAGTCTTGAAGAGGTGGATCTATGGACAAGAAAATTTAATCATTAAAATTATGACCTTAATTGATTATCAAAGTGAAACATCGTCAAAGTATGAAAGTTTAGTCAAACAGTCTATAAATGGCCAAAATTAGAGCTTTGGTCAAAATCTTGATTGATTACTGGAATCAAAGCCTGATTAATGGTCTAGATCATCAACATCAATCAACGATCAAGATTGAAGGGATCTAATCTCCAACTGACTAATACTCAAAGTCAAAATTCTCAAAGATCAAAGTGTAGAAGTTTAGTCAAACAATTGATCGATTGCCAAAATCAAAGTTTTGGTCAAAATCGAGATTGATTACTAAAATCAAAACCCAATTAACCATCATGATAAAGCTAATGGCATGGGCTACAACTATGATCAAATCAAAGGAGAACACTTAATTGCTACCTAAGTATGACATAAGCAAAAAAGTTAGCAGGTGAGTGACTAAGAAGGCTCCACTAAAACAAGAGAGGTGACATGTGGCATTGTTGGAAGATTTCACCCAAAAAGAAGATGTGGCATTATTTCATATGGGCAAGGTGAGGTGTCATACCTTGATGGAAAAAAGAATAAATCATGCCATTTGTCTCTTTCCCCTTGCATGTGTACATTGTCACGGGGAGAAAGAGAAAATAAGGTGAATAAAAAGGTGGGGCGGTTGAACCTCCACTCTATAAATAGAGGTACCCCTTATGTGTTTGGGGAAACCCCTTTTAACTCCCAATGAGTAGGTTTGCTTGGGCATCATACTTGTATTCCTAATGCCAATATTTTATAATAAAATATAAATTATTGAAATAATAAATATTTAATAAAAAAGATAATAATAGAAAAGTTTTACAAAAAGCTTTGTAGCAACTTCATAAAATATTAAAATTTATCAGAACCGATACGTTTGTGAATGTTTTTGTGGGCGAAAGGGGTAAATTTTCTTTTGTATTGATTTTTTTTTATGTTATAGTAGTTAAAAATAAACGTTAAAGATGGAGAAATTAGGTGATGCAGTTACACAATATGGTCGAAGAAAATCCTAAGGAGAACAACCATGTCGGTGATAAGTTTGAACATCATAACCAAACATGAGACAATTTACAGGGAGAATAGTATAGGAACACCATATGACCTTGTTACCTTAGTAGATCATATTTGCTTAAACGGAAAAATTGTAAGTCAAAAGCTCTAAATTATACATTCTAAGGATGAGACCCAGTTGGAAGTCCCACATTAATTGGAATGCTTTATTTGGGAAGCACTCTCTCGTCCGAAAGACTAACAGGCCCTAACCAGATAAAATTGGTTGTCCCTGTTTGCAGCGAACCTAGGCGAGAAGCCAAAACAAACTACAACGTGATTCACGTGGCTGTGGAGGGAGGCCATGGTCCTTTCAACTTGTAAGGGATCCTATGCGCTGGCCCGGAAGCATTTTTGTCCCTTTTCACTGAAAGCCATGGTAAAGATTGCATACTCTGTTTGGAGTGTCGGCATCCGCTCGAGTCGGCTGTCTCGACGTCAATGAATGAACGAAGAGTAGAGGTCTCAATAATGTTGGGAATTTTTATTATATTACCTTTTTTAAAATAAATATTAATAAAAATAAATAACTTCCAAATTTAATATAATTTTAAGACTAAATTAAAAATTGTATTGAATTATTAATATATTAAATCGATAAATTTATATATAAACCAATTTATAAAATTATTTTTTATATAATTAATAAACAAATCTTATATTTTTATTATATTAAATAAAATGTAAAGAAAGGTGTAAGATTTTTATTTTTTTAAAAATTTAAAATAACTTAAAATCAATAATAAAAAGAAAAAGGGCGAAAAAAGTGGAATACTGACACGACGTGTGATGATTGTGATGATGACATGTTATCCATTTAGTGGTATCGTGGCACCACATAAGTGGTCACCTTGGAGTGTACGCATGCGTCGTTGAATAGTCAAAAGTTGGATATTTTTTTATTAAATTTAGAAATTAGTTTTTGATTAATATTTTTTAAAAAAAAGTACAATTCCCATTCGACAAAGTGACAGCCTCTAACAGTTGTCCATGGGTTTAAGCGACAGCCTCGAGAGTGCCACTTTCGCATTCAGAAATCGACGTAGAGCTAAGGGAGATGATACCGAGTCATTTAAAGCCTTAAATTGATTGACCGGAGAACTGCTGACTGCTACTCGTGTACATGGTTATTATGTTTGACAGGTAAAGAAAGTACCAAGCTTGCTGGTGGAGGGATCGGAAGCTGTAAAAGCAGTTTGGACTTTTGGTGACGATGAGGCACATGAAAATCACAAGAGCCAAATCTCAAGATCTGAACAATCAAAGAACAGCGAAGCTTCGCGAATCGAGTCGAGGCTGACAAACGATCGACCAATTCCTAAATAAGAACCGCCATAGTCGTCTTCTCCACTGGGCATTTTTCAAGCCATGAAGCAGAGTCGTCACGAAAATAAACACCCATTGAAGCTACTTTCAACAGAGACCGACTAATTATACATATTTCGCCGAAATTGAAGGACGTTCGTAGTTTCGTCCTCTCGTTTCGCTGCCAACGAGAAGGGTCAAAAACATTGCACGAGGAGGGGACACGGTTGTTGTTCATGAAAGCAACTTCAAGACAAAAGACTTGAATAACTGAAGACAAGAGAGCCCAGACCCCATAAATCACCTCTTCTCTTACTTTTTCACTGTCAGGAAGGGTAGGATTCGAGCATCCCTCCCTACTGTGTGGTTTTTCTCTGAATTCTTTCTGGATTTCACTGGAACTCTTCTTATCGATAGTGTTTCTGAAAAGTGAAGTTAAAAGATCGAAGGCAACGAATCCGAAGTAAGTATTTGGACCCTTGGAGCTTTGGTCCAACATAGGCTGCGGTAGCCGCCTCACCCGGATTTGAAACTTCAGGATATTATCTAATTTTTCTAATATAATAATATAAATAATAATTATTTTTAATTTATACACATGTTTAAAAATACAATACAAAAGCACAGGTTTTTAAATTAATATTTTTAAAAAATATTTGACACTACACATGTGCTTTGACGGTGAAATTTGGGTATTTGTGCAAATAAATTTAAAAATTGGTTATTTGTGTTATTATAAACCCCTGCCTCTTCGTCTTCCTCCTCAAGCCAAACAAGGCTAACAAGCTGCAGTGTTCCTTTTTCCTCTACGGGAAAAATGTCTTTCTCATCCGAAGCTCTACCCATCAATTCAGTTTCCGGCAGCCAAAATCGAGGTGGGCTCGCCGCTTTTACCAGAAAAAATAAGAAACCCGTCATTGTATTCCTCTCTGTACTCGTCTTGCTTGCCGCGGTCATCTCCGTTGCCACCATTGTCACTAGAAAATCCAGAGATCAACATGAAAATGTGGCTAAGATAGAAGCCTCCCATGGTCTCATCCGATCTTCTTGCAGCGCCACTCTTTTTCCCGAGCTCTGCTTCTCTACTATCGGCTCCACTCCTTCTCTTGCGGCATCGCTCACCACCCAGAAAGACGTTATCGAAGCGTCCATTAATATCACTATTCTGGCCGTCGAAGGGACCTACTTCAAGGTTCTAAAGCTGATCGCCCAGAGAAAACTTACTTCCCGGGAGAAAACTGCTCTCCACGACTGTCTAGAGAATGTCGACGAGACTCTAGACGAGCTCCGGGAAACGTACGAAGATCTCAAAGTCTACCCTGCCAAGAAAAGCATCACCGAGCAAGCGGACGACCTCAAAATCCTTCTCAGCGCCGCCATGACGAATCAGGAAACCTGCCTTGATGGGTTCTCCCACAACGACGCGGACAAGAAGGTGAGGAAAGTGTTGGAGAAGGGCTTCAAGCACGTCCACCACATGTGCAGTAACGCTCTGGCCATGATTTGTAATATGACGAACACAGACATAGCAAACGAGAAGAACTCTGTTACGCAAGAGAGGAGACTGGAGGAGGAGGAGATGGGAGAGGGCGGCTTCCCGAGCTGGTTATCCGCCGGAGATCGAAAGCTTCTTCAGTCTTCCTCAGTCACTCCTGACGTCACTGTAGCCGCTGACGGCAGCGGAAATTTCAGAACAGTTTCAGCAGCAGTGGCCGCTGCGCCAGAGAAAAGTACCAAGAGGTATGTGATCAGAATTAAAGCTGGTGTTTACAGAGAAAACGTGGAGATCCCGAAGAAGAAGACGAATCTGATGTTCGTGGGAGACGACAGAAAGACAACCATCATCACTGGAAGCCGGAACGTCGTCGATGGCAGCACCACCTTCAATTCAGCTACAGTAGGTAATTGTTTGACAAATTTTTTTATTTTTTTTTATTCATATGTTTCAAGATTGTTGATCTGTTGAGCAATCAACTAGTCAAGCTTTGATTTTTCGCTACAGAAATTCCACACTGCGGATGTCGCTCGATTGAGTGAGTCTTTTTTTATTTATTAAGTGAAAGACGTGGCGCCGACCACTGATATTTCGCCGAAATGGACGGACGACGGACGACGTTCGTTATCTTATCCAATCTCGAGAGAGTTTCAGACAACCCACTGACATGCTTTGGATTGAATGTGCTGAGCTTTGTAGGGGTGGGGGACCTATGGTAACTGAAGGACTCCAGTCTGACATGCTTGGATTGAATGTGCTGAGCTTTGTAGGGGTGGGGGTACCTATGGTAACTGAAGGACTCCGGTGTGGATAAGAGTCCCATCAGCGTCTCCGATAAAGGAGCATCATTGTTTCCAGCACACCGAATTCTAAAAAAAGATAAAAAGTTCTCAGATTCTCTTTTATTGTGATGCAGCTGTGGTGGGGACGAATTTCCTGGCGCGGGACATAACTTTCCAGAACACGGCGGGGCCGTCCAAGCACCAGGCCGTGGCCCTCCGAGTCGGCTCTGATCACTCGGCTTTCTACAGATGCGACATGCTGGCCTACCAGGACACCCTCTACGTCCACTCCCTCCGCCAGTTCTTCCGCTCCTGCTTCATTGCCGGCACCGTCGACTTCATCTTCGGCAACGCCGCCGTCGTCTTCCAGGACTGCGACATCCACGCCCGCCGCCCCAACTCTGGCCAGTCCAACATGGTCACAGCCCAGGGACGCGACGACCCTAACGAGAACACCGGCATCGTGATCCAAAACTGCCGCATCGGCGCCACCTCCGATCTCCTCCCTGTTAGCACCTCCGTAAAAACGTTTCTTGGCCGCCCTTGGAAGCAGTACTCCCGCACGGTGGTGATGAGAACGGATATCAGCAACGTTGTCCGGCCCGAGGGATGGTCTCCTTGGACTGGGAACTTTGCTCTGGATACTTTGTATTATGCCGAGTATCAGAATACGGGAGCTGGGGCGGGCACCTCTGGTAGAGTGAAGTGGAAAGGATTCAAGGTGATTACGAGTGCTACTGAAGCTAACCAGTTCACCGCCGGGAACTTCATCACCGGAAGCAGTTGGCTAACATCTACCGGATTCCCTTTTTCGCTTACTCTGTGATTTGTAAATTTTTATCTATCTCCTTGTATGTTACCACATCGCATCTGCTGTGAGAATAAAGAAGGAAGAGATCGAGAAGGGTTTTGGCTGTGAGAGATGATGGAATTACAATGAAACGTAATTTCTTCTTACTCGTTTTATGCAAAGTTTCCTTGTCTGACATGTTCTGTTTTTTTATTCGTTTGCTACTTCGAAGTCAAGAATCCAAATGTCCGAATCCATATCTAGCAATTGTGCTAATATTAATTTCCACTTAGGAGCTTCAAAAATCATAATGACCATGTGGAATTTTCATTTGGGGCAAATATTGGTTAAATAGAAAACTCCACATTATTTTTAAAAAATAATGTTATGGCTAGATAAATATGTTTTTATCATTTAATAAAGTTAGGTGAAAATTAAATCCAAATATTATAAAAATATGTAATAAATCCTATTTTTGTTATTTAACAAGTTAGTAAGTCAGTTACACATTTTGTGAACCTACAACATCCGGATTTGAGTGTGACATGCATTGGCTTGACCTCCTTTTGAAAATATAGCTTGATTCAATATGTAAATGTAGTCAAATCCTTTCATGGGATCAACTTCTTCTTTCTCTACTATGTTGGAGATGTAGCTTGATTCAATATGTAAATGTAGTCAAATCCTTTCATGGGATCAACTTCTTCTTCTCTACTATGTTGGAGATGACTCCATTTTTTACTCAAAACTCACTAGTCGGTGGAGTCAAATCCTTTTTTACTACTTTATAGTAAAAAAGGGCAGACTCCATTTGTATAGTCAACTCCTTTTTATGTTTTTGTACTTCATAGCTCTAACAACTTGACTTAAGGAATTGACTCCTTTCTATTAAGTTATAGAGCCTAATCAATGCCTTACGCTGAGTTGGTACACTGGTTAACCTTCACGGTAGGGTCACCTTGGGGGTTGAAAGAGGAGCGGGAAACCCCCGAAAGGTCTACTATATATGGATGTTGTTTTATTAAGAGTAGTTTGAGGATTTCACACTTGTAATATAGTTACCTAGTTTTCTCTTTATAATTGGGGGGGCGAGACTATTAGCGTTTCATCATCATCACGAAGAAGGACTTTGAATTGCAGCCCAAGAGAGGTTAGAGAAAAAAACACCTGTAAGTGTGTGTGATTTCTCTTTATAAACTATTTCATCTTCATAGTGGATTACTGTAACGGTGGAAGACAGGACGAAGTTTCTCCTTAAGGTAAAGTTGTATAAATCTTATTGTATTTTTCGTGCTTGCTTTTTCTTTCTTCCGTATTTATTATTATTGCACTCGTTAGTTTAGAATTAGGGCATCTAATTCCTTACACTTTCTTGCATGGAAAGTCATTGTTTTGAAAGGTCGATTCCTTTAATTTCTTCATCTACGACCATGATGTGCTCGACTCCTACTTGAGGGGTTGATTCCTTTGGGCTCTTGTATTTGAGTTCTTAAGGTGTTTTTCAGATCATGGGTTAGACTCCTTTTTGGGTTCAAAACCTATTGTTGTAGGGGTCTGCCTCCTTGTTTTTTCTTGACTTTCTCATTTCTCATGTTGATGTAATCGGCTCCATTGTATGGGATTGACTCCTTGTGCCCAAATGACTAAATTACCTTTAGTCTTTGCACAAATTACACTCATATGCCATGAGCAAATATTGGGGTTTATTATCATCTAGGACATTTAGAGGAACCTTGTGACCTCATTCCAACCCCCCTCATGACCCCTTACCCCTTTTTTGACCCATGGCCTATTCATCTTTCAATTATTCTAGAAAAAAAATCTCAAAATATAAAAAATAGTTACACTACATGAAAACAATTGGACAACATACAAATGAAAATAATAATCGTGAATACCACAAGAAAATGAAGAGAATTCCATCTTTTTATTTCCGAATGTATATGTCATTTTATTTTTTAAGAAGAGTAGATAAGGTATGATGTAGAAACCACAAAATAGGGTTTTTGAGTCAAAATCCCCGTTTGACTCAATTCGATGCACACCACTAAGCTTGAAGAAGGAGAAGTGGGTATCAAACTCCTATAGTATCTGCGCAACAAATGAAGCCAAGATTTGTCGAAAGAGGGTGGAGTGATATTTGTTGTGTCAAGATCACACGAAGATAATTTTGATGATATTAAGGGGGGATTAGTCCCCCAAATGGATACATGAAGATCAAGTTCATGTCCAACATGAAGATCATGTCAGTCATGTACATGAGGATCATCTTCGCACTTGGTGTTAGTGTTGACCACTTCATGTGCACTGGAAAACAGTTTCCAGTGTTAGTGCCCCAACATGAGAAAAACATAAAAAATAAGAGAATCTTTAAACCTTTACAATACACTTAATTACAACATAATCTTTAAACCCCAAATTAGGTAAAACAACCATTATTACTACACGAATAAATTATTTAATGTATAATTAAATATATTAATATATTTATTAATTGAATTAGATATTTTATTATGCATTAATATGGCAATTACATGAGCCAATGAAATACGCACATGATTAATTACAAATAATAAATAAATAACGTTATAAAAAAAATGAAAGTAATACGTGGAGTTATTAATAACATATGATATACTTTAACCTAAAAATGAATAATTTAAGAGAAAAAATTGATCTAATCATAAATTTAACACACTATATATTTGTACATAATATATTATCACAAAATTTAACACCATTGGTTTAATTAACTATAGCAATTGGATAATTATGCCAAAATAATTTATCAAATATTTATTTTAAAAATATTTTAATTATGACTATTAAATCACTATTTTTAATATAGTAATTATAAAATAAATGTATTAAATAAATAAAAATAATTATTTTATAAATAAATTTGATAAATTAATGAGTTTGATGACGATTGTTTTAAACTATCGGCATCTTCCACAGGGGCGAAAAACTATCGTCGTCTTCCTCAGGGGCGAGCCAGCGGGCGATAGAGGTGGCCCTCCTACGGTACGCAGAGAGGGAGAAGAGAGGGAGGGCGAGAAGCCCAAATGTCAAAATCGAAGAAAACCGAAACTGAAACAGGGGAAATTACAAGAAATTGGAAGGTCTTTTGGGGGAAAAAATAATAGCGTGAGGGAGAAGAGAGTGAGACGCCGAAAGGGAGAAGAGACAGAGAGATAAGAGAGAGGGAGAAGCGAGCGAGAGGTTCAGAGGGAGAGCGAGTCCGAGAAGGAGAAGGACGCCGGAAGGACGTTCGCAGCGAGAGAGGGAGACCGGAGAGGGATGGCGGAGACGAGAGCTCGGGCTTCAGGGAGATGACAGAGGGGCTGTGAGAACGAGAGCGAGGTGCGGGAACGAAAAGAGGAGAAATGAGCGAGACGGTCTGAGCCAGAGAGAGCCCGCGTGAGAGTCATGTAGATGATTCTCAAAAGTGTTTTCCGCCCTTTACTTTTGAGACATGAACTCTTGAGTCATACATGTTCATGTACATGACATGAATTTCGACGCTCCCTAACGACGTCAGGACATGAACTGCGTAATGCGCATGAAGATCATGTCCTGAGTCATGTGCACTAACCCCCCCTAAACGTTTATCTTGCTAATGATGTGTATTGAATATGTCTTGCAACACAAAATCCCAAAGGAAATTGCTAATAGTATATTTATTCGATCGACCAAGAACTGTCCAAAAGGCCAATACAAAAACGAATAAGCATCTGCTTGTTGCTAACATAAATCACTTGAAATCGATTATCACTTTGTTTCCAATAAGGTTGTACTTTGTACTTGTGTCTCACCTCACATCTACACAAGTGGCCGATATTTCTAGTAAACTACTCATCCATGATGTAGTTTTGTTAGAAATGTAAATAGAGACAAAGAAAGTATAGAAATTGTAATTTCATTCTCTTCAATTGATCTATGTACAAGTGGTGATATTTATAGAGATTACAATGCTCTGGATGATCGTGGAATACATATCATGTATCAGTATTCTGAATGTTTCTGGAATACATGTTGTGTTCTGGATTCTTCTGGAGGAGGTGATTGTGTCTTTTGCTGAGGTGGAAGGCTGTGTAGTGCGAGTTGGCGCATGAAGACTTAACCTTGTTGTTAAGTTTGTAAGCTTCAGTCCAAGCTAAGAGTTCTCTTTCTTTTAAGTTACTCGCTTGAAAGAGTTTTGGAAAGCATGCACAGTCAGGAATGGGTACTAAATATCAGATTTTGAATTAAGAGAGAAAGTGGTTTTAAGTTATATAATTTTCTCTAGGGTGAAATCCGTCTCAAAGTATGCAACTCGACTTTAAGATGGATTGTGATAGATTAGATCACAATTTAAGGTGAATGAATTGGGTAGAAGACATCTAAAAGATTCGTCACTAATTTGCCTTTAATCATGAAACTGGAAAAAGAAAGGAAGTGTTCAGTGCTGAAGTGAGAAGATTATAAAATTCACCACACTAATGGGGTGCATGCTTTCATTAATTTATAGGGGAAATATCCCAATTACAAAGATTTACAAGAGATCTGATTTGTACAGACAAGGAATGATTTGACGTAATTAGCTCCTATAATGGAGGGTCAAATTCATCTGTAAGGAAGACCCTAAACAGGGCAATTATCCTTAATTGATTTAGAATCAATTCAATGATCCTTAATTGATTGAGAATCAATCACTTAAGGTAGTATCTTCAACAGCCCCCCGCAAGCTAAGCGTCGGATTAGGACAGACGTGTAGCTTGGATCGAAAAAATTGAAATAGTGGTCGAGAGACGCTTTTGGTGAAGATATCCGCAACTTGTAGGTGGGATGGCACATATTGAGTGCGAATCTTTCCAGCAATAACAAGTTCACGCAGAAAGTAGATGTCGAGCTCAACATGTTTGGCCCGCTTGTTAACAATAGGGTTGGAGCTCTAGAAAAGAGCGCTTTTGTTATCGCATAAAAGAAGGGGCCGCTCGGGAATAGGAACTTGGAGATCGCGAAGAAGATGAGTGAGCCAGAGGAGTTCGGCGGCCGTGAGAGCAAGAGCACGATATTCCGACTCACAGCTGGAACGAGAAACTGTGGGTTGTTTCTTGGCACTCCAGGAGACTAAGTTGTCACTAAGGTAAATAGAGTAACCCGAGGTAGAGCGACGAGTGTCAGGACAACCGGCCCAGTCAGCATCAGAATAAGCAACTAAAGATCCAGGCGAAGTAGACGGACGGAAGGTTAAACCATAATGGAGAGTGCCTTTGACATATCGAAGAATGCGCTTGACAGCAAGGAAGTGGTAAGTCGTGGGAGAGTGTAGAAATTGACTTACTGAGTTGACCGCATGAACAATATCGGGCCGCGTGATGGTCAAGTATTGAAGAGAACCAACAAGGGAGCGATAAAGAGTATGATCCGAGAAGGACTGACCAACAGAAGATAGATGTTGAGAAACCACCAAAGGAGTGTGCACAAGCTTACTGTCAAGTAAGTGGTCCCGAGCAAGAATGTCGCGCGCATATTTCAGCTGACTAAGAAATAGGCCATCATCGGTGGGTGTAGCTTCAAGACCAAGGAAATAGTTGAGGGATCCCAAGTCTTTGGTAGCAAACTCAGAATGTAGCTTGCGGGCAAAACTATCCAGAAGAGAGGGGTTGTTGCCCGTAATAATAATATCATCGACATATAAGAGCAAATAGAGGATGTCAGAGTGCCGATGAAATACGAAGAGCGAAGGGTCAACCCGACTACAAAGGAAACCAAGATGGGTAAGAAAGGAGTTGAACCGCTGAAACCATGCACGAGGGGCTTGCTTGAGGCCATAGAGAGTTTTCTGCAGCTTGCAAACATGATCAGGAAAGCGAGGATCAATAATACCCAGGCAGTTGTTCCATATAAACTTGTTCATTTAGATGGCCATTGAGGAAGGCATTTTTGACATCCAATTGGCGGAGAGCCCATCGATTTGTGACAGCAATAGAGAGCACAACTCGCATAGTCGTAGCTTTGATGACAGGACTGAAGGTGTCGGTGTAGTCGAGGCCTGGTATTTGAGTAAACCCCTTTGCGACAAGACGAGCTTTGAACCGCTCAACAGTCCCATTAGGCAAATATTTGGTACGAAATACCCATTTGGAACCCACAATATTGGTGGCAGCAGGGCGAGGAACCAAAGTCCAAGTATGATTTTCCCGCAAAGCGCGAACTTCTTCATCCATAGTAGCAAGCCAAGCCGGATTCTTGGCAGCAGATTTGAACCCTTTAGGCTCAGTGGATGTCAGAAGGGCAGATAGAAGACCAGCAGATCCAGAGAAAGTAATATCAGCCGAGTGACGAGGTTTAAAAATGCCAGCCTTGGCGCGTGTGACCATGGGATGGGATCCTAAAGGAATAGCAGGAACAAAAGCAGCAGGAGGCAAGACAGTGGACCCAGGAAGAGAAGGATCGACAGTCGGTAGTGGCAGTCCTGAAGAGGGATTAGTTGCCTGCAAAAACTCATTCATAGAATCAGTACAAATCACACAAACGGGAACCGGATTGAGTAATATGCGGGGAATGGGACACTGGAAGAGATGTGGGCATGCCAGAAGAAGATGAACTAGGTTCCAAAAAATTGGACAACTGGAGAGAGGATAGGGGTTGAGCCTGGGAAGAAATGAAAGACGGAAAGTGAGTTTCATCAAACTGGGCATGTCGAGTAAGATATATCCTAGAGGTGATAGGATCAAGACAACGAAAACCTTTGTACGAGGAGCTACAGCCTAGAAAAAGACAAGGAAGACTACGAGGAGAAAATTTGTTTGCCATATAATCATGTAAATAGGGGTATACACGACAACCAAAAGGATGAAAATTTGCATAATTGGGAGAAAGACTATAGAGAAGTTCAAAAGGGGACTTACCTCCGAGAAGTGGTGTGGGCAAGCGGTTGATGATGTAGGCAACAGTGCTAAAGGCGTCAACCTAGAAGCGAGGGGACATGTGAGAATGGAATAGTAGAGCTAAACCAGTTTCAGTTATATGGCGGTGTTTATGTTCGGCGTGACCATTGTGAGCAGGGGTATATGGACATGAGAGCTGATGATGAATTCCAGAGGTACGAAGGTAGTGTTGAAAATGATTACTAGTAAATTCAGCACCACCATCGCTTTGAAAAAATTTTATACGAGCGGAATGTTGGTTTTCAACAAATTTTTGAAATTGAAGAAAGATGTCATAGAAGTCAGATTTCAATTTCAACGGATAAATCCAAGTGAACCGAGAATAATCATCAATAAACAAAGCATAGTAAACAAAACCCAAATTGGAAGTAACAGGTGAGGGACCCCATATGTCGCAATGAATTAAATGTAAAACATGAGAGAAATTTTTTTCATTGCAAAAATAAGGTAAACGATGACTTTTAGAAAGTTGACAGGTATCACATAATTTTAGAGATGGTAACAAAGAAGTAAGATGGAGTTGGCCATTTTTATTCAAGAGGGAAATTACGGAATGATGAACATGTCCTAAACGAGCATGCCATAGTTCATATGAGGCATGCAAAGATTTATTTTGCAAAACGGAAAGAAATGCGGAATTGCCACGCTCTAGCACATACAGACCTCCATCTCGTTTACCAGTTGCCACCACCTTTCCCGTTTGACGATTCTGAATAGTAAAAAGATCATTAGTAAAAGTAATAGATAACGAAAAATCATGCGTTAATTTACTAATGGATAACAAATTTTTGGTAAGATGGGGAACAACCAAAACATTTAATAATTTAAGATTGAAAAATGGAGAAAAATAATCGATGTGAGTGATGGGGAGAGACGAACCATTCCCGACAATTACACGATCCTTACCTGTATAGGGGACAGATTGATCCAGAGAGGTGTGGGCCGGGGTCATGTGGGCCGAGGCACCAGTGTCGACGACCCAATCCGAAGACTGATTTTCGGACAGGGAACACGCGGAATGAAATGAGTCAGCAGGAAAGGCTTCCGAGCGAGGTTCATCGTTCTGAGAGTATCTCTGCCGACAACGATCGGCGTAATGCCCTTCTTGGCGGCAGATCTGGCAGTGCGGTGGTCGGCGACGGTGGCTGGTGGTGGGTTGCCGTTGGTCGTGGCCAGAAAAACCTTCCGTGCCCTGGCCGTGGCCGTGATTAGAGACAGGGCTCCGCCCGTGGCTGGAAGAACTGCCGTGAGGACGACTGCGGCCACGATTCGGGCGAGAGAAACCGCCGGAATGATGAGATTGGTGTCGATTTGCAGTGAAGGCAGCCTGGGGTGTCGCCGTCGCCGAAGACTCGAGCGATTTCAGGAAGATTTCGAAACTTTCGGCGCGGGACACCAGGTCGGGAAAACAGGGGATGGGGTTCTGAGCCATTTGGGCGGAGGAGAAGCTCGAAAATTCCGAGCCAAGACCTCGGAGAAACCAATTAGCCTTGTCGGTGTCATCAACGGGACGACCGATGGCATGGAGTTGGTCGCACAGTGCTTTGAACGCACAGGCATAGGTGCTGACCGGACGGCTGCTACGTTTCATCAACTGGAGATTGTCTTTCAGACGAATTTCACGGGCCTTCGATCGGTGGCTGAATGAATTTTCTAAAGCAATCCACACCTCACGGGATGTGGTTAGGCCAACGGCTTCTGCCATGGCTTCTTCGTAAAGAGAAGACACCAGAAGGCTGAGGAGACGCTGGTCTGTTGTTTTCCATGTCTGAAATTTGGGATTTGGCGTCTGAGAGAAAGGAGGCTCAAACGAAGGTGGGGGCTCAAGAGTACCATCAACGTGAGACAATAATCCTTGGCTGTCAAGAAGGGGAAGAAATTGACTCTTCTATAAAAGATAATTTGAGGAAGAGATTTTGATGGTGATCATATGAATCAAGGTGTTAAAGGAAAGAAAATCGGAAGAAGAATTTGAGGCCATGAGGATCACAGGATGTTAATCCAGATGGAGCTCTGATACCATGAGAAGATTATAAAATTCACCACACTAATGGGGTGCATGCTTTCATTAATTTATAGGGGAAATATCCCAATTACAAAGATTTACAAGAGATCTGATTTGTACAGACAAGGAATGATTTGATATAATTAGCTCCTATAATGGAGGGTCAAATTCATCTGTAAGGAAGACCCTAAATAGGATAATTATCCTTAATTGATTTAGAATCAATTCAATGATTCTTAATTGATTGAGAATCAATCACTTAAGGTAGTATCTTAAGATAGTATCTTCAACATGAAGAGGGACTTTTAAGTTACTGTTTTTTTTTTTTTTTAGGAGGGGCTACTACCGCTGTCTCATCAGTAGTTAATCAAACTGACAAATGAAGCTTTTCCTTGTTGGGACATTATCCTTGCAGTTACACGTAAAGCTCCAACAACGAGTTGGGACATCACAAAATCTGTCTTTCAGTCTCTTCTCCAGTTAGTTGAGACGATTCCTTCGTTTTTAAGCATTTCAGCTCGAAAAGTTCCTCGCCTAATCTGCTTGCTATGAGACATACCGTTCCAGAGACAATCCCATCTGCATATAAGTGAATTATTACGCAGAAATCTGCATGACGCCTTTTTGGCTTGTGCAGGTCCCTATGTGATATATGATATCTCATGTGTTTGCTAATCCCATGGAGCTGTGTGTTCAAAGGGTCCCCTTAACTGGCCGGGTTCTCCTCCCTTAGTTAAAAACCAGCCCCAGCATGAATGGTCCCAGAACATTTGGCAAGGTTGGGAGCGCTGTAAAGAGGTAGCCCAGGCCATTGAAGCAAACAAATAAAGTTGGTCTCCCAGCAAAGCTCGCCCATTCTGCTTGCGGATCCACGGCAAGCAGCTAGCTTGCTTTCTGTCTAGTGTTACGGCGAAAGTTGAAAAAGCTATTGATTCAGAAAGAAGATGGAGGTAGAAAAGCCAACAGACACAAGGATCTGGGTGGCCATTGTCCCGTTTGGGTAAATGATAATCTGGGTTCTACCAGAAATGAATACGTTTTAATGGCAGTGGACCCTTGATCAAGATTAAGCAATCACCTATTTGTTAATCAACCATGTAATGAGGATAGTGTTCGTTAATAACTGCATATTCAATAAAGGTTCAAACTCAAACCATACGATTTTCTAGTCTAAACCCACAAAAGGATTTTCTAGTATTACACAAAACTAGACCCAACGTCGGGATTTTAAGCAGCCACTATGCACACGGGCCTAGACCATCAAAGGGATTCTCAAGACTACGTACCTACACAAGGTCTTATCACTCACACAACACCAAATCCAATTCATAAACCCTTATTTCTCAAACATAACAACTTCTCTCAAACTCTTTGGGGTGAAAAAGATCTTGCAAACACAAGGTTTGATCTAGATTGTAAGATTACTTGCTTTCAATGTAGCTCAGTATGAATTGCCTCTTAATAGGCTAATTTAACAATCCAAAGACAAAAAAATAAGCACACTAATCCCAAGTACCTACTCATTGTATTCAATAACTTAAATTAGTCTTCAATGTCTTGATTTAAAATGAAGAGAGCTCATAATAGGCATTAATGACTTGATTATGAAATATAGGCAACTCAAAATGTCGTAATTTTAAAATATAGACTCAATGTAACTCCAGGATTGGTTTTTCAAGTCGGGAATGCACACAATGCAACTCAATATGATAGTTGATTTCAAAATATAACTCAAGAGTAGTGATATGAACTTTAGTCAAAGATACTTTTGAGCCGCATGGCGCCATTGAAGTGGTTCTTGATTACTTATTTACTTTCCTCTTACTTAACCTTTTCTTATTTTATTTTTTTTTAATTTTCAACATACACAAATATGAAAATTAATTTTTCTACTAATTCCTAAGGCAACACAAATGCAGGAAAAAAAATCATTAAGGAAATTGGTTAAAAGGAAAATGATTTCCCCCTTATTGTGTTTTCTTGTGGAAGCATAAACAGCCCCATGGGATAGTGATCACTTACTAACAAGCACAAGATGAGATAGTTAAACAAAAGAACATAAATGGAGAAAGAAAGAAGAAAAGAAGATGTTCCTATCGATGACGTTAAACCATAATTTGTTCTAATTTTTTACTAAGGGAAGTTAGATGGAGGTGATAATAGTTATTTATGTAGTAAGGCGATGTTCTAGTGAAATTTTGATTGTTAGCCTTGAGTTGAATTGGTGGTAGTTTGCTACCATATGGTGGTGTGATACACAAACTTGATTTGCTTCAAACTTTTACCACTTGTATGAGTTAAAATGACGATTAATCTATGTTTCATGAAAGTCACAAAAACTAAAACTTGGTATATATGTGTAGTGTATCTATCTATCTATCTATCTAGTTGAAATACGTGATTGGCTTATTTCTATGAGATCTTCTCTTTTTGCCTATTTTACTCTTCTTTCTTTTTATACGTAAGCTATTTGCAAACAATGTTCTTCCTTTATCTTGTTTGGTCGAACAATGTTGTTGGGTTGATTTGATATTTTATTTTCTAGCATGAGTTGTTTGTTTCCCTTTTATATAGACTATCGAAATGGACCATGACTGGTTGAACGGATATGCTGCTAGAAATTTTCCTTTAAGATCTTTTCGACTACACAATATACTTCCTACACATAATGAGTAACTCCCGGAATGGACCATGGTTGGTAACAGACATGCAGCTACAACATTTTATTTGAGAGATTTTTTAACTATAAAATATACTTAATGCACATTATTAATAATTTGAGTATTTGTTGTCATTAAAATTATCTTCATGGGTTCTTGAGACCAACATGCTCCTCCTTTATGAGAGAAAAAAAGGAATGGTGGAACCTCCTATTTTCATTTCCATGTGATCAAGGACACCATATGTGTTGCCAACTTTGACGGGTTGAGGGAAAGTCTGTTTGGAACCTAGTCATATTGGAGATAATGGGAGCAAACTAGACGGTGTCGAAACAAAAGTGAGGATAATGACTTTGGAGCTGCATGGATCCATTGAAGTGGTTTTTGATCACTTATTTACTTACCTCTTGTTTAAAAATTTCTTATTATTTATAATTTTTTATTTTTAAAATAGACACAAATACTAAATTTATTTTTTTCTATTAATTCCTAAGGCAACACAAATGCAAGAAAAAAATTTCACCGAGGAAATTGATCAAAAGAAAAATGATTTTCCCCTTATTTTGTTTTCCTATGGAAGCATAAACAACCCCGAGAGATAATGATCATTTAGTAACTAGCACGAGATGGGACAATTAAACAAAAGAACATAAATGGAGAAACAAAAAAGAAAAAAAGATGTTCTTATCAATGACATTGAACCTTAATTTTTTTCTAATTTTTTATTAGGGGTAGTTAGATGGAGGTAATAAGAAATATTTATGTAGCAGAGTGATGTTTGGTAACAAAAACCTCCACCCTTGGCTCTAATGGAGTGAACTTCAACAGATGGAATTAAGCAGTTTTCGGTATTTTGTGCCTAGTTTGATGAAGCAAGTAACCGGGAGGACTGTATTTGCTAGTTTCCTTGTATTTACTGCTTACCATCCATGGTATAAGGCAATATATATATATTCAATTTCATGACTTGTAGAATAATTCAATTTATTAGCTTATGAGAGATATCATAGTCTCATAAATTTGGGATTTGGTGCAATTTCAAGAACTAAAAGCTTGAAGAAGAAATCTTAATACCTGAAGGCCGCGAATGTCATTTGAGTTTGACTTGCACAAAAGCTGTTTGTGTTGAGCACTCAATGAGCAGAATGGACCGGGCAAGTGGCAATTGTGGGAGATCTCTTCCCCCAGGATTTCCTCCACTTGCGCATCATCTCTTCTCCTCTGTGAAAGGATATTATTTTCTTCCACTAGCCCTAGCTTCGTCCTGCTTAGACTCTCAGGTATTTGACTTGAACAGCCGTGCATGCACATCACTTCGGATCATGATTGTCTTGATCAGACCGACAAATAAATAAATAAATAAATAAATCTTGGTTTGTCCCGGGCGCCTGATTTGCAAAACTTGGATAGAACTCCACCGAGAGTCAGTCGATGTCATGGGTCCTGTGTAATGGGAGAGAAACTCTTCGTCCGTTGCTACCCCCTTCATATACCTTCCAGTTCAAACCAAGTAAGGGGAGACCTAGGCATGTGGAAATTTTGCTACAAAAACTCGTCTAAAGCTATATTTGCAACTAGTTGTTAAAAAGTGTTTTAAGCAAAGGCCCCGAGAGCGCATGTTGAGTGTGGATACCATGTGGGTGGGACAGAGCTCAGGGGGTGAAGCTTTTGAATAGTATAAGAGCGACACAGTGATGATATCTTCACCTAACGTGAGTACCCACCCCTAGTACCACACCTTGTACCTCACAGTAGGGAAGACACCAACATGACAAGGTGGGGGCATGGGAAGCTTTCTCTCTTTCATTGATGTTGTTGGCCAGTGCTGCTGCTGTTGCTGAAGCCCCCTGGGAGTAATTAGTGACTAGCTATGATTCCTTGATTTGAACAAAGGGATTGCAACTGATGAACCCGTCGTAAAAGCAGCATTTAACCTGAGAGAATACTTATTGCAGGTTCTGAGGTGTCATCTGTTCGTGTTCTTCCATACAGCAGAACCAATGACTCTGGATGGACGACCATGTAGTTTCTCTTTCCCAACAAACTTGAGGACAGATTTGACGATAGGATATGGTGTGATATCATTCCCCTGCATGTGCATGTGTCTCAATTTGTTGCGTTCCCTCTTCGCACCCACAATCAACCAATCCAGAAATGATGTCGTTTGCCGGCGTATTGGGGAGAGAGATATCTCTTCCTGTCTAATCCAAACCAGGTATTCCAGACACCAGAGTGGATGTATTGATTGTTTAAACCAAGTTTGTAGTTATGTGTACTTCCAAACAATTATTATTATCCGGCCTCATTTGCGTTACTAATTGACCAGTGAACCAGCAGCAGCAGCAGCAGTAGAAGAGGTCTACCGCAGGCCATGGAGATCAGGGAGACATGGACACAGTAGTGGGTGGATGCTCTAGTACCGGTACATCTTATTGCACGTTTTGCACATTTGAAGTGTGTGAGTGAGAAGGAAATAAGAACTGCCTGACACTAACAATTTTGGCTGAAAAGGATTCAAGAATGGCACATGAGCTAACCTTATTGAGGCCATAGCCAACGTCCAAATGTCCTCCACTGTTCACCTATTGTCAAGTTTCATGCCATTCTGTAAGTAATTCCAAGCCAAGGAAACCCATGTCTGGCCAATCCAACCCAACAATAAAGAAATAAAGAAAGAAACGTCACTGGTAATTTACGATAAAGAGGGTTGCTCTAACTTTGTTAGACATGGCGCGTGCAGCATCAGCTTGAAGGAGAGGAGGGATGGGATAGCAATCGCCAATCGGTTGGTAAATTGGGACCACATAGCAAGGCTAAAAACCCCTGAGCTAATCCCTGTTAATTTGCCTTCCAATCTATATGATTTGGTTGTCATTCTGCAACAAACTGCAACTCAAAAGAAAAAAAAAGTTAAACTGATCAGGATTCGTCTATGGGTTTCTGCAATTATTGGACAACGGTTATAATGGTTCCACTGGGTAGGCCATTGTTTCGAAAGTGATCGTCAAGCTACTTTTCTCCTTTGCCTGTGAACATATACTCTGGTGGGTTCTCCATTAAACCAGTCTGTTGATTCAGGGAACCCATATAATTTTTTCCAAGAAAAAGGACGGGAACTTGACGATTTTGCACTAGTTGTCGCTCAGTTTTGCTTCTGTTCATCTCCTAACTCGAGCAGGTGGTCGGCTCAGCCACAAACGAACTGATAAAAAAAAAAAAAAGCAACAATAAACACAGCCGCATACACCAAGATGACATGTAACGGATGGAACCGATCGTGATGTAATCAAACAAGAAGCTTCCCAAGAGTAGGACAATAAGCAGGTGTTAGATGGTTCTCCGACTCGAATACCACGAGACCTGCTCAAGAACTTTTCAAACTCCCAAAGTACAATTCATGATCGGTCGCTTAATAAGTGTTTGATTAAAAGCCTGACGTCGTCTGCTTCCTTTCCCTGCCAAATCAGAAAGACAGGTAAGCGAAGAAACTTGCTCGTTTTTTAAAGGAAGCAACCTACTGGAACCTTATAACCGAGACGAGTGTTTAGAATCTCCGCAACGTAATTGCAGGGGTCCACCTGAATCCCTCAAACCCAATTCTTCTCAAAATGCCCTCGTCTTTCACATGAAAGTGTCGGACTGGCCGGTGACGTAGTGTCATGAATGGACCATGGACTCTCGACACGGACTCGTGTGCGTCGCCATTAGAGGAAACTGATCCGTGGGCTGCTGTCCATGCCGACTATACACAGCTTTGGAATATGGTCGCTTAATTTAGAGTCTGACCCCTGGTTGATGAACTGGGTAAAGTTGTTGATTTAGAAGGCAGGGCATTTTGAACTCTTTATATGGTAAGCGGGATGGACGTGCTTGTTTTTTAATTATCCTGCCAGCGGCTGACAATGGAGGCGGCTTCTTATACACTGAAACCGCGTGTATAAGCATTCAAGGAGGCATGAATAGAGAAAATGACACGTTCGGTGAGCGCGGAAAACAGACAAAAACTGCAACTTCGTCGTCCAACGGAAACTACAGACATGTATCTAAGGCATATATATATATATACAATATATATATATTATATTATATTATATATATTATAAATAACGTAGCTCTGCCTTGATCTCTTGTCCCTGCACTACCTCAGTGGCGGTTTCATCACTCGGTGGTTAAAATTCGATCTCTCTTTCTTTCCTCGGCTCGCCATTAAAGCTCTCCTCAGCTACTACAAAAGCGTCCAGCAGCAAAAGGCAAAGCAGAAAAGGAACAAAGAGATGTTTGCAAGCGATCAGGTAGAAAAGTACCCGACAGTGGCAGAGGTACTATACCTTTAGCCCAAAGAAGATCCCTTAAAACCATATGCGCTGCGTTTTTCATCTTATTTTCTTCCTCTCGCATTTCCTGATCATCATTTTATTCTCTTGTTGCCTCGCTTTCTCGCTCTTTGCTTGTTTTCTTAGATTGTGGAGGAGCTAAAACGCATGATGGACATAGGCTTGCCCATAGCAGCCATCAACTTGGTGGGCTACCTGAGGAGTCTCGTCTCTGTGGCCTGCATGGGGAGGCTCGGCCGCCTGGAACTTGCAGGCGGAGCTCTTGCTATCGGATTCACCAACATCACTGGCTACTCTGTGCTTTCCGGCCTCGCCATGGGGATGGACCCTCTCTGCAGCCAGGCTTTCGGCTCCCGCAACCTCTCCTTAGTTACACTCACCCTGCAAAGAACAATCCTCATGCTGCTCTTCGCTTCCATACCCATTGCCTTGCTCTGGCTTAATCTTGAATCCATCATGCTGAGTCTTCATCAGAACGCCGACGTAACCCGGATTGCTAGCCTTTATTGCCGCTTCGCCCTACCGGACCTCATCGCCAACAGCTTCCTTCATCCTATACGGATCTATCTTCGGAACGAGGGCTCTGTCAAACAGTTAATGTGGTGCACCTCCCTCTCAGTTGTCTTTCACGTCCCTCTTACCTCCTTACTCGCCCACAACCTTCATATGGGAGTCCAAGGAGTAGCAGCCGCCAACTTCTGTACCAATTTTATTACTCTTTTTTTTCTTCTCTGCGTCATGCTGGAGACTCGAGCCAGTGCTAGTACCACTCACAGCCCTCTCTCAACGCCTCTCCCCGTCTCCGTACACCCACCACCACCTTCAACCGCAATGGGAGACGAATGGAGCAAACTTCTGCAGCTGGCGCTGCCTAGCTGCCTCGGTGTCTGCCTAGAGTGGTGGTGGTACGAGTTCATGACAGTTGCCGCTGGTTATCTAGCAGAACCCCATGTTACATTAGCCACCTCGGCGATCGTTATACAGACGACGTCGCTCATGTACACCCTACCCATGGCCCTGAGCTCGGCGGTGTCAACACGGGTAGGGCTGGAACTGGGTGCCGGGCGACCGGAAAGGGCAAGGTTGGCGACGGCAGTATCAATGGCGGCGGCTATGTTAGTGTCCGTTATTGGGCTGTTATGGACGACGCTGGGAAGGGGAGGATGGAGTAGAATCTTCACCAACGACGAGAACACGGTAAAGCTAACGGTGAGCGTGTTGCCCATAATCGGTCTGTGCGAGCTGGTGAACTGCCCACAGACGACGGGGTGCGGGGTGCTCCGCGGCAGCGCTCGGCCGTCCGTGGGGGCCACCATCAACCTCTACTCTTTCTACCTAGTGGGAGCTCCTGTGGCCATTGTCTCCGCCTTCTTTTTCGAGACAGGATTCATGGGCCTCTGCTATGGGCTACTAGCAGCCCAGATGACCTGTGCTCTCTCCATCGCATCCGTAGTTTACAGGATGGACTGGGAGCGGGAATCGTTGAGAGCCAAGGACTTGGCAGGCATCGGCGGCTGCGCACCTGAAATCCAAACGCCGAAGGCCGGCGAAGGAGAAGATGTGGAGTTTCTGAAACAACTTTCCTGTGAGACGTGACTGTGGAAGACGGAGGGTACAAAATGGAATGACTACAAAAGGGGCGTCGATACCAGTTCAATCATGTTCGTCTTTTATCCCATAAAGGGCTGCTTGTATAATATTATATTCTGATAAATATAACTGATTGGTGGTGTATATGAGCATTTGCAGAGTGCCTTCTTGAATGTAGCTTAGTTGCTGTATCTGCATCTTCTCCATGTTGATTGGAAAAATCATGCGGAAAATGGAAAAAAGCGGCAAGTTCGTATTCTAAATTAAGCAAGATTTAGTGGAACTCAGAAGCCACTATTTACACAGGATTTGGATTTCGCAACTGGAAAGAGGCTAAACAGATGAAGAATATGAAACAAACAGGACAAAAGACCAAAACGACAGGGAAATCTAACCTACATAGCTGTAATATCTTACATCCTTTTGGGTTGAGAATTGAGATGTGCTGAAAAACAAAAAGAGAGAAGCTTCTGATAGAGGAGTACTGTTACGTATTTACACTCCGTCGATGGGCTTCATTCACAAAAAAACGAATGAGGAACCCTTGTTTTAGATATTCTCACTTTTTTCGGTCTCCGCAAATCTGGTCTCCATTGTCGCAACCTCGAATCACAGATACCAAATTTGATACTAGCGACAGGAGTCGAAGGAGCAACTGGTTTTAATGGCCTTGCCACTTTAACAAAGAACATTTGGAGAGTTGGATTCACAAACAAGAGGGTGAACCGTCTCATACTCCAGACCTACAGCAAGGATAGGAAAACTAAATAGACATAATTTACTGGATTCAAATCATGTGAGTTTTCACTGAAAAATAATAAAACACAGTTTAAGAGAAATGGAGTCAGGACCATTCGGTTCTGCAAATCTATACAGAAGGCCAATCAGCTGCTCCGAGCATCAGATGGATTGCCAGGTGCAAGGATTCCAAATCTGGTTTCTATTTAGAACATAACCCTGTGAGGCTGCTGTCGCCTTTAACTTGGTTCAACTCATGATCTCAATGGTCATGAGAAGGAAGTTTTGTCAAACAATTAGTTAATTATCAAACTCAAAGTTTTGGTTAAAATTTGGGTCAATTGTTAAGATCATAACTTATAATCAACGATTAAGATAAAGGGGATTGTGATAGGCCACCACCAAAATCAAATTAGAAAAGAATACCACCTTAGCGCCACATAATACAGAGGAGGTGGCACTTAGGTGACACGTGATGCCACAGGACAACTCTACCTAAAGGGAAGAGGTAACTCCAATAGATAAAATGAGGTGACATGTTATCATGGAAAGAAGAAAAAGTCTCCTTCCCTGGTATGTGTAGCTAGTCAAGGAGAGAAGGAGAAGATAAGGGAGAGATAAAAGGTGCTCCACAGTGCTATAAATAGGAACCCTCTATAGGGTTAAATGAATGAGCTTCGAGGATGGCTTTTTAGAGGGGAGAAAATGCTAGAGAAATCTTATAGAGATTTCTGGATGTTAGACTATAGTAAAATTCTCAAAGAGCCTATAACAAGCATAAATCTTGCCGCAACATGTAGAAATTCTCATAAAGCTCGCAATAAATGGACACTTTGTTGCAACTTCATCATCTCCCCCAATACCTCACAATTTAAACCGAAGTTCTACCAAATTCTTGTAGTAAAGGTAGCGTCAAGTAATCATCTACACCGCTACTGGTGCTACCATCTTTGAAACTCATAACTACAATATAAGACTAAATTTCCTCACCAAGCATCAAGTAGAGACTAGTTATAACATTGAATCTAGTCGGCCAAGGAAGGTTGTATTTCACTTGATAGATCATTCAAGGCTCCAATCAAGTTCAAGCATAAAGATTGAATCAAATAACTAAATCAAAGATAATACTTCTTAGGGTGTTTAATTCCTAACAAGGTGTCGGTGCTTCAAGGGGTTGAGTAATTTCAACATTGAAGGGCACAAGTGGACAAGGAGTGATAGGAGGAAATGACAAACCTGGAGGAGCATCATTCAAGGAGTAGAATGAGGTGTCCTCAAAGAAGGTCACATCCCGAGATACAGGCATCCTATGAAGGGTAAGATTGTAATAGACATACCCTTTTTGGGTGCGAGAGTACCTCAAGAAAATACACTTTATAGAACGAGGAACAAGTTTACTCTTTTGTGGAAATGTGACATGGACAAAACATGCACATCCAAAAACCTTGAGAGGAAGAGAAAAATGGTTTGTACTAAGCACTAAACTATTGAGAATTGACTATGAATAACAACAAGAAGTTCTTCGTAAGTCACAAATACAAAAACCTTCAAGAGCTTCAAATAATCTTGGCCACAATAATGAACTCTTGTTAGACTACCTAGTGGCCCATCAACCGCCCATCCTGCCAAACAAATAAGCAGCAAATAGGCCAACAACACGAATTGATTTAGGTTACAAAAGGTTGGCTTATGATTGAACATATATAATTTTGAACTGATTTAGGTAACAAATAAATTGACGGTACAAGTGCCTCAAAGCGTACAGGATTGGGTCATAAAAAGGTTGATTTATGACTCAAATAGCTACATTTTCAAATTGGTTCCAAATCATACAACTAATTACTTGTGACTCAAAATATCTCAACAACCACTATTAAGAAAAGGTAATTATGTCCTCCAAATCATACTTGGACAAAAAAGAAACATAAGTTCAAACGTCATAGAGAAAATGAAGAGAGGGAGACGAAGAGAACATGATCCGTCATGACAAGCTAGAATATTTTTTTTTATTTGACAATTGCATGGACGAGTAGAAGTCTTCTTCTGATCTCAAACAACAACAACTAAAAAGTTTTTATTCCTTGAAAATAACTAAGTTGAAATAAAAACTCAGCCCTCATTGTTGTTCCTTGAGAAGTGGTTGATGGATGAAGCAACAAACGGGCAAGTGGAGGAGCTTATGGGTATGTTGGCAAATTGGTGCTTGGCAACAATTTTTTGATAGTCTCCAATGATCCTTGAGGTCGGAAAGAGAAAAAAAAAGAAAAAAACACAAGAAATAAAAAAGTTACTTATTATAAAAGTATTTTTTCCCCAAAAATACCTGAGGAAGCAGCTTTTCAAAGAGAGTCCTAACCTAGATCCAATTTGGACCCGTTAGGCGAATTGGTGCCAAACTGGAAACTATATTTGGTGTCAGAAATTTGGGCCCACATGGGAGAAATCAAATCCCACACATACAACAATGGTCACACGTGCATGGACAAGGTGAACCCTAAACTAGGAAGAAGGCCTAGAAGTCAGAATTAGAGTGTAGAATTGGGTCCCACATGTGGGACTTGCTCACTTGTGTGCGAAAGTCAACGAAACTTCTTTGTGGGTAGGTACGGTGAGGCCAACTGCAAGTAAGTTTTTCTTCCACACAGCTCTTTTTCTTTACACTTCTCTAGAAGTCGTCATACAATACACCCGATGACAACATTATCGTTTGATGAGGGAGAGTTTGTTGAAATTTGAATAGAAAGATCTTCTATTACAATAAAAATTATGTTTCAAATCCTTTTGGAAGATTGGATTCTCGATTTGAAAAAGAATCCGCTTAAGGAATGTAACTTGTTAAAAGATTTTGATTCAAATTTGAAACGATATTTTCACCTATTTACAGACCATGGATTGAAGAATTAAACAAAGCGCTTCAAGCCTTGTCCATCCACATGATGAATGAAGTCTTGAAGGGGTCATTATGTAGGCATAAAAAATTAGAACCCTGACCAATGGTCCAGATCATGATCAAGATTGAAGAAACTTAATCGCTAGTTGACTATCGGTCAAAGTTAAAGCTCTTGATGATCAAGGCAATGAGGTTTTGTCAAATAGTCAATAAATTATCAAAATAAAAGTTTCGATTAGAATTTGGATCAATTACTAATGATCATAGCTTATAATAGATGGTTAAGATGAGTAGATTGTAACGGGCCACCACCAAAATCAAATTAGAGAAGAAGACCACCTAAGTGCTACATAAGGAAAAGGAGGGGGCACATTGATGACTTGTGGCATCGCAAGAGAGTTCCATTCAAGTAAAGGAGGAGGCACATTATATTTTAGAAAAGCTCCACCTAAAGGGAAGAGGCAAGAGAGTTCCATTCAAGTAAAGGAGGAGGCACATTATATTTTAGAAAGCCTCCACCTAAAGGGAAGAGGTGGCATTATTTAAAATGGATAAGATGAAGTACTATGCTATCATAGAAATAAGATTTTTTTGCATATGTAGCTATTCAAGGGAAGAAGGAGAAGATAAGGGAGAGAAAAATGTAGGGTAATTAACCACCTCCACCTTACCCCATGAAAGGTTAAAAGGGATAAACCTTTGAGGATAGGAGAGCTATTTGGAGGGGAGAAAACGCTAGAGAAATCTTCTGAAGCTCCAAATCCTAGACTCTGCTAAAATTCTGGCAAAGCCCACAAGAAGTAGAAATTCGAGGACAACAAACAAAAATTCTCACAAAGCTTGTAACAAATAGACACTTTACTGCAAGTCCTTCGTCACTCCCAATGCCTAAGTTTAAGCTAATCTGAAGTTATGTCAGATTTCTTTAGTAAAGGTAGTTTCAAACAATTATTTAAGCCGCTACTTTGCTACCATTTATGGTGGAAATGGATCCACCATTGCAATAAAAAGTCAATTTTTCTCATCAAGTATCAAGTCAAGACTAGTTGTAAAACTAAAACTAGACAATCAAGGGACACTGCAATTCATCCATCAAGGTCATGCATAGAGATTGAATCAAATGACTGAATTAGAGATAGTACACATGAAAGGGAAAGGAGAACCCTATAGCTAGACAATTGTAGAGGCCAGAAGGAAGACTTGAGCTCTAGCTCCAAGGAGTTACATTAACCAAAAGGTGCAAAGAAGACGACCGATGATATATTCCTCTAAAACCCTGATGATTAACATGGTCAGCCTGTTCTATTGGAATTACTCCTAGTAGGAATGACAAATGGGGTGGGTTCATTAGGGAATCTGACCCAGCCTAACCTGCAACATACAGTGATGGATTTCTCATCTCACCCCATGGGTAGGGATGGGATGACCCCTGGAAAATCTGCTTGAGGTCGGGTCAGGGATGGGGTTGACCCAACATTCTTGACCCATCCAAGAATTAAACAGAGCATATGTATATCTTTCTCATTTTATATAATCTCAAGATCTTTTAAAACCTAACTGCTAAAGATAAAGAGTGAGAGGTATCTTTTCAATTTCTCACCTCAAAATGTTTTCCCTTTTCCTTCTTGCAAATGCACAAGGGGTTCAGTAAATGGAAATAGATTAGTTGTTGTTTCTGCTTCATCTCCCATGTAGTCAGGAGAGATCTCCGTGTCAGAATGTACTTACAAATCCACATTCCAATTTCCAAGGATGACATAATAGTTTTCAGTTTTGAATTACTTATTTGTATGCGCACAAGATACCATACAACCTCTTTTATACAGTGATTGATTACTATTTGCTCTATTTTCCACAATTCCTCAATTCTGTCCCTGCTTCTCTGCTCAAGCTATTCAGCCATCCATTTTTGGTATGCTGATTCCATTTTGTTTAGCACAAATCATTGATAACAAAATTCACTGATCTTTCATTGCTAATGCAGTACACTTCTCTTATTGCCAACCTCACAAATTCTTCACTCCAGTCGTTCCATCTGCATCAGTAACACAATCAATCTTCAGAAACTATAACAGTAACAGCTAAGTAACATGAATGCTTCAAATTCAATTATCTTGAACTTCACAAGGACAGTAAAACCAAGATGCCGAAACACCAGATTCACATCATATGACTGAAAATCAACAAAACATCATCCCAAAGGTACAACAAGAGCAAAAGAACAAACAAAACAACAAAAGGGACTAAGACTAATAGAAAGGATGGAAGACTCCCACAACAAGGTTTTGACAGGAGATACCATTAAATACATAACAACTTTAAATACCTGAATTCCAAATACATACTGACTATATAAGTATTGTACAACGATTTGAATATATATATAGAGGGCTGGTCCAATATGAAAAATCATTTTATAAAAAATATGCGAAACGCCTATCTCAGCTGTCCGACCATGATTAACGGGTATCTCAGCCATCCAATCATGATCGGATGGATCAGACGGCTGAGATAGCTATTTTGCATGTTTCGCACCAAATGGTTTTTTGTATTGGATCAACCATGTATTATGTATGTATGTATGTATGTATTGTATAAGACCACTACACTCTAGAACTACAAAGGAGAAAAGCAAACTATGTAAAAATAAAAATATCTATAAGAATTTAACAATTTGTATACACCCATATGTAAATAAAAATATCTATGAAGAAGTTAATCTATCCTAATAAATAAGTAAATCAAATTATATAGGCCCCAAAGAAATCGTATACAATGTTACTCTTTGAAAACATATGATTCCTCAATTCATTTTTTAGACATACAATATGGTAGCAATTAGTGGCAACTCCCACCGAGGTTTGTCAAGAAAAATGCTTTGCTTATTAGTTGGAAAATGGTCCCCTGACTTCAATTACTGAGGGACTTCGAATTAACAATAGCATGTTAGAGGAACAATCCCTCTAAAATTAATGTTCAAGAAAAATCTTGTGGCTATTAGTTAAGAAAATACCTAGTTTCAACTAATCATCCAAAGATGGACCTAGACCCAACTTGAACATGTTATCATAGCAGAGCATATGTTCTATTGAGCTTAGTTTGTGCCCCATTTAGTTTTTACCACATTGATGTTGTCCATGTCTCAGACCCACTATATGTTAGATTAGGCTTAGCATTGAGGAGAAGAGTAGGTTATGTCAACAAAAAACCTGTGGCTATTAGGCAGAAAAAAAATCCTAACTCTGACTAGTCATCTTGGAATGGACCTAAACCCAACTTTAAAACAAAACAAAGTGATAAATGGTTAAAGAAGAAGGATTTCCATAGAAGCTATTTGTTAACCTTAGAAGCCATTCATTTATATCAGACTTAAAAGATCTTAACACTCAACTACTGAAGGATATATGATAATCATTCAATCTACATCTTCCACGGACAAACTAACATATAACTTGTAAGGGCAATATTTCTTAACCTAAAGGCTTGCATGCAATTCTCAAAGGTGTTCAGTGGCATCTTTGGCATCTACACAACCAAATTCGAAAAATGCAGTAAAGAGCACTTGATTTGTTGAATTGCTCACAGCAATAAACAACCATGCTACACCCCCTGAAGAAACAGAATAATAAGATCACGTTTAGTTAAGAGTTCAGTCTTACCTTCCAAAGACCATCATTCAAATAGTGCATGTTATCAACACCAATTCCCTTGTTGATGGCCCTTCTGCATAAACAACTAAATTCACTTAAAGTTTGTCCAGTACAAATTGATTGTTAGAATTACAAAGAATAAGATTCCCATCTACTCAAGGTTAGGTAAATCAAAAAGAAGATACAAAGAACAGGTAGGTCCTCCACCATTTCTCTGGAAGAGGTTGGTGCATTTGAGAAGGAACTTTTACAATTTCATTTCAACAAACAGAATCTCCAATGTTAAGCACATTGCAAGGTAAATCAAAAAGAAGATACAAAGAACAGGTAGGTCCTCCACCATTTCTCTGGAAGAGGTTAGTGCATTTGAGAAGGTACTGTTTCCATTTCATTTCAACAAACAGAATCTCCAATGTTAAGCAACATGCCAGGAATACTGTTGTTCTCAGAATAAGAATAAAATTGAAAGGTCTATCCTTGATGAAGTAACTCTTAAGCAAATGATGCCAAATGAACAGCAATGTTATGATCAGAAGTACAAGGACGGGTTTGCTTACTCAATCACTAACTATCTTATCAGCATCCATGTTACAATCTCATCAGAAAACAAGTTAACAAATAAATATATACAGGAAACATACAGTTTAGGTCATTGAAAGATCCATCACTGAAAAATCACTTTCTGATGGTAACATTTTTTTATGAGGAGCCTCCATCAAGTTAGTGTAATTGGATCTTTCTGTATCGTGAAGCAGTAAAATGTTTGGCACTTAAAAAGATACTTTAGTCAGATAGTAGGGCTACAGGATCTGTCAATATCACCAAATTAATCAGAGCTAATGGACAATATTCTCAAATATAGGGTTTGCATCCACAGTTATATTAATTGAGAGTAATTAGAAAAATAGTTTTTACAAGTAAAAGTAAATAGTCAACAGATAAACAGGGTACTTACATGTCTTTAGCTGACATTTTTGTGAACCCAATTGCAAGGGCATGTTGCTTTCCTTCAGCCATTATGGCCTGGATAATATGCAAATACAAAAATCAAAGGTGTGCGGAAAACATGAAGCTAACAATTTAAATCAGTCTTTCTTAATGTCTAAAAGAAATCACACTCTTTATTAATATCAACTAAATCTCTTGGAAATTTCTGTAAACTGCAGAGGAAGCAAATGGCTAGAAAGAATAGTCCCAACTATGCAGGTCCGAGTACATTAATCTTTATCCATGATGTTCTAGCATTTGTTAGTCCAATTGCGGGGTTACCTTCCCTGTCCTTTGTTCACCACTTTCATCCATGTCCCTTCAGCTTTACTCTATTCGTTCTCAAGTCCATCAACCAAGATCAAGAAAACTCCACTAAGTTTACATCAAACAGGCCCACCATCTCAAATAATTGACTTTTTCTTCTATAACAATGAGAAAGCAGGACCCACTAAGAGGCTTCAGCTTTACTCTATTCGTTCTCAAGTTCATCGACCAAGATCAAGAAAACTCCACTAAGTTTACATCAAACAGGCCCACCATCTCAAATAATTGACTTTTTCTTCTATAACAATGAGAAAGCAGGACCCACTAAGAGGCTCCCAAAGGAGAGTACAAAAGGCATGGCAGAAAGAAAAGCAGGATACTTGAAAAAAGAAAGAAATCAAAGTGGGAGGGTAATGCTGACAGCGATATGCTGCCAAGTCACCCCTTCTCTAGCCAATGCATCAGCCATGCTACTGGCCTCTTATGGGTATGAGACCAAGTGACAATTAAGTTTTTAAAAATGTGTTCAATTCATAATAATTTTTTTTTTAAAAAAAAAAAACACCCAGGAAGGCATTTTACCCCTTGGCCAAAGAAATAACCACCACAGAGTCCCCATCCACAACAAGTGGACCCTGAAATCATTGACTATCCTCAAACAACTGTCTTATTTTCGTAAAATTTTCAGCTGCTTTCATTTGTTATCTAGCATAATGGTTACTAATTTCTTTTCCAGTTGGCTCAATGTGTTATGTCCTCTATCAACCTTATCTTTCATCTATTTTTCAGACAGTTTGGAAATTATTTTCATTACCAACCAAACTTCTTAAATATATTTAATTTAAGGCACGGCTAGCAATATGAATCTTTGACTCACATCTATTAACATATCTCACTGAACTAGCTTAAGCCTGAACAAAGATATATGCTTAAATGGATCTGCAGAGAGCGCTGGTTGACAACAATATGGTTCAATCAGCAACCCATCAAATGGTATCCAAATGGAAATCTAGACTTTCTTACCACAGGAGTTTCTTCCAATACAACATCATCTAGTGCACCACCAGGAGATGTAAGACCTGGGCACATTATGTTTGCACCAGCAAGTACAAACTTGATTGCACCCCTGTCTACCTGAAGTTTCTTCATTATATCTGGATCTGCTCAATAGAAGAGAAGAATGAAGACAATCAAATCAGAGAGAGGATAAACCAAGGCCAGTGAGAAGGCTTACATTGATGCAGAAGTCGTAGTGTTGGCATGTATGGCCCATCGCGGACATTAAAAAACAGTGGCACATTGTTCATTAAGACAAGGTTCAAATGATTTTGGCTGCATGGAGGGGGAATAAATAAATAAATAAAACAAAGATAAGAGAAGTTTTCAGATAAATCAGTACAAGTTAAACAAGATAACAGTCTCACAACTTCTTGAATATTTTCAAAAGAAGAATATTTCAAGTTGCAAGAAGGATTTAAAATCGTAAAGCACCGTCTCCGATAAAAAAGAATATCCCGCATCTCACATAGGCAAAACGAGACATAATCAATCTTCTCTTCTAAAACAAAACCCCTGAGGCATAAATCAGTAGACGGACCATTTTGCAACTATGAGAGGTGATTTTTTTGGCAGCAAGTCTTCCAACACTGCTTCAAGACCTGGGTACTGCAGTAAGAGAAATGCCTGTGTATGAGTCAAATTGTATTAGCAGGTCACTGGACTTGCACATAGTAACCAAGAAAGTGAAAATAAATAACCAGTATCCATCCAAACCTCTTCAGCAATACTTTGTCGGATCTTTCTTTGCACAGAGGCCTTCAATTGATTCTGGGATGATACGTCTTCGGAGGAGAACCTGTCACCATCGTGTGAATCCACAAACTACTATCAGTCACTATAAACTAAAGTTTATACAGTAAGACACAAAAAATTTAAAGAGTGGTCCAACGCACAGCCAAGTCATATAGGCTGCTTGGGTCTGTTCACCTGACAGTCCACCAAACAGCAAAAGAAAAGCGAAGCAATAAGCCTTACAGGGTCCATATTCTTCGAATAGTGCATGCTAGAAACTTTAAAGACAGTACCGTCGGCAGAAAGGGCATGGAGGAGTGCCCTTTCCTTCCCCATTAGATCAAGAATAGACCTCATTCCAGTTCCCCACAGTTTCATCAACAATGCTTATCCTGAAAGTGGCTGGCTATCCCTTACGAGAAAAGGAATTAAAGAAAAACATTCGACGAGAAACCTTTAGGAGCAACAAAAATTCAATCAAATTCAAGAACAACCATCTACATCATTCCGTAGCTCGTCTCGAACCCCTTCTCCATAATGCTATAAATTGAGTACAGGAATCTTGGAAATGACTTGCGTCCTAGATTTACGAATTGATCCTAAACGCTAATAAGCCATTGTTAACTCCTTAAAAACTTATAACATGTTTAGCTACTACGTGATCCAAATTTCTGGAAACATACTTCTTAAACATGTCCGCCAACTGAAAGAGAGTGGTATTCTATGGAGATGATGCCGAGAGGTCGAATCACCAGAAGGCTCCAAAGCGAACAGGTCGTGCAGGGGAGAGTATTCTGCCGAGCGGAATTGAAGCTGGAGCTCGCTCGAGGAGGATTCTCGCGAAAGAACTAACGATTCACGGTCAAGCCCATTTTCTGCTTTCGTGGAATGTTCTAGAAAATGGGCTTATGCTGTTCCCGACAGATATCAGACCAACAGTGCCCAAACAGCTTGAACATGGGCCTATTTTGTACGTAACGCTAAAATCAATAAGAAACAGTTCGGCGTCTTTGGACCCTATCGGGTGCAAGGATGGCCTCTTTTAACCCGGGTCTGGGTCTGGGTCGAGTTTCGGTGAAAGTCAAACCACTCCGCCACCTCATCTATTCTTATTAATTCACAGTGATGAAATTTCAAGCTATCTATGAATCCTGATTCATCCTCGCCAAATCCCCACCCCTCGAGTCATCTATTATTCCTTCAACCAAAACACCCTAAAGGATTGGTATTGGGTCGGTAGGCTCTGTAGAATGCTGCAAACTGTGAGGCCGAATTGAGGCTTGCAGCAATGATGGATTAGAGCAGAAAACAGCAAGATCACGACTTGAAAAACGAAGATAAGACTCTTTTAATGGTGACGTAAATACTGTTTTTCCAAGTCCACAGAGATGCTTTCAGAGATATCGTATCGAAATTGGCTACTAAAAAGAGTTGGACTTTCCCGGCTTGAGTGAGCTTTTCTCTCTCTCTCTCTCTCTCTCTCTCTCTCTCTCTCTCTCTCTCACTTCCTCGTATGTTGATGGCTGATCCGCAGCTAATTAACTAGATTCAAGCTTTGCCTTCTATTAACGTATCTTATATTTATATTTTTGCACTTGTCTCTTCTGAAGAGTGTTCTGCCTTGCACAGACATCACTGATACGTTCACCTTGTAAATAAAGATCAAATGGAAGTAAGAAACTCAGAGCGACGGCACAGAGATGAATTTGATTTTGCTTCGTCGAGTGGAGGATCAATTGAAATTTGAACCAACCAATCTGAATAAATATTATGTAGTTGGCTCAGGTCGTCTTGTTCAATGCTTCTGGTGTTTTGTTAAGCAGCCTCATCCATGAGCTACGTTTCTTGACATCAGATCACTAGCAAACCTACTTCCAGGATATCGCTATCTCTATCTCGAAAGTTAATTCAAGCGATCATTTCCGTCTCTGTTGTCAGATTGTGGGAACTTGATCTACTATGTTATCGGACTGGGTTTGAAGTGAAAATAAAGTCTGTCACGTCTTCAAACACCTTGTAGAAGATGAAGACACGTTCCACTACCATTACTGTCATGCGCCTGTAGGCTGCGCAAAGGCAAGAAAGCTTGACAGATCAAACAGACGGCTCTACTCTCTACTTCGTGACGGGTCATTTCATTTTCAAGAAGAGAGATTCTTCACTGAGCTGCTTAGTCTTGTCATTAGTAAAATTTCCAAGAAATAATCGCGCCGCCTTGCTCTCAGAGATGTCCATAAACCCATTGCAGATCCTCAGTTATTAAACAATCTGCAACAGGAAACCAGGTCACGGATGGTGAAAAAACAGTGGGAGTGGAATCATGAATCACGGTGTCAACCCTCGATCCTGAAGTGTATGGAATGTGGCCTACAGCAGCATCTCTTCCAATGTCCCTTCCACCTGCTGCCTACTTCGCTGATGTGATGCCAAGTTGATGCGGTGCAGCTTACCATTTCTGCGCGTCACATCATGCACACCTTTTCTTTCTTCTAACGATTCTATTCCAAATCGATGAACCAAAGACCCGATCCCTACTCTTTAGCTGCTACTCTCTCTTGCCTTTGCCAACAGAATCAGGATACAATATCTCCTTCCTATGGAAAAAGAAAATAACAAACTTTCCCCCGAATGATTCTCAGATTAGTGTTCGACTGGTCTGAGCGGTAGGCCTGTCAACAACCCAGATCGAGAGTCACCTCTACTACGGGACAGATTTATTGCAGTACTTGCTGATTTACTTGCTGATTTACCACCGGAGTCGCTCCCTCTTCAATGCAGAAGAGCACCCGCACAGAACATTTCATAATTACAGGACGATAACGCGGCTCCCTCCAATTGAGCCAAGGAAAGGAAACACTAAAGAAATCACCACAGCCACATTTCCTTGGATCAAAAAGACAATTGGCATGTACACGGTACACTTTGTCGATAGTCAATACCGAGAAACACAGTAAAAGGGGGCAGTTAATACTTTATAGTCTGAGTTCCAGTATATACGACAAGCTTCCGAGACGCATTTCCATGGCTGTAACTCAAAGCTCAAAGCTCGGAGGTCCAATCGCATTAACAGCGAAACATGCCGCTCCAAACTGGTCATTATCAGTACTCCGCGACAAGACCCAAAATTGATGTCCCCAACACTCCACTGCCCACACCTGTGCGCCCTCATCAAACCACCTGAACAGCAATAAATTAAACTTGAATCTAATCTTTGATTACGAAGCCACGAACACCGAATTATTCTCAAACACGAAACGATTAAAAATAGACGTGGCTACGTGGAGCTAAACCAGCACTACGAGTTAAGAGCAGCGCGGCCTTTTAATAGTCTGTGCTCTGCTACGACTGCTCGCCCGCTGGGAGGCCCCACGGATCCCTTTCGGTTTCTTCCTTCTTGCTTTGGCTTTCGTCAAGGCCAATTGTAAACAGCAAAGCAGCATCCTCTCATGAGGAAGATGGTGGGTTTGAGCCTTCTTCTGGATTCAAGTAAGACCCCGCAAGTTATCACTAAGAGTAACATCCCCAGATCATCATCTTCCTCTGCCTCCCCTGCTGTTTCGCCCTCTTCTAATTCCGTTCCTACCGTGACCTTTCTAGATGAGTGTTTTCTCTGCAAGAAGCGTCTATCTCCGGGAAACGATATCTACATGTACAGGTAAGCTAGACCACCCACCCATGAGTTTGTTAATTTCACGTCCCTGGTGACTGATAGGTAATGGGTTTACTTTATTTTGCTGTATGTACTTCTTGGGTGTTGATTGATTAATATTGATCAGTAATTTCTTGTAAGTTTCTATTACGATAATTTGTTATCTCGGCCTGCTTGGGTCCTTCAGGGGTGATAGAGCGTTCTGTAGCGTGGAGTGCAGATGTAGGCAGATTTTCATGGACGAAGAGAGCGTTATCAGAGAAAAGAACTGTTCTCTTGTTGCCGTTTCAGCTTCTTCGTCGTCTCGCCGTCGCAAAACCGCCAAAAATCGTACGGGGGGATTATTCGCGTACTGACGAAGCTACTCTTTTGTATCAGCGTCGCTTCTGTTTTGGCCTCGGCCTGCCTCCTTTTAAGAAACCGGAGCTGCCCACGGTATTCCAGTGTTCTGTACGTTTTTCTTGTTTTTCTCTTCCGTCGGTGAGAGTTTTCTTCTTTTTTTCTCCCTCTTAGGTCTCTCTGAGATCTGGTGAGCATGATTCTGTAACAACGATGAGAGAAGGGATGATGTCGTCTTTTCATCTGTTTTTGTAGAATTATAACTCTTTAATACTTTTTTTTTATTATTATTATCTTCTTCCCACGCCTTGCCTCCTCGGTGGAGACACATGAGCTGGCCGAGGTTTCCTGGCACTCCCCCCTCTCTCCTGCAACTCCTTTCTGCTCTAATTTGTCGCAGACGTTTTGGATCCAGTAGATTAATTTCACGATTGTGTTATGCGTTATCTTTTCACAGTCAGTGGCTCCATCAACCGTTGCCACACAATCTCTGTCCTGTCTCGGCTCCGAAGGAATTTTCCTGCAACTCTGACGAGCACATTTTTAATGGAATATTTTCGAGCATCATGACTCAATTCTGGGCGACAGGGCCAACCCAGGGCCGTGCTTTTTCATATATTTTGAAGTAAATTTCTGTACTCTATGCCCATGCTTCGGAATTAAATGCGAATCCAGTCTCTTTACTTTCTAGTCTGCAACTGGTGGCTAAAGCTAAGCTTG
The DNA here is from genome assembly GCF_029961685.1 of Aristolochia californica. NCBI lineage: Eukaryota > Viridiplantae > Streptophyta > Magnoliopsida > Piperales > Aristolochiaceae > Aristolochia > Aristolochia californica. The sequence continues at coordinate 50,668,908 of NW_027181881.1, read as the reverse complement.
ATTCAATTCACCACGCAGATCAGTAACCCCATTATTGCTTTTGTGGTCCACATTGTGATTTTCGATCACGGCATTCACTCAATGTTGTTAGTCAATCAAGAGAACCAGAGAGAAAGTTTACTGGAATCAAAGAACAATCATGGTTGTTGTTGCTGGAGGTATCCAACGTCTATCAGTGTCTTGTTGGGTCTTTCGTACCGTGCATGGACCCAAAGATTACCAAAGTATTTGAAGACTAAAATAAATCTATTGAAAGGTATGATTGATCATTGATCTTTATCAACTTGTTGAATTTTCTCCAATGACTCAAAATGATCAAAATGACCACAGTATTAAAGTATACATATTTACCTAGTATTGATTTTGGGTTTGAGTCACTCTGGTTTTGATGGCAGACATTAGGAGAAATTTGATTTAAGTTTCCTCAGTGATACAATCAAATCAAGAGTTCAAGAACAACCTCCCAAGGGTATAATGTACAGTGCCGATCTTATGTAAACCAGGCCATGTTGGGAGCAATTGATTTGTGTTCACTCAAAAGGAAGTTTTCAAGAAACCTGAAACTAACCCACTACCTGATTCTTCAAATATATCAAAACCCTTGATAGAGTTGATGTCCAACCTATCACCGTCTTGTCCACTCATCACCTATCCATAAAGACATTTCCATATCATTTTTATTTTAATCTCTTTCATGCCGTGTTTAAAGAAAAGCTGATCTTTGTGATGAATGCTGAGTTTGAATTTGAATAAACAGCCTTCAAAACCAAAATCTTTATCACTATGGGAAAGTTCAGAGTCCATTCCATTCACGATTACTTTTCTGAGCAAAATATACACAACTGAAACAATATGTCTTTCATAGAGCTTAATACAGATGGCAATGAAGCGTCACAATCGATAAGTCATACGTCAAGACCATCACCCCGACTTGAATAACAAGATTGCCTTTTGGTCCAAATAGAAGTACACAAAGTGGTCTGTCTCATGGGTAACGTATGATCCTGCACATAAATAACGTAGAAGAGAGAAGATATTGGTCACCAGGAAATAATAATGCAAATGAAAAGAAATACAAAAAGTGGATACTAATGACCCCTGCCAACATGACCAAAACAAACATCAACGCTTTCCATAAAAGCATGCTACACAGTTTAGGTTTACAGCAGTATGTATCTATGAAGCTCCTAGTGTATATCAGCCATCTAACAAGGGAAATATATGAGTGAAACTGTACCCTTAGCTCAGCTTTGTTAACATTTTACCCATTTGCAGTCAGAATAGCGCTGCCAAGACACAAGCAACACCTGTTTCCTAGATAGTTATCAGAAGACAATCATACAAAGTGGGGGATGCCTTGTTCCAAATGAATAGGTGAAAATCGGCCATTTAGGTATACTAAGAAACTACGCCAACAACTGAAATTTGAGGAAGTTTCAAGGAAACGAGAAGATGGAAAAATAATACAAAGTTGTCAAAAAAGAAAAAAGAAAAGAAAACGAGTACCAGTTTCATAGCTTAACAGCACCAAGTTCAAATTATTCACGAAAAAATTGAAGTACAAATAAGCTGATATTCCTAGCAGTAACAGGTAAATAGTTCATTCAGTATTAACATCGCTTAGTTGATATTGCTCAGGAGCTCAGGACTCGAACAGGTACATCTGAATAGCCAATAACAGCAGTGTGATCCAGATGAGTGTTATTCACCAAGAGAAAAAGCCAAAAGGAAATAAATCGGCCTAACAATTAAATAGACAGCAACAAATTCAAAACGATTTCCATCGATTTTTTATGGAAATTTCCTCCAGAAATTGTCAAGATCCAACTGCCTTAGGAGAAATTTGAAGCAGCTTGCTGATTGAACCACTGATAAAAGTTGCATGTCAGGAGTTTTTTTCTTCTGAAAAAGAATTTCATGAATTTGGAATTGAAACCCCTGGTATGACTCCAGTGAAGCAATGATCAAAGTTCATAACATACCAGTGAAGGGTAGTAATCCAAATTCTTTCACATGAAGATTTTCAGGTTCTTGGAACAGAACAACATCCTTCTATTGCTAGACAACATAATAAATATTTTTTGGTTACTGGGAGCATGTACAAGAGTGCTAAACAGAAATGAGAATGGTTAGGCCTAGGTTGGTTGAAATTTGACCACTTGAATTCAAAGCAGTTTAATTTCATTTTTTTAATTTTCTATAAAACAGCATTTAGACAACTGATGCAGAAGAAGGTAGAACATGTATGCTTGGACGTGGCTTGGGACGACTTGATGTCTAGCAATGGAAGAAGCAAATAACAGAGCAGAATGCAGACGGATTCAAGTACACCACAGCTACTGTATTCACAGGAGTGATAATGAATTTATGACTATCAACGTTGCCCAATATGAATTTTTGAAAATGAAAACACAACTACTGATATGAATAAGAGAAAGAGCATTGTCGCATAGATGTGCAACCCTCTATCTTTACTGGTCAGTGGGTAAAAAAGAAAATGGCCCAGTCTATAATTGCACATACTCCACGTCTCAGAATAGTCTTAAGTGAGTTTCCATGTGGGAGAACGACCCAGCACTGGTTTGCCGTTGAAGAGATCCTATGCTTATTGCTTGGGAAGAGACCTACCTATGACCAGTCATTTAGAAGGAACCAACCAACTTTAACATGGCATTTGAGCCAAACCAAGCCCATGTATGTGTTATATGTGGCCCCTGTGCGTGTTCTCTATGGGCTGAGTGTGTATGTCCTCTTGTATTGAGCCAGGTCGTTGATTTTGCTTGGATGGAAAGGGGAGTGTTTGTGGGGGAAAAGAAGGTTCCCCTATCTGTAGCTGTATGTTCTCCAGATTTCAGGCTAGAGGTCTGAAATGAGAGTTACTTTGCGCAGGTTAGGACTTGAATAGTCCTATACTTATTAATTGGGAAAAGGTCTCTTAGCTTCAGCTAGTCATTGTGGTAGGAACCACCACAACTTTAACTCTACTAACAACAAGGAACAACAATGACAATCTCCTTACAAAACCTTCAAGGCCATGACACATAGCTAGAGTACATCACAACGACTTTGGAGGGCAATAGGATATGGACTTAGCTAGAGAGTTTTTTTAATCCAGGCCATGATCAATTGTAAATTAATACGGGTAAGTGTGTACCGGTTAGGATTTCTACCATAATCATGAAGTAAGAAATGTCGCTTTGATATAATTTCAGATATATCTGAAGCTGCTGCATGAATGTAGCAACACAGACTTTTAATGTGAAGTGCCCAGACTGCTACTCTTATCATGGATTTGATCAGAGTAACTGCTTATTGTGAAAATCTTTCCAAGCAAGACTTTCCAGAGGTTTGTAATAGGTGTAGCAGAAAGATTTACCTCCAAGTTATATAAGAAATGCACCCCATTGCAGTCAAATTTTTGAAAAGCATGGGTCATGACTAATTAACAAGGAAAATATCCACCACTCAACATGGTAGCACATGCATATTTGAGATGATGCATATAATTTCATAACAGATAACAGTGACTGCCAATTTCTAAGTTCACAAATAAAGTCCTCAGCGATTATTTCCAACTAAAGAAGAGAAGATGAGTTACTATTCACCAAATTTTCACAAGAATTGCATTTCTAAGATATCATTAAGCAGATTCTGATAATTGAGCAAAGCCTCTAGGATCAAGAATTTCTGAACCATTTTCCGCAAAACAGCAATTTCGGATACTTAAACAAGAACCAAGAGATCTATGGACTCCAACGAGTAGAAGCCGATGAGGGTGACATGACAAACTAATAACTCCCATCAAGTTCAACAAAAGATAGCAAAACAAAATAGATTTTAAAACAAACAAACTGTGAACTAGCAAGCAACCAAAACGAAAAAATAACAAATTCAAGATATCCAACAACTAGATTAAGCTAAAAAATACCGAAATTGCGACCAACGATGCAATGCCAGGTGGCGCCGTACTTCTCATCGAACTCCTTCTTGATGTACTCAGCTATGTCCTTCTCCACATTATGCTTCTCAACAGCCTGTGCCATCCGTTTCATTGTTCCATAAAAAACCAAAGATCAAAATTGAAGATCGATCACAAGGAAGGGAAGGATAAATTTTTATCTCCATTTAGAAGTTAAAAAAATAAAAAATAAAATCCCCTCCAAGGTACCAACCGCGAGAGCGCAGTCAATAGCCTTTTTCTGCATGTCCTCTTTCATATCGGCACTCTTAACGGTGACTTTCCGCGCTGGGGCACCAGTTCCCAACGCCTTGCGGTCGTCCGGGGACACCTTGCCTCTACTTCTCCTGCTGTCCTCCGACATCTTCCCTCTACCCGAATCACAAGCTCAAACTCTTTCCTCCACTTGCTGAAACTCCCTTCTTTCCTGTCGCCTTTTACCCTTTACGCTCCTCGTCTTACCCTCTGCAAATAGAAGAATTACGGAGGTCCGATAAGCAATTAAGAACAATGAAATTTTGATTTTAAAGGAAATTAACAAGAAACAAAAACCCAAAATAGAGTTACTTTTGTCTCTTTAGTGAAAGTGACGCGTTCCCTTTGATCTTTTAGCGCTTACAGTGGAGAGAGAAGTGGGAGATTTGATCAGACTCAGAAACAGGAGGATCTACAGTTTTTTTTTTTTTTGTTTTTTTTTGAAATTTCAAAATTTAAAAGGGAATATGGAAATGATTGAGGCAGAGATGTACCGTTGCGTGTATGGTAGAAAATAACAAGGACCAATCGACATCAACGAATCTCATCCTTCCAATTTTGTGATATTTATTAATTAACTATTAAATCGAGAACGTTATAACATGAATAATTATTTAATTAATTATAAAGCAATTCTTTCTCTTCTATTCTATTCAAAGTTTTATCCTTTTGAGTCTCTGTTTTTAAGTACCTCTCTTCTCCTACAATTTCTTTCAGTCTCCTTTTACTCAGCTCTCCATTATTTTCTTTTGTTAGCAGGTCCATTTTGATCACTTCCAAACCGTTTTGAGTATCTCTATGAAACCATTGAGAAGGATTCTTAAACGGGAAATTAATGGCTGAAACTTACTTAATGAGCCTATGAAGACGACTATCGTTTCGCCACTATAATTGAGATTACCTGATTGGGAGAACTGTTTGGTCCTTTCCTATTCACATTCATTTCTCCAGGAGGTTCCCAGCTATCTGTGTTTGTTTTCCACTAAACGAACTTTTGTTACAGCAACTGTGCTTTGTATCACCTAGTAAATGTATAATATTGCAGTATTCTTTCCACTAATCTTCTTCATCTGAATCCCTCACAACATTGCTCATTTTGGCCCTCTTGCTTCGAACATTCATCTCTTGCTCTCCACTGTCAGACCCAGAATCCTCTGCGTTGGCCCCATTACTATATCTGGGTGATACAGCTTCTGGTGACTCACCTCCTTTCTCACATTCAGAATCTCCATTAGACTCATCATGAGGTTCAGCTGAATTACCTGGGATTGGATCATCATTGGGCAGTTCTTCTTGTCTGGTGGTCTTTTTGGAATCTAGTATCTTAAAGTCCCTCACTGTGCTTCTTTTTGCGCACCTTAACAAATTGACTTTTGTAACCTTGCTTAGACGGATGAGGTATTTCTCATAGTCCTCGATCTGGAAAATCAAATCTGGAACACATTTATTTTCTCTTTGGATCTTTTTGATGAATCCCCGCCCTTGAATATTCTCTTGTTGGTTCTGCATTTTGGAGGAGAACATAATCCAGAATTAGAAAAACCCTTACCCTTATGGGGAATATAGAAGTGAGTGTTTTACCTTTACTTACCCTTTGTATCATTGCCACAAAGTTGTACAGAGGAGCTGTGAGCTTTTTGCAAGTAACTTCTGCAAGCCTCTGAAATTTATTTCCAGGCGGAGGTTGTTTACATCCTTTGGGAGCAATGCATAGCTTGGCCATACGAGCCAGACACTTGTAAAACCTTCCAGCAAGTTTTACTAACTGCTCTGATTGAGGATCTGCCAATTACAGTCAGTCAGATACCTGGACAAGGTGGCCAAAGTGCCACCATTCAAATTCTGATCAAGAGTCCAGAAGGACCAGAACAAAAATCATTCAGAAACAACAAAAAAGCCTAGTCAGAATCTAGGAATAGCATATATCAGCAAAGAAACTACAATCAACATTTTATGCAATATAACTACATAATAATAAAAGGCACATACAGGGAAAAAATATAGAAAACAATAAGGAAAAAAAGGAACAGGAAAATTTTAAAAAGCTTTTGTAATAGGTTTAGGAAGTGTCAGAAAGCAATTTGAAACCTATAAAAATGGGAAAGAATCCAACAACAAACATTGCTACAGATTCTATAAAAAATTTCAATAAATTTTTTTAGGTAAGAACATTTAAAAAATTATAATTAATAGTTTAATTAAATAACATTTTCTTTCTTAAAAAAAAAATTCAATTTGAATACTTTAAACTTTTATCAACTGGAACTTTTTATTGTGAAGAAATACATGGTTCTGCAGGAAATTTCCAATGAATTTCAGAGAAAAAATTCTTCATAAGTTTGGAAACATTTCTTTAGAGATAAGGAATGATTTCATTGTGATTTAATGGGTGTTATGATATTCTCTGTGAAATAAAGGAAGACACCAACTAATTTTTCTTTTTGTTGCTGTTCACCTATCTATGGAAATACAAGATAACAAATAAATTAGAAGTAATACAACTGTTCATGTAACCTGGATAACTAATGGTGAAACTTACCCTTGAGGCTCATCTCTGCAAAATGTGATAACAAATTAACCAGTCCTTCTGACCTGGAGTAGAGAGCCTCTTCCAGTGTCAACCCAGCTGACTTTTCGGCAGAATTATTGTTTTTCGCTATATCAGTGTTTTCATTATCAATGCTGGATAGTGCTCTCAGCAATGTTACTGCCCAGTCTAAATCAGTAAGAGTAGATTCAACCAATTTTAATAGCAAAGAAGCTATTGTAGTCCCAGTTGAGAGATTTATAACAGGATATGTATCAGAATTTTCTGCTGGATCTGTATCCTCTGATCCTATAACTTTCAACAGCTCCATGGCCATCTCTTGTGCTCCAGTTAAATCATGTGAAGATGATTGTAGATGGATAGCAAGAGATACCACACTCCTAGCAGCCTTGGGGTTTCCAACCGTACTGCTACAGAGAGTAACAGCCCATGTACCATGGAAGTTCCTGAGCTTGCATGGCAGTTTGTTTGCAATCATTAATACAATCTTCGAGAGTACCTAAGGTAAGCAATAAAACAAATGAATAAATAAGCGACTGAGTTTTTTCTAACAAGAAAGCAACATAACTAGTTAATGAGATTAACTTTTCCTTGAATATAAGTACCATTTTATTATCAATGGCTCATAGCCATAAGTCGTACTGAAAATGAAATATGGATGACTCTTAAACAGGTCACTTAGGCTGAGACTTGAAGATCTTAATTCATTGTGTTGAGATGATAGCAGGTTGTGAAAGTAAATAATACATTATGTACCTCAGAAGCTCGGAACATTGAAAGTGAGAGAAGCTCAGACAGCAAAGGCTTCAATATCTTTTCCAAAAATAAATGCATATCTCTTACATGTGGATCATCAATCATCTCGACTAGCTTAACATTCACATCTCTGCCTCCAATATATTCCTTTTCCAAACAGCCGTCTAGTGGGGACTCCGAAATCAGATCCTTAATTAAACTATTCAAGCAGGCACCATGCAAACTTATCTTAAACAATTCATGCAAGCACACCAATGCCAAGTGGATGTGTTCCTCTCTTTCATCCACAATTTTCTTTCCCTTGGCTTCTTTTTTCTTCCGATCCCATTCTAACACTGACTGTGTCTTTAGCAACAAAACTAGGTGCAATAATGGATGTGCCATAATTTTGACATCCCCATAAATCAATGTGTTCAATTGTTCATCAATCCCATTTGTAGTGAATGATTTCAAATGATGATGGCAGACCTTCAAAGAAAAGGAAGTCATTTTTGCAGCAGAGCTCAACTTCTTTGATATGGAAGATTGGCTGCGATCTTGAGATGATACATGCAGATTAGACCTACCACATTTACATAAATTCAGGGCACAGAGTAGTAGTTGATAAATACTTGAAGTTGCAAAAAAGGTTCCTCTAACTTGTGAAAATTTCAAAGGGAGGGAATGGAGTCCATCTTTGACACAATGTTCATTCTTATCAAGCATGTGTTGAGAGGCGGTCTTTAAAGAACATTTAGGAGGAGGCTTCCCATGTTTTGTAGAATATATACCCTTTTGCAGATAGTCATATAAAGAAACAAGCTCGACGATTTCTTTCTCGTGAACCTCTTTTTCTGCCTCTGCTGCTTTCTCCAGGTTTTTTGCAATGAAATTTAAGGCGACTTCAATGATGCCAGACAAAACCCAAATGTGGCAATGACTCTTCTCAGCTTCAACTTTTTCGGCATTTGAGCCCAAGAAATTAACCAATACATCTGATCTCACACACAAAAATTAAGATCAACATCCAGTACAAGTTGGGGCATTCTAGTTAAAGAACAGAAGCTTGAATAAACTAAGGAAAAATTGGAGTAGCTTCCTCAGACCTTCCGAACTGCCACTTTGCAGAAATTTCCGGATGCTCACAAGAGCCTCAGAGAAAGATTCTGAAGACAAAGCTCTCTCTCCCTGGAGGCATCAGAAATCTAATTTGATTATGAGAATATCAAATGGGAATGACCAGTTATGTCAAACAATTGAAATACCTGATTTTCTTGAGAAAGGGAGAACCCAAAACATGTCTTTGAAAACTCAGATGGTCGATCAGTATTTTGTTGCTGCTGAAGCAAAAGAATCCAAGACACACAAGAAAGCAGGCAATCTAGAGGTTCTTCCAGAGAAAGTTTACCATTTTCTACTTTAAAACAAGAGCTAATTCTTAGCTGGACATCTTCATCCTGCAAACAAATGTCTCAAATGACTAAATTCTCTCCTATAAAAAAATCAGTTGGCCAAGCATGTGCTTTTCTATGTCAAAAAACAACTGACTCCTTACCCCATGGTAAAAGTGACGAAAGTGAGGCCAAAGCAAATTGAAGATAGGCTCAGCTATTAAGGGATCTAACAACACAATTTTAAGGAGTCCCCTGTAAACAATCTCCTTAACTCTTGGCTGTCAAATTAATGACAATATAGGAATAAATAGCTGACCGGTTAAATTGAAACGAATAAAAAAAAAAAGGTTGAGAGTAATGGAAAAAGACCTGTTGAGAAAGACAACCACGGAGCAATCCACTCATCTGATGAAAGAGATTCGGCCACACTACATAAGGCACATGGCATTGCTGACTAGAACTAGCTTGGCTAGACGAATCTTGTAGAAAATTCAAGTCACTATTGCTGGATCCTTTTCCAGTTATAATTATATCTATAATGGCATTAGTTGCAGCAACTCTAACTGACTCTTCTTTTCTAAACATTGCCTTCCGCACAACTAAAATAGTGTAATCCTGAAGAATCAGGTTAGGAAAATTTAAATAAAATAACAATATACTTCTTCTATTAGTATTTGTAGAGATTAAGAAAGAAACATGTACCAGAAGGTCCCTACTGAACTTGATCAATGGCACTAGAACAGTGATAAGAGACATTGAAATTGTTTCATGCATGAAGGTGAAGTATTCCAATAATTCTTTTATCTGTCCAACATATTCCAACATTGGGTAGGGGTAGCTCTGAATCAAACGGCCTAGCAGTCTGAAAAATAAGACATTTTATAAAATGCCATTTTCTGTTAGCTAAATCTGTAATTTATTGAACAGAAACAATCGATTCAAACTTTTGTTAGCAGATGGCTAGGATTTCACATGACTTTTCTGGGAAAGTGATCAATCTTTCATATTCATGTAATGCACTTTGCATTTTTCACTCAATCCTACATGTTATTTCACATAATACTGAAATAAACAAGATAACAAACGTCAACTTACTTTACAAATGGCATACCCTGTTGAGGCTTCGCAGAAAGGATATGAAATTTACACTGCTCGATTATCTAGAACACAACAATGACATGGATATTATAATCACTATTATTAGAAGGTAAGGGCGTCATAAGTAAAAAGAGACACTGCAGCTCGAGAAGAATACGAAATGAAGAACTACCCAATGACACAAAGAGGAGACAAGAATTCAGAAAATATATTACAGGATGGTATTTGCAGTTCTGGTAGGCAGCACATTCAATCCCCTCAACTAATTAAGAGGTTTCAAAAAACCAACCTCCTTCCTGGCCATATCATGATCCTCAAAAAGAGTCTTCAATATTTGAACGCCCAGCTCTTCGTTCCCCATCAATTCATCAGACTTACCGAACTCTTCACTATTCCTTCTTTCCAATGATTCTAACAAAGCAAAGCCAAATTGGACAGCGCTGGGTAGTATGTGCTCCCTCCCGAAGTTGCTTTCATTAATCTGCATTATCGAAAATAGAGAAATGATCAACGATTCTGTATTTTCATTAAGCATCATGACACTAACAGCAAAAGCAGGAAGAAAACAGATACGAATCATAAACAAGGAAGACTAAGTTGCAGAGCAAGTAGATGTTTACAGCTCTCATCACTGCCTTCTCTACCCTCTTAATAGTTTGCAGACACTCTCCCTTCACGATATCCGGAATCCATTTACAGTCTCTGCAGATTCAAGAAAGTGAATTAGTCAACGTACATGATAGAGCAAAACCGCAATTATAGGCCTCAGTAGCGAGGCAAAACCTAGTTAAACGGTCTTCACGATATGCTGTAACCACTGCCATTTTTAATACTCCTATGGCACTCTCATTGAAGCGCCGGACCCGCGCAACCGATAACAGAACCGCAACGGTAAAATGATTGAAAACTCTAAGACCAGAGCGGGCAAGGCCCAAAACCTCCTGTGCTAAGGACGGGTCCTGCTTCACTGAAAAATTCACGTGAAGCAAAACAGTCCCTTCAATCTGACGCACGATGGCAGACTCTGCCCTTGTTCCAAAAAATGTAACGATCCCCTCAATCACTAGCTTCTTGCCGAACCCCTTGGAGGTCAAGAGCAGCAGTTGGTAAATCAGTGAAGGAAGGTCTTGCAAATCCACGCTTTTCATTCCCACAAACACTTTCTGCAAAAAGTCCCTGGAAAGCGTTTTATCTAAGGGAGGAAATTCACCAATCAGATGGACAATCTTTATTAGTAGGGCTTTGGACCAGTTAGCCCGGAGGATCCTGTCGATAGTCGAACCGAAGTAATCAACATTTCCGTCAATGTCGTCTGTCGAACGCACGAGGTCGAGCAAATGAGGCAGTAGATCCAGCGGCTGCGCGTCCTCGGAGTGAACAATGTTGGGCAAATAAGAGACTATACTGTCCACAATCGGGTGTATGAGGTTCTTAGGTAAAGAAGGTATGTGAAGAGAGAAGACGTGAAAGATTTTACCGGAGTCTTGATCATGAGGGACATTTTGTGACATGAAGAGGGCGAGAAAGGCAGAGAGAAGGGAGGACAGGAGAGAAGCAAGAGACTCGTCCAGAGAAGCAGATTGGGAAATCAGGGAAAAGAGGGAGGACAGGTATTGCGCGACGGAGAAGGTAGGCGGAGGAGAGTGGAGGAGCGAAAGGAGCGTCGAGTGATGAGAAGAAGTCAGTAGGACAGCGGGGAGGGGCAAGCCTGCCTGGACTAGGCGCACAACATCGGCTTCGGCGACCGGCTGTTGCCGCTTGCTCGTGGTGGCGGCCATGCGTCTCCGACTACACGGTGAAGTTCGAACGAGTTTGGGCTTGGTAATGGGCGTTTTCGCGGGAAACTGCTACGTCACTCGACGAAACACGACAAATCAGAAACCATCCCAGTGAGCAAATGTTTTGAACCAGACCAGTTAACCATTAATTAATTCAATATTTCAACCGGCAAAACTATTCCCTTAGTTACCTTCTCTCCCACGTGTCAAATTAGGCTCACACGAATTGAGGCAAAAACTTCTGGAATACGAAAGACATTGCGTCATGCTTATTTTATTGTTCAAAACTAGTGGATAAATGAGTTTGAAGATTCCGAGGACAAGGCAAAATGAGAGGTTTCAATAGAATGATCAATCATTGTGGTGTTTCGATCAATCATTACCGGTATCTCTGGTCTTTAAAGCTAAATCGACACTTGCCAAAGCTGACGATCAAATTTCTCATTCATCGTCTCAAATTCACAATGACTTCTAGATGAATTCGTACTTATACATAAAGCAAAATAATTCTTAACACTAGTTGTCTGGCAAGAGAAGGAGAAAAGGTAAAAGGAAAAGGGAGTTGCCTTCTCGTTTAAGGGAATGAGTGCCTCCGTATTGATTTTTTATCCTCTACACAAAGTTGTAAACGGAAAGATTTCTTTGTTGTCACTCACCTTCTACTTTCGAGACACCATCAACAGCAGCTACAGCTGCTGCAGAAGCTGCTTCACTCAAGCCCATCTTATGTAGCTCGGTGAGGAACCCATCAAAATCAGCTTCACCAATCCTGTAAGGTGTGTGAGCAGGACCAGGAAATGATTTGTTCTCAACCTCCTCTTTGTAATCTGAAAGAGCCTTATTTATAACATCACCAACGCTTCCATACTTCTTACAGAATTTGGGCGTGACCTGAAAAGAATGTGAATGCAAAACCGATTCGAATAACAGAACACAGAAAGACCAAAAATAACTCATTATAATCCAAGAAAATGATAGTCTCAGTCCTATATCTAAGACAAGCACCAACCTTAGCATGGTGAGGATGCTGCAGCAGGCCCAGCAGATCATGGTAGACCAATACCTGCACCAATCGAACCTCATGAATTCGGGATCATCAAGTGAACACAAAGTCGATGAAATCCAAGTGGGTTGGTAGCATCTGCTGAAAGGATATGTAGCACTCCCATTTCTAACTCTCCAGTATTTCTTTAGGGTAAGGATGCCCTCCGTGCTTTGATCTTCCCCTTTCTACCACTCTGTATCTTTCCTTTTCCCCTCTTTATCTTCTTTTATCTTCCTTGCTTTCTTACTTTCCTTCATGTCTTTTTGCTACAAACCTCTTTCACAGTAGTAGTAGTTCATACTCAACATATTTGCCTCGAACATGAACTTTCTAATAACAATTAACTATTTTTAATAATAAACTAACGTCCCAAATAAACTCTCCTATAATGAACCGTTGACAAATTTTTTTATTTTTTTTGAGAAAAACTAAAGCAAAAAATTACTTCCTGTTCTTCCTAATTTCATATATTTTAAATTGACTTATGAGTGTCAACCCCATTATTCTTATGATACACGTATTACATCTGCCTTTTGGCATATCCTCTAGTTTGTGAACATAATTGAGATCGCTGCTATAAAGAAGCTGACTTTGACACAATTGATGTCGTCCTAGAAGTCATATTGTCCACGACCTTTCTTGGTTGAAGTGAGCAAGAAATTGATTCTAGAGGGGCGTTGGCTCCAGATCTTTAATGATGCTCATGAATGAGAGCATTAACTAACAACTCAAAAGAGATTCATCAGGAGGTCAATTCATAGTTACTCTTGGTCAACCTAACCTGTAAATTTCTTACCTTCAACTGGTTCATATGTTTTCATATTCTTTAGAAATTATTGCTCTATTCAGGTAGGATGGTCTGATGCATCACAAAAGAGTCAATAATTTGACCGAGTTCTGGTATAAAACCAAAATCCTCAATAAAAGAAGACAAGAAGGAAACCAACCTGTCCACTGCAGCAGGGGCCCGCTCCAATGCCTACAGTAGGAATTCGAAGGGCAGCAGTTGCAGCTGCAGCTACAGGTGCTGGCACACATTCTAAAACAACCGAAAAACATCCAGCATCTTGTAGAGCAAGTGCTGTTTCCACAACCTGAGATGCATCCAGAAGCAAAGAGCATAAATGCCAGAAAACCTGATTTTGAGAAAAGCACACACAAAAAGAGAGAGAGAGAGAGTATCAAATACCCTTACCTTGATAGCACTTGCAATGTTCCTGCCTTGAGGCTTAAAACCACCTAGAACACTGATGGCCTGAGGTGTGAGGCCCACATGTCCCATCACAGCAATTCCTGCCTCCACAATAGCCTTGGCAGCAGCAATCCTGGAAGGAGACCCTCCTTCGAGCTTAACAGCATCCATCGCCCCCTCCTTGAGGAAAGCAACTGCTGTCTCTATAGCCTGACTGGGGCTGCCTTCGTAGGTACCAAATGGAAGGTCACCCACAAGGAGTGGGCGTTTAGCCCCCCGAGCAACAGCACGGCAGTGAACAAGCATCTCTTGGAGAGTGATGGGAAGAGTGGTATCATGGCCATGAACAACCATAGCAGCGGAATCACCAACCAGACATACGTCAATTCCAGCCTCATCAAGGTGGACAGCGGATGGGTAGTCATAGGCAGTCACAACTGTAATTGGTATGCCATTGCGGTGCTTTTGCTTCAAATGGTTCAGAGTAACTCTCTGCATTGAGCTCTGAGCTTTTGGACCCCCATATACTGTATTCTCTGGAATATTGCTCATCATAACCACTCTATGCCCAATCTGAAAGAGATTTTGATTTCTAAAGATTGCAGAAAGCATTTTGCCTATGGTGGGCTGGAAGGCCATTTGTATGAAAGACTTAGGGAACCTTAGTATTAGCAAAGAAAAAGTTACAAGAAGAAACGTTTTGTCATCTTATATCAGCACCAAAACTGCAAAGACAAGAAAATGAATTTAATTAAAATGTCTAGATTAATTTAATAAAGTGCATTTGGTTATGCTTATAAAAACCTACTTAAAAACTTTAAAGACAGAAATACTCTCACCTTTTCAACATTAGTCATTAAAAACCTATCAATGCACTTTTTTACTAATAAAATTGTATTGTCCTCTTTACAATCATGAAGTGGCAGATCTCCCTTTAGAATCAGGTATGAGGCCTAAAAACCTCAACGACCATTTATTCACTCAAAATTTGAATTGGCTGACACACAATTTCCTTAGGTTTATATTTACTATAAGACAAATGATTGTCACTGTATAGTCCATGCAAGGACCTGGACCATTTCTCTTTTCTTATACTACTTTTAGTTGCATTCCAGAACTTAAAAGCATAATACAAAGATCAAGATTGAATCACAAGAATTGTTCAATAAGCACCCTACCAGTTAATCCTACTTCACACAATGCAAGCTTGAGCCACCTGAAGCTCACATCAATTCAATTAAGAAGTTCAAGAACATCCAATCTACTCTTCTCTTTTCAAGGCAGGGTGCTTATAAGAGCAGGGTATCTTGCATCTAATCTCTATTAGAGCAGTTAAATCTGACTGTGTAATTAGCCCAGACAGAACAGCAAACAGATAAACCCCACTGCCAAATTGATCGTGAGTCTTTTCTGTAAGTTAAGGCAGGGGTTGCAAATAATGAAGCATGGTCTCTGTATCAGTTATGCAAAATCCAAATGTAATTGATACTAAAGATTACTTGACATTAATTACACAGGTCATACCGTTCAATTTATCTTTAGTTTGTAAGGTAGTATCATCCTCTGAATCCAAGATGTATCAAACAGTCAAATAATTAAAGTCAAGAAGTGTAATTGCTCCAACCTACAGGTCAAATAAAAGAATCATAGTGTGCTGACAGAAAATATCCCGGTTGGGTGCCAGTGAGCTCACTGTGCTCTAAAGCTGCAAGATCACCAATATTAGACTTGGTTGCAAGGTTCAACAGGCAGTGAACAGTTTCTAGAGGACTATTTTTTACATATATAGCAATGAATGCATCCTCCATAGCTCCATAAATTGATTTATCTTGAGAAAACACTTTAAAAACTGACATGGGTGAGCTATTTGTAAATACCTTTTTTTTGGGGGGAAATTGACAAATTCTATTTGTCCATACAAGAGGCTGAATTTATTTCAGCTTTAGTCAATGGAAAACAAAAATGAGCAAACCCACATTTCCTAGAGGATAACAAACTTGAAATTGCATCACATTGACAACAATGACCAGCCTATTCATTTCAAAGTAACAATCACAGCAACAGGAAAAATATTAGTTAAAAAGATCTTAGTAAAAATATCTCACTTACTATCTGGATCAATAAGAGCAAGATTAGAATCCAAGATTTTAACACATGGGAACAAGAAGGGAAGAAAAGAAAGGAGGGAGATGTTTAGACCTTTCTATCAAGCTATCTGGGTCTTCCATTTTTCCACGGTAGACCAAATGAATCCCTTTGGGGCCCAGCCATTGAAAGATCTGAGAGGAAGTTGGCCTCATGGGCAGGGTATTTCCTCTCATTATGGGGCAGATAAATCCTAATAAACTATTGAGACACATAACTTTGAAATGTGAATTGTTGATTCGTTTGCATCCGATCTTCTTCCTAGAGACTCGATAATATGATGAATCCAAAATCATCTGTATGTTGTATGTATATATGTTTTATTAGGTAAACTTCAAGCATGATCTGGAGGCTGGTTAAGCTTGAAACGGTATAAAGTGTACAACTTGATTACTGCTAGAGATACTTTCAGTAAAGCATTCTTTATGAGACTAGTATACCATGGAAGAAAGACACCTAGATAGATGTACTTACAGTTCTAATGATGTACTTCTAGCTGGAAACATGCCCAACAAGAGCAGTTAGAGCCAAGTGCAAGTTGGACTCAAACTAAATAATGGTTGATCATAAAAAAAAATTGAAAAGTGAGATTGATTTTAATAAGAGAGGAGGGATGCAACCGTACCCGACAAGAGAGAGGAGACAGCGAGGATGGCTACCCCTAAATATCTGCAAAAGGCTACTTTTACCAACAGATATACTACTAATTTGACTGCAGGACCATGTCCTAAACTATTCACAGTCAATGAGCATCATGGATGCAAGGCTTAGCATACAGCCTCACTTTGTGGAAGATATCAAGTTACAGTAAGTCTTTACAGCAGCAGATGAGATGGTCGAGAGCTATGAACGGTTTACATGGGACTACTGTGCTAACTATGCCTCATGCACAAACAATAGTTATGAAAAAAGTATATAAAACAAAATTAAATAAAGATAAATTCATTTATAGGAGCTGATAAACAAATTCATATGGGATAAGTTGTCGGCCAACATCAAGTGATATTTTGAAATTTTAAAATTTTCTCACAGAAGTCAACATATCGTCTATGGTGGTTTAAAGTAAATTAAGAGATGAAACAAGGAAAGTAAATATGTATCCTTTCCAGCCTTGGAGAGTGTAAATTAAGACGAAAAAATGAAAAAATATTTATCCATTACAGTGTCAAACGCATAAATGGGAACACCAAAATTAGGTAACACCGTATAAATGTTTTCTCGTATAGCACAACAATAGTTACCTCTAGCCAACTCATTCGTCAAAGGATTCTGGGTAACTCCGCGCCGAGCATGAGCCCACAGATTCCAGTATCTGGACACGCCTGGGAATTCAGAAGTCACAGCAATACGTTAGTTTGCTAGGTTGGTGAAGAATTTAAATTGTAAACCTGCTGGGTAGTGGTTGGAGAGTAGAAACAAGAAATATGAGGAGGTCTGTCAATATAGCATGTTAGGGACATAAACAAACCGAATATTCAGAAAATGAAAACATAAATCTCAGAAAAGAAAAACAACTGATAAAACACATTAGACAACGGGTAGCCATTAACAGGACAATCTACGACAATGGACAACAACGAATAGTAAACTAAGTCAAGTACGCTAAACTTACCAATAGCAGAGGCTGCAAGATCAGCCAGTCTCTGTCGAATAGAGAAGAAGAATAGGGGAAGCATTAAGCTAAAGGAGGGAAGTATATAGTCTACACAAAGAGAAAGACATGCAGCTGAGGGGCTGCAGAGAGAAGGGAAACCGCATCCTTCCCGGACATTTATGTTTATACTTTATATTTTCTACGATATTCAAGATTCTTTTTTTTTTTTCCAAACGCACGTGTTTTCATTGAAGTGCTTTTTTTTTCTTTTCTTTCTTAAAGAAAGTAACTTTTTGGCTTATAGAAACTCCGCCATCGGTGGCAAGATGAGGACGGGAAAGTTTTCTCTGTATTGATATTTCATCCTCTAGGCAAGTTGTAAACAGATAGATTTCCTTGTTCTCACTCACCCACTGCTTTCCAGCTACCATCACCAAGCCCATCTTACATAAATAGGTAAGGAACCCATCAACATTGGCTTCACCAATCTTAGTGACTGTTTGTGAGGATGATCAGGATATGATTTGTTTTCAACCTCCTGTTGGTAGTCTTAAAGAACCTCAGTTTATAACGTCACCCGCACGTCCAGACTGCATACAGGATTTGGGGATGACCTGAAACTCGAATAACAGAATACAGAAAGACAAAAAAAAAAAATCTTAAAAATCCAAGAAAATGAGATCTAAGACAAGCACCGAAGTTATCATGATGAGGATGTGGCAACATGGCCAGAAGATCATTGCAGACGCTATACCTGCATCAATCGTCCCTTATGAATTCAAGATGATTATTATGAATAAGAAAACTGATGAAATCCAAATGGCTCGGTAGCTTTTGTGGAAATCACATTTGGCCCTCTCATTACTCTGTTCAGAATTTATCTACCGATCCATCTTGATGCCCTCGTGCTTTTCGTCTTCCCCTCTTCGGCGATGTTGACTTCACAGACCACAGTTAAAAAAAAGTGAATTCTACTCGCGGGATAAAATCGCCAATGTTGTATAAATTTTGAAAAAAATTTATATATTAAAATAATAAACTAAATAAATCAATTCAAAATTTACAATTTATTTGTATTAAATTTTAATATTTATTCATAATTTTAATTAATAAAAATAAGCTAACTAATTTCAATTTTTAAAAATAAAATTAAATTATTTAAATAAAAAATATAATATACCTAAATTTCTTTTAGTAAAAGCTAAAGGACAAAGTTAAATTATGATTAACATTGAAATAAAGAGGGTCTCGACAGTGATTAGTTTCAATGACACCCATTAAGGAAGGTGTTCCGTCTAAAATCCTTTTGTCTCTAATCATTGCTTAAAGACAGGTATTTCATGCCTAAAAGGTCAAATATTTAAAAGCAATTTGAATGCATGTATATGTATTTATCATAATTTCTTAGAATTTGTAGTTCTGATTCTTAAGATATGTATATGGGTTTGTCCATGATTTTAATTCTCATAGAAGATGTAAGGGTGAAAGTACCATTCTTATAAATTGAAGAGCGTTTAATGGACAAAATTAAAATAGGTTAAGTGAGAAATAACAAAAGGCATTTGTTATACTTGGCTACTTAACTTGATCATACACGTCAATCAATGATTTACTTATAAGGTAATACTTAGCCTTCACACCTACCCTGACGTTAACCCTTACGTGACTTGGGTAGCGACCCATATGATAAAATCCTAACAAATATTAATTACATCATTTTTCTCTTAGCATGCTTATAGAAAGTGACAAAGAAATGATTTTATGACTTTTTTTCTCTTTCCACTTCTCTTTATTTGTTGTCACGGATTTTATTTTGTATAATATTTATAAACAAAATATTTTTATCACTGATTTTTAAAATCGTGGATATTTTTTCACTTATTATTTTATTCACAGGTAAATTTTTCTATAATTAATATAAGTATTTATTAAATTAGTAACTTTAATATTTATGAGTAAATATAAAATATTTTATTTAGAATAAGTAGATTTGTTATATAGTAGTTGATGATTATTATATAAAATAAAAATATTAATTATATTTCTGTAACTAAATTACTTGGAAAGTTCATAATTATTTACCACTACTAATTTGATTCTTAATCATGTAAAAAAGTATGTTGTAAAATTTCTAAAACCTCTGTAAGTATTGTTTCCAGAACCTGAGATGCATCCAGGGAGGTTCGTCTCGAAGTCGAATATCGTATGGGAGATAAGGCGTTAAGAACGACCAAATCCGGCGGTGAGCATCAGCCTACAAAGCCGTCCATTCTTTCTGGGACCCGCTACAATTGCAGGCGCGCCCGTCTCTGCTATTGCCCAGATAAACGCACTTTTGGTGTTTTCCGATCACCCACCGAGCGAGGACCAACTGCTAGGCGAAAGTTCCTTTTCTTCGTCTTATACCCGACTCGTCCTCTTCTCCTTGCTGGGTCTGTGTCTCTGTTCCGGAAGCCATCCATTTTCATGCGCCGCGCCGCTCTCTTGAGTGAATTTCGTACCGCTGGTGAGTATTCTTACCCACCCTGAGAACCGAAGATCGACTGGCTAGTAATCGAATAAATGAAAGAAACAAAACAAGGACATAGGTCTTCATCAAAGACTTCTTCTGTCAGCTCATCGCCACTCATTTTGGATTTGGAAGACTTCAAGGTATAAACAATTATGTGATTCATTTTAGTCGTGTCGTGATTTCCTGGACGTCGATTTGAGGAGTTACATTATTACAGGGTGACTTCTCCTTCGATGCATTGTTCGGGAACTTGGTAAATGAGCTTCTTCCTTCATTTCAAGAGGATGATCGTGATGAGGGACAAGCGAATCTTCGTGGAACACAAGGGTCATCCCTCCCACTGTTTCCAAAAGTAGATGCCCTCCTGGATTTGTTTAAAGATTCTTGCAAGGAGTTGGTTGATCTTCGTCAACGGGTATAGTTGAATTGCCATCCGATGAACAGTGTGCGCAACTACCTTTTTATGTGCCAATGCAACTTTGTGTCTTTTTATATATTTGCCTTTCTTTTGTTCTTATACTGAAGATTGATGGAAGACTTTTCAATCTCAAACGGGAAGTGTCCAGTCAGGATGCGCAGCATAGGAAGACACTAAGTGAGGTTAGTTTTGATTCTCTATAATATTTGTTTATGTCCATGTTATCGATTTTCTTATATTCACAAAGTTGTATTAAATTCAACTCTACAAATGATTAAAAAGGAAATATTTAGCGTTACAATTTGTTAAAACATGTGCTACATGGTGTTTCCGTGATAAGGAAGTAACATCCATAGACGATTAGGATCACAGACATGAAACTATCAAGATGGATGTGTAACAAAACTTGGATAGCCATGATTAGTAATGATCTTAGCGGGGAATACAAGAGTTTGCAAGTAGAAAGAACAAGAGTCATTGCAGAGGACTTGGCATGTCCAAGGAGAACGAAGTAGTTCAATTATGAGGTAAATCTTGTCCATGTCAGTTAACAGACCAATGTGGACTAGATGAAGGCCAAAAATTGACATGGATGAAGGTGACCAAAAAGGACTTGCAAAAAGTGACCTATGAATGGAATTAGCTTAGTGAAAAGAAGAATGGGGGAGGATTCATGTAGCTAGCCTCAACATAGTTGGGAAAAGTTGAGGTAATGTTGATTGCGACTAGTTCAGAAAGGCGTAGGAGCACTAAGTTGAAAACTGAGCAGTTATTTGTTTCTGAGAAATAAGAAAATGTTTGGAAGAAGAAGGGAAAAGGATGTAGCTTAACTATTTTTGAAGAAAGCATGGCTTTCTCTCTTAAATTTTGTTTTATTATGGAGTGTAACAACAGAATTTTCATTCCAAGTTGCAGATAATGTCGATTGCGACTAGATCAGAAAGGCTTAAGAGCACTAAGTTGAAAAACTGAGCAGCTATTTGTTTCTGAAAAATAAGAAAATGTCAAGAAGAAGAAGGAAAAAGGATGTAGCTCTACTATTTTTGAAGAAAGCGTGGCTTTGTCTCTTAAAAGTTCTGTTTTGTTATGGAGTGTAACAACAGAAGTTTCATTCCAAGTTGCTCTATGCTGTAACCAAAACCTCTTTAGTCTAATTCATATAAATTCGGAATAGGAAGAGGAGAAAGAGAGAGAAGATGATGCTTTCTTCTGTTTTAATTGCAAACTCTGTTTATGTTTATTTTCAGCTGGAAAAGGGTGTAGATGGCCTCTTTGACAGCTTTGCAAGGCTGGATACACGTATCTCCAGTGTGGGCCAGACTGCTGCCAAAATTGGAGACCATCTGCAGGTAAGGCCTCAATTTCCCACTGATACGAGAGTGGATTAGCACTCATCTTTAATGATGCCAATTTGATTATTTCTTGTCAGAGTGCAGATTATCAGAGAGAAACTGCAAGCCAAACAATTGAGCTCATAAAGGTGTTTAAAAATAAAATTATGGTTTTAAAATCATGTTAGTGGTAATTATATAAGAGTTTAATGTACTTAGTTATTTGTGCATTGATGCTAATGTCTTGGCTGCAGTACTTGATGGAGTTCAATAGCAGTCCTGGTTACCTGATGGAACTTTCTCCTTTGTTTTCTGATGATAGTCGCGTTGCTGAGGCTGCTTCTATAACTCAAAAATTGCGTAAGTTGGCCTTGTTTGTTATATGACCACTTTTTTTTCCCATGTGGGTTACATTATACAAGATGATTCTTTTACACTGCAATTTTAGTTTGAGTGAAAAGCTTATTCAGGACGCCCTTGTGCCGTTTGAGGAACAAGTGGCACTAGTGTGCAAATTACTTGTTGGAAGAAAAGCTCAAGCCCACACGACCAAGGAAGGCCCACGAGATGGGCCCAAACCCATAAAAGTAGGACCCATAATGATTACCATGAGCTGACATCCTTATCACATCAGTTGGAAGATTAAGAAGGACTCACAAAAGTATCTTATCTTATGGTCACGTCAAAGAAGAGGTTTAGTTTGAGTTATGTTTGTCTTTTATCTATATTGAGTTATTTAATTATGTTAGGACTTATCTTTAAGTGTTAGAATTTGGGTGTAATTGGGACAAGGGTAGTTTTATTGTAATTGGACTCTACTACCATCCTCTATTATAAATAGAAGTTCATGTACTCTGATTATAATAATTAATTGATGTCAATGAAGTATTTCTCTTTTTCATAAATTCAACATGGTATCAGAGCAAGTTTTGTGAGTTGACTTGGTCAACTCACGAAGATAATGTGATCCTTTTCTCTAAACCCTAAATCCTAAGTCTAGGTTCGTAGTTATTTTTTTCAGTCCCTATACCGGTAGTTTTCTTTGCGTTTTTTACCTCTATATGAAGTTTTCATATTGCAAATTATATATTTACGGAAAGATATATGAGTCTATTTCCAAAGAAAAACGATTTGTTCCAATTGGAGTTATCTACAGAAATATGTCGATATTTGAATGAGCGAAGGTCAGATTGCAAAAAGGTTCGAGTAGCAGCAGCAATCTTCAGATTCTGAGGTATTGTTTGCTATCAAGAACTAGACTTTATATGGAGAAATATATATAAAAAGAAAGATCTGTAAGTCTATTCTTTTACCTATTCAACCAATTTTTTATCTGAGTTATCTACAAACAGAAATCGATATTTGAAGCAGCAAAGGTCAGATTGAAATAGAGGTTCGAGCGGCAGCAGAAAACCTCAACTTCCTAGGTATTTTATGCTATCAAGAAAGAGACTTTATATGAAGAATTATATATCAAAAGAAAGATACGTAAGTCTATTTTCTTACCTATTCAACTAATTCTCAGTATGATTTTTTCATAAGGAGATATTGTTCTTGGAAGAGTCGATGGTCATTTTGGAAAAAAAGGAGAAAAGTACTTAGCTCGGCCAGATGACAGAGACCTAAATCTATCAGATTATTTATCTTTTGATAATTCTATTTTATGAAGAGAAGTTATACTTGAAAGAAAGGTATTTAAGTCTACTTTTATAATAAGAAAATTTCATGTTAATCTGATCTATATTTAAAGAAATATTCGCAGTGTAAGAATCAAAGGTCATACTGGTATTTTGTTACATTGAAAATCCGAATTTAAGCCGATTGTTTTGTGTCACTTTTTGAGTTGATATATCAGGAAAATATCTCACATCTCCCTGGTTTGAGGGCTTATTTATACATCTCTGTTATTTGGGCCTATTGCTACATCTATGATATTTGGTTCAAGTTGGGATCACTGCCATTACTTCCCAGCTTGAGGGGGAGAAGTACAAGCAATACAAGAAAGAGGTATTTATTCCTTATGTTGTGGATAAGTTTATGTGACCAAAATATTCAAGAAAGGGGGAGCACAAAAGATGAAGCTTGTGCATCTAAGAAAAAATATTTATATCGGATTATGATCATGGGTCCTTCTACAAGGTTTATTATTTTGGTTCATGTTATATGTGTTAGAAGATGGTCGTGTTATATTCAGCTGCAACTATTATGTCTCTTTGGAGACATTATTATTGAAGAAGAGGTGGCCTCATGTCAACATTTATTTTACACCGTCAAAAAAATCAAAATTATTTGTGGTTGAGAGTCCATGATGGAGGAACTTTATTCCCGTCAAAAAGATCAAAATTATTTGTGGTTGGAAGTCCATGACAGAGGAACTTCATCCCCGTAAAAAAGATAAAAATTATTTGTGGTTAGAAGTCTATGACGGAGGAACTTATTATTACATCTATGTTATCCCCCCCTTGTAGTGGCTTTTATGACTCCTACCACTTGAGAGTCATTGTCTTGTGGAGGGACACGGTGGTGGACACTTCAGAGCAATGCTGATAGACACACTACTGATAGAGGACGGAGTGTGCCCTACATCCAGCATTAGGACTGGAGTATGAAACAATGACTTACCGGCTAGGAGTGATTTTTACTCTCACTTCTGCCGCAGGGTCTCATGGAAGGACGCAAAAGCGTGAGGGGAAATATTGAAAGATGAAGGCATATTGGAAGATGTGTCATTCTATACAAAAATATGCTATACATCATTTGCAGCAAGCTGAGAGTTCATGTTGTTCTCTCACCCCCAGCTTGAGGGGGAGAGTTGGAAGAGAAGCTCAAGCCCACACGACCAAGGAAGGCCTACATATATAAGATTATTATAAGATGGGTCACACGACCAAGGAAGACCCACAAGATGGGTCCAAGCCTATAAGAAGTAGGACCAACAATGATTACCATGAGCTGACATCCTTATCACATCAGTTGGAAGATCAAGAAGGACTCACAAAAGTATTTTATCTTATGGTCACGTCAAAGAAGAGTTTTAGTTTTAGTTATGTTTATCTTTTATCTATATTGAGTTATTTAATTATGTTAGAATTTATCTTTAAGTGTTAGAGTTTGGGTGTAATTGGGACAATGGTAAT